>NC_092874.1:79651426-79961426 GCF_028372415.1 Notamacropus eugenii
GTGAGCATCACTGGTCTGAAAAATGACTTTAATTCAGAGGAACAGGCTGACACCTAGTGAACGTATTGGGAAATGCAGCTATGTCAAGGCCTTGTAATTGAATATTCTCTTTAATCGGTGAGGGGCATGCCAAGTCGCATTTTGGTGGCTTCCTGTGGCTCCCAGTCCTCTAATTATCTTCAGGCATTGCCTAATGGTGAGAGATTCCCCTCTTGATGAAAATGAGCATAAGTGGATAAGAAACTATGTCCCCAGGCCTTTCAAGTTTAGATTCTGCCACCAGACATTCCATCATGGACCCTGTTGGTAAATGTCACATATGTCTTCATCTAATAATCACAAGCATCAGACACACAGATGGAACAAAACAGAAACTATTGCTTCCTACCCTCCAACCCTTGTATGCTAACAAAACCGAAAATGATGGACTGGAACGAGATAATGAGATAATACGAAGTAAGATTTCCGGTTTAATTTTCTTCCGTTGTCCTAGCTTTCACACTCCAGTGCCACAATGGATCTGTGACCTCACCAATGTGGGTGTTTCCTCTAGTGATGCAGATAAGTGACTCATTCATGCCTGCCTATCTTATAGGATGTTCATTTTTATCCTCTCATAAATCCACCATAGTGGGTGGGAGGGTAGGGGCAAGGCTTATATTCTGTATGCTGGGGACATTCTCTTGACATACCAATGGAGCACCCAGGATACATGATTTGGGAGGGGAGAGTCATGCATTTTTATGACATTCTTATACTGTTTGACCTGCATAATTTTATTTTTTCTATTGTAACTCACATTCATGCAGAATTCTAAGGCTTACAAAGTACTTTCACTAAAGGATATTGATAGATTCCTTGATGAATCATAAGATATGCATTTATTATTAGAATTATATTAGAATAATAATGATAATTATAAGGGAACCAATGGATAAAGTGCCAGTAAGAAGTCCTGAGTTCAAATCTGGCCTCAGATTTGTATGACCCTGGGCAAGTCACTTAACTTCTGTTTTTTCTCATCTGCAACATGGGGATAAAAATAGTACCCACCTTGTGAATATGAAATAAGAAGATAATTATAAGTGTTCAACACATAGGAAGTGCTACATAAGTGATAATTATTTTTATTACTATTAGTTTTATCCCCTCTGAAACTTTATTGATAGACCTCTGCTGCTAAGGAGCTCATTAACTTACTAGGGAGTCTGTTACATTTTTGGACAGTTCTAAATGCTACTTTTCTTTCCTTTATGTTAATCTGGAATTTCTCTCCCCAAAATTTCTACTCATTTGTAAAAGTTTTTTTTTTTTTCTTCTGGAACTATCAACAATGCTCCTAGTCTTCTTTTACAAATCAGTCCTTTAGATATTTTGGACACAGTTACCATATCCAGTAGGTTGTTTCTTAGCTAAACTCAATATCCCTAGTTCTTTCCACTTTTCTGCCTATTTTGAGCTCCTTACCATTTTATTTGCTCCTCTCTAAATATTTTATACCATGTCACCATCCCTTTTCAGATGTGACACTCAGAAACAAATAAATGCACACAGTACAGTAAAAAGCTCTTATTCTCTTTTCCTGAACTTGATATTTCAATTAAAATGAGCTTTATTAGCAACATATTATACTGTTGAGTTCCTTAGAGTTCATTGGTTTTCAAATAAAAGCTTTATTTGTATTTTTTCCACATGAATTTTTGTCTAGCAACATGTACTGCATTCTATATTTGTGTGAATGACTTTTTTAAACCTAAATGGAGGAGTTTATATTTAGCTCTGTTACACATTGCCAAAACTAGGGTGAGTTAACACCTCTGGATATCACTGTGGAGTATATAGCTAGCCAGATATTCTTAACCATTTCCATTATATTGTTTGCTGCATAAAGACAGAACTAAATCCTTCCCAAATCTTGCTTATATCTTCTGTAGAAAGTAGTTTGAATATGAATAATGAATAACTAAGAGTCATATTTTCCTTGGCCATCATTTCTACCCCCTTTCTGACAGTTTAATCAGTCATAGTCTATTAAACAATTGTCTTACTTTTTAGTCTGGGGAAAACAACATGGCTCTTAGGTCCATATGGTCCCTTCTTCTGCTGTTTTATGGACTTATATCAGACAAAAAAATATGTGATACTATCCTAAGAGTTTGGAATTCCCAGTTAGGAAAGTCTTTACATCCAGATAGAAGTTTGGCTCTTTGCCCTAATTAAAACTTTAGAGTATCTTCAGTTAAATTCTGGACTCCCAATGTTAGACAAGGTCAGGATACAGGAAATATTTAGGTAAAAGAAACAAGCAGAAAATATAATAGCATCTGTTACGGGATAGATACTCAGAGAAAAAGAGGGGGAAATCACAAACCTGTTTTTGAAACTTTTCTCTGTTCCTGAAGATACTCAGGCCAAGATGCCCCCAGAAGCCTGATGGATCACCGCACTCTCTCCCTTCTTTGCTTCGGCTCTGCTCTCCGTTTCTCCTTTACATTTCTTTTGGGTTCTTGTCATTTGTTGCCCATGTGCCACCATAGTTCAGCTTGTTATGTCCCAGGAGGGGCTCTGAACGTTGTCTTTCTTCTCCTTTTTCTAAATTTGCTCTCTCACAGGCTGGGTATCTCTTTTAAAAACTATCAGGCATGACTCAAGTGCCTCGTCTGGCTCAAAAAACACAGTAGCTCAAGTTGTCCTCAGGGCTGTGAGGGAAGGCTTTTCCCTCCTGACTGATGACTGCCTCTCCTGGACCACTATTTCAGAAAAGTCCCAGCCATGCTTTCTTGCCCTCTCTCCTTTCTATCTACCTTTTTGAGGGTTTCTTTGCCAAGGTCTCAGCAAAGACTATGAAATTCTTCTACCTCTCTCTCCAGGTCTAGAACTACTGAACTATGATCAAATCAACTCTGCCATGGTTCCAAGATGAGCTGTAACACTCTATTCCAGTATGGCCCCACTCATCATTTCTACACTTTTCAGACTAAAGTGTCCTTCCCAGACCACCATTCTCCTAGGTGTGTTATATCTCCTATTTGAACATAAGCTCCCTGAGAACAGGGCTTATTTTTTTCTTTTTTAGCCTCAGTGCTCAGCACCTTGCTTGGCATATTGCAAGTGTTTAATAAATGCTTTTCTATTCATTCATTCACTTGATATTTAGAAGATATTAGTACTTATACTCCTTCAGCAGGAAGAAACAACTAAACTTAGTTCCTAGTTAGCTAAACTATTTAGCGCTGGTTTTTTTCTGATTTAGCTTTTCTTTTGCTTTGTTATGAGGGATGGCTCACTGAGTGGAGAGCCTCTGCTCTCACAGGTGCAGGACAAGAAAGGGATATATTAGGAAATGAAGATGATATAAAAATAAAAGTTATCAATGTTATTTTTTTTAATAAGAAGATCCCATTACCCGTTACTTACTTTGAGTACATATATGTGTGTGTATTTATCTATGTACTCTGTACTTGATTCTTTAATAGATGTCATTAAAATTATAAGAAAAACAATGAGTAAAAGAGATGCAAGTGACACCCTACAATGCTTTGGATTTTCCATATAAATAATGGGCCGAATCCTGGAATGACTTTCCTCACATTTCCTAGTTGAGCCAGTATTCTGATTCAGTCCCAAACATTGCAGCCTGCAGAAGAGAAATCAGAGAAGAATGTGGTGATTCCCTCTTGTTTAGTGATGGTTTAGGGAGTTCTTAAAGCAGAGGTGTTTCAAAGAGAGTATTAAACCCTGCGTTTAGAAAAGAGAGTTTAGTAATGACTTTTTTTATCTTTACATGTCCCTCCCAGGCCCTGGCAAAGTAATCTGTATGCGAGGATCAAAAGATCATATAGCTAGTAAATATTTAAGGCAGAATTTGAACCCAAGTCTATCCTGACTCCATGTTTAGTGATCTATCCAGTATATTACTTCCTCACTTTGCAGATGAGGAAACTGAGGCCCAGAGAGGTAAAGTTATTTGCTGGGTAGCACAGTAATATCCTCTCCCTCTACCATTTTCCAAAGTAAGGCCTCATGCAGAGTAGTCTGACATGAAGACTGAATCTGGATGCCAGAGGACCTGGGTCCAATTCCATGAGCAAATCATGAAGTAGCTCTGGGCCCTAGTTTCCTCATCTATAAAAATGATGGTGAGAAGTAGCATGGAGTAGCCGGGGCAGAGAGATGGCCTTAAAGGCAAGAAGAGTTGGGTTGATGTCCTGCTTTTGACATACAAGATGTAAGACCTTGGGCAAGCCCCCAGATCTCTTGGTTCCCTTAACACCACAAACTGTAAAACAGCTGCTGCTCTATAAAGGAGTATTCCCTATAGAAATAAAACCACAAATCTTGATCAAAAATATAAATTTTGAAATGAATGATTTGGATTGAATGACTTCTAAGACAGATCCCGTCTTGAACTAAATTTATGCTCTCTCCCTTTTGTGACTTTCTTTCCTATTCAGATTCCCTGGAAGTTCAACCTAATTGAACCCACTTTAAACCTGTATAAAAATGCAGAGAGAGGAGAGCCCAACATTTTTCTGCCCTAAGCCTACCCAAATGTCTCTAGAGACGGCCCAGATAATGGGCTTGTTGTCTTCTTTGGTGCAAAAGAGCTAGACTCCAGGGAAGAAATAAGATGAGATAGCTATTGTCATGGAATGGCCTTGTCAGACTTAGCACATTTCACCCTCTAGGTAGCCCCTAAAGCTTTTCAGAATATTGAACTTAAGTATGATACTTTGCAGTCAGTGTAAATTAACCCCCTACCTTTCCAGTCTCATCATTATATAGATTAGCCATTGAGAGTGTTTCACTGAGATGAAATGTTACCCCTCAAATACATATTTTGGAAAATAAAATAGTAGGATTTCTTTCCAAACTGTATTTGAAGCAGGGTACCAGCCTTCAGTCTAATAAGGATTATAGTTTGGCTAGTGTCATTTTATAACTTTGAGGGTAATGCAAATTTCAAGTTTACTCCTGTGTTTTTTCTTAGAAACATCAAGAATACAGAGAACTGATCCTTAACTGAGTAACTCCAAGCTACAACCCTTCAGCAGTCCACTTCCACAAGCAAACTTCTGGTCTCTGTTAAGGTAAAGTGCCATATTTATTGTATATCTTCTGCTGCCATAGTAGCTGTGAATGGAGAATGCATGTTCCATAACACCCCCAATCTCCTCAGCTGTGACCTCTGGGCAAAAAGCCAAGAATTGAGACCTGCCTGGTCTCAAGTGGACATTGATGGAGCCACCACCAGAGGCTGAGAATGTGGCCACTATTTATTGTAGCATTTATGTATTTCTTAACCACTGAATATTTTAAAAACTGTGCTACTTTTTGTTCTTTATTAGGTTCCTATCTTTTTTTTTTCTAACGGGTCACTGACGAAGTTTTTTTAGTATTGTGCCTTTAGTTCCTTTAGTTAGCTACACCCTCCCTTGATTATATTTTTCCTCTAAGCCCTGTGGTTTTTATTGCACGATTTTGTATAAGTTGGTGCTTTTGGAGGAATGCATATATAAATGTATATATATTTTAAAAAATGATAATAGAACTGCCCTGTAAAGACCCTGATCATCCATGAATCTCTGGGACAGAAGTCTTTTTCCCTACAAATCCCAGTATTTTATTCCCTGCATTTTCCATTCCCAGTCTTAGTTTGAGTTTTTCTGTGGTTCCAATACTGACACTGAAAATGCTTCTGTAACATGGGTCCCTCATGAATACCGTAGGTTAAGTATGGGGTATTTTATTTAGATAATCATAGCTATGCAAATATAGTGAAATTTCCTATCAAATTCACTTTTAAATAGCAGAACATTTAATCTAATACAAACTGGAAAATAAGGAAAAATCAAATAATAAAATCTGCTTTACATATATAGAACATACAGCTTTCCACATTCCTATGCTCATAGGAGAGAGAATACTTCCTAGAAAATACATCCTCCTAGGGTTGCACTAGGATTTTTCTCATGACTCCATCTTTTGGCAGCTGGCTTTGCCATCATACCACTCTCTTCTGCCTCTAAGGCTACAATTAACAGCTTCTTCACTGAGCTACTAGAACATCTAGTCTTCAGAATGGGGGCATGAGATGGATGATGAGCCAGCAAATAAGCTTGAGAAGGAGTGGTCAGACTGGTAGGAGGAAAACCAGGAGAGCAACGTCACTGTCTTCTACACTCTACAGACTGTAGAAGAAGATGGTCAACAGTGTCAAATTCAATAAATAAGTCAAAAAGGATTGAAAAAAATACTTCAGATCTGACAATTATTTGGTAATTTTGGAGAGTTGTTTCAGTTTAGTGATGAAGTAAGAGTTCAATTTCCAAAAAGTCAAGAAAATATAAAGAGGAAAGGAAGTAGAGGAAACAATTGTGAGAGGATTTTTTTTCCAGCAATTTGGTTGAGAAAGGAAGGAGAGATAGTAAAAGATAGCCTGAGGGGATGGTAGGGTCTAGTGAAGATTTGTAAAGGATGAGGAATATTTGGGAATGTTTGGAAACAGGGAAACAATCATTGTATGGAGAAGTTGGAGACTCAAGAGAAGGAATGACTGAAGTTGCACTCAGCTGAAGAAGATGGGAGAAGAGATCCCCAAATATGTAGAGGAATTAGATTTTGAAAGGAAAAGTATCATATTTTTATTACAATCAGGGAAAAGGAGGAGTGACATCAAAAGGTTTAAAGATGCAAAGGATGAAAGAAGAGGTTGCTCATATCAAATGACCCCAGTTTGCTCAGCTAAGTAAGACAGAAAGTCCTCAGAAAAGAGGTTGGTCTGAGGTACCATATCACACCTATAAGATTGGCAAACATGACAGAACAAGAAAATGATAAATGCTGGAGAGGATGTGGGAGAGTTGGAACACTAATTCATTGTTGGTGGAGCTGTGAGCTGATCCAACCATTCTGGACAGTGGTTTAGAACTATGTCCAAAGGGCTACAAAAATGTGCATACCCGTTGACCCAGCAATATCGCTACTAGGACTGTATCCCCAAGAGATCATAAAAATGGGAAAGGGTCCCACATGTACAAAAATATTTATAGCAGCACTCTTTGTAGTTGTCAAAAACTGGAAGTCAGGGGGATGACCATCAATTGGGGAATGGCTGAATAAATTAAGGTATATGAATGTAATGGAGTACTATTGTGCCATAAGAAATGATGAACAAGAAGACTTCAGGGAGGCCTGGAAGGACTTATATGATCTGATGCTGAGGGAAAGGAGCAGAACCAGGAGAACTTTGTGCACAGCAACAACCACAGTGTGCGAGAGTTTTTTCTGGTAGACTTCGAATTTCATAATAACACAAGAACTTATTTAAAAAAAAAAATCCCAATGGTGGTTTTCTAAGGCAAAATGCCTTCCACACTCAGAGAAAGAAATATGGAAGTCATTCACAGAATGTAGCAGATCATGTTTGTGTGTGTGTGTGTTTTTGTGTGTCATGTTTTGATTTGTTATATGATTTCTTCCATTTATTTTAGTTTGCTTACATAGCATGACTATAGTGAAAACGTACTCAATAGGAAAATATATGCAGAACCTATACAGAATTGTATGCTGTCATGGGGAGGGAGGGGGGTAGTGGGGCATAGGTGTGGGGGAGATAAAATCTTAATTTTATGGTAGTGATTGTAAAACATTAAAAAATAATAATAATAAAATAAAATTTAAAAAAAAAAGAAAAGAAAAGAGGTTGGGACTGCGGGAAGTGTGTGAAGCTTATTCAGGGGGAAAAGATTCAGAATGGCTTCTGTTTGGAGTGAAACTGAATCAAGTTGAGGCAGCAGATAAAAGGATGGACTTGCTGCAGTGAGGGCCATGATGAAGTTGGATAACATGAATTTGTAATTTACTCAGTCATCAATTAGTAACTTATTCCAGCCTTGTTCAGTAGCCTGTGAATAGGAGGGAAAGAAGCAAATATTGGGAACAGTACAAATCTGAGAATGGCAAGTGATGATTGGTCAGAGGGCAAGGGCAAGGAATTCCAGATCAAAATTCTTCTGTTTTCTCTCTTCTATGGACTTCCTTCTCTACTGCCTTCTTTGAACTTCTCCATTCAACTACCATTTAACGTATTTTTAAATGCATTTTAGTTCTTAGGTCTTATCCTATCTCTTAGCTGAAATAAATATCCCCAGGACTCCTCTTCCTCAAATGGTAAAAGAACTGAGTTGGTAACACACAGGAAATTGTTTTAACTTTCCATCTATCATGCTCTTCTATCTTGAGAAAATAGCAAAAGATGTCCTAGCTGGAAAAGGCTGAAAGACTCCTGACCTGTCTCACTTCCACTACCTTCTTTGCCCTCAATGACACATTCCAACCTAATCTGCCTGGGTTCTCTCTACATAGTGGAGCAAAGAACATAATGGTACAGTTCTTAGAACATCTATGAACCCTCCAAAAGCAAAGTAATCAGTGAGATCTGATAGTTACTTCCTTCCCCTTTATGTAAAGATGTTGAGATGTTGAGATGATATAGTCTAGGACCCTTTAAGCTAAAGGGATCTGAAGGTCAAACACAAAAAGGAGAAAACATCTTAATTTAACAAGACTCATTCCTACTAAGTTTAATGCTAAAATTTTGCCATTCCTTTCAAGTGACAAAAGTAGACCAGGTACTTTTTTTGAGGCAGTGGCCAGGAAGGAGATGTTGCTGAGCATCTAGACAGTATCCCTTTTCCTGAAAACTTAGAGTCAGAAAGTAATTTTGGTATAAGTCAAGGCTCTGTGCCATGATGATGTCCACATACGTAAAGGCACCACTTTCTATTTCAGTTGGTTTGGGAAGAAGAGATGGAAATTGATGTGGGGAAAGCATGTGGGATGGGGTTCCCTCCCCTTTACCCCTCCAATTCCATTTCTGTATTAATGTTTGGAGCACAAAACTGTGAAATCCTCCTGCTACACTCTAAACTCTAGGGAAGGCAAAGACAGTGGTGTATCTAAGGGGCTCCCCTTCCTTAAAGCACAGTTTCAGTATACCATAGGCACTTACCAAATGTTCAGTACAAACAGTTTCAGTGTTCCCTTAAAGTTTCATGTGTTCAGAACTCATCCATGAAAATCTTGCTATTCACCACAGGCATAAGTGAGCCATCCTTTTCTTGAATAAGAGCTCAGAAATAGAAGGGCTTAATTCATTCTGCCTTTCATTAGTACATCCTGGGTCATCTCCAGTCATCCTGATGAATATCTGGTCACTGGATTCAGATGGCTCTGGAGGAGAAGTGAGGCTGGTGACCTGCCCAGCCCTCCCTCACTCAAAGCAAAGTCAAGTGCAAGTCACATCATCATTTCTCTGATGGCATGGTCTTCTTCAGCAATGAAGGACAAATACAACAACAAAAACAACAGTGATTTGTAGATAACTGTTCCCTCCTGTAGCTAGATGGCTCGGTGAATAAAGTGCTGGACCTGGAATTAGGGAAAAATGAGTTCAAATCCATCCATAGAAATGCAGTAGCTTATGTGACCTTGGGTAAGTCACTTAACCTCAATTTGCCTTAATCTACTAGAGAAGGAAATAGCAAACCACTCCAGTATCTTTTCAACAAAAACCCCAAAAGGGGGTCATGAAGAGTCAGACATAACTGAGCAGCACTCTCTCTGGCTGTCCTAGTATGGCAAAGTCAAAAGAATGCTGGACTTTCAGTCTCATTGAAAGACCTAGTCTTGAGTTCTGGCTCTGAAATGTACTAATCACACATGAGCAGGAAAGTTCTTTAATAATATCGCTGAACAATTATTTTTAAAAAATAAAGCCTAATAGGGCATTTTTGACCCAATGGGTGTGCTTCAGAGTTTACAGGCAGCCAATGGAAGGGAAAATTTCAAGCTAGATGATGATGTTAGACGTCATCTTCTAGTACAACCCTCTTCCTGCAACCCCCACTTTATAAATGAGGAAACAGGATCTAGAAAAGTTAAGTGTGATTCATCATAAATCTAGAGGTGGAACCTCAGAAGCCTAGCTCCTTAGACCAACCCCCTTATTTTACAAATGACTACATTTGGTCCCAGGATGGGCTAAGTGACTTGCCCAGAGTCAAATGATTTTGAGTAACAGAGGCAGTGTTTGAACTTATGGTTTCTAGACTCTAAATCTGGTGTTCTTTTCACTATACCAGACTAACTTTATTGGTCAATCCACAGAGTGGGCTCTTCTTATCATCCTAGGGAGCTAGAGCCTAAGTAGAGGCTCATGTGATAAATGTTTAACTGACTCTCTGGAACAAAAATGGTAACACTTTTTAAAAAAGTTTAAATGCATTATTCACATTCTCTCTATCACTTTCTTAGGTCTAAACAGTCAACAAAACAAAAACTAAGGGCTGACTTGTAGTGCTTGCCTAGTTCCAAGGTCTAAATGCTCACCCTGAAGTTCTGAGCTGGCTCTAGCACACCCCCACTCCTCTCCATACCTATCCAAGTCCCCTAGGTCAGGGCAGGCAGGGCACTCCTCCTTTTGGACCCAACTTTTGTTTGTTTTCTGAAAGGAAGCAGCAACAGAAGCCAGGGGCTTAGTGAGGTCCTCATGATTAACCATTTTTTTCCTTTCTTAGTCTAAAGGAGAAGGAAAGTGGCAAGATTTCAAAGACTTTGAGGTTTTCTCACCTCTCCTCTATCTTTCAGTCATCTTCTAACCTCTTCTCTCTCCCCAGTGCCACTATACTGTCCTACTATGGCAACAGGTTAAGTCTTCCCCAACCTTAAAGTCTCCTCTAATGCATCCTCTCCACACACTCTAAATTGAATTATGCCATCAATGAGGGCATGGGAAAGAGGAGAGAAACTATGTCAATGAAAATGCCTATCTTGAGTACCTATTATGTTCCCAGCATCATGGTTTGAGCCAAACACCAAAATATTGTTTGAAACACTTGGGCAGACATCCCTTAGTAAGCATCAGACTTTTTTAGTAGCTTCAAACAGCCTAAACTCATTGAAATAAAAATGCTATTATAAATTACAAAAATTGTTAATGTTGCTATTTGACTGTATTCATGAATCCTCCTTCAAGTGTCGATTGATTTCAAAGGGTTTTAAAAACTGTCTTCAATGGGATTTTTGTCTATGGATAGCATAAGGGAGCCTGTTATTATCACTATAATTATTATGGTCTTAGAAATGTGCAGAAAATTGTGGTGGAGAAAGTGGAAAGCCTTTTTGCTCAGAGAGAGGAAATTGACATTGCTACTGTATATATGAATTGCAAAGTGCCATAACATAGAGATGTTAAAATGCAATTCTGCCACACTGAGAAGGAATAGAACTTATTTGGATTTATTTAAATATTGTTGACAGGAAACGGCTGCCTTTGGAAGCTTAGACACAGATTAAGATTCATATTTATAAATAGATGCAAATTAAAATGGTGGAAAAGAGACACTTGTCAACATAACCTTTAGAGTGCTAAGAGCTGTGTCACAAACTGAAAGCAACTTCACTGGAAAGAAAAGGGGGAAAACCTGAAAGGAAGAATTAAGAGAAACATGTCTTTTCTATCCAACCAGTAGGAATGCCATTGATTCATTTGTCAGTGGACAGAGAATAACTCCAATTCTTTTTATTTATCACATCTGGCCTACATTTTAGGATGGGATAAGCTAGCATTTCTTCACAGGGAGTAGAAGGGGAGGGGTGTATGTGACTCTACCCAATGAAACATTTCAATATAAGGTTTGCTTTAAACGGATGTGTTTTGCCTGCAAGTAACAAAAGCAAAAATTTTACTGCACTCATGTTAACAGCTCTAACTCTCTGATCTACTTATGTAAGTATTCACAGAGCACTCAAAGCTAGATGGGCAACTACAGGACAGGATGAGTATGGTGAAGGAGAGCAAGTCACCAGGACAAGATTGGAGTGGTGCGACTAATAATTCATCTGAAAAAGATCTGGGGGTTTTAGTAGACTGCCAGTTCCATATGGTTCAACAGTGTGATATGGAAGTAAAAAAGTTATTGTAATCTTTGACTGCATTAAGTAGTGTAGTTTTTGGAAGATGGACAGCACTACTCCCCATTTTCCCTGGTTTGGACCACATGGGGAGGATTATGTTCAGTTCTGGACACCATATTTTCAGATGGACATACAAAAGCTTGGAGAGCAAGTAGAAGACAGACACGATGGCAAAGATCCGAGAGAGACCATGGCACAAAACTATCAGGTGAAGGAGCTGAGATATTTAACCTGGAGGTAGCAGTCTTCCAAATAGTTGAAGGATTATCAGGCAAAAGAGAGATTAGGTTTGTTCTGCTTGGCCCTAAAGGGAAGAACTAGGAGAAGTACATGGAGTTTTCAGAGAAACAACTTTAGGCCTATTGTAAAAAAAAACAAAACTTTTTCATGATTAGAGAGATCCAAAGGTGAAATAGGATACATTGGGAAGTGGTAGCAAAGGACTTCCAGCCACTGACAAATGTTCTTTTGTTAGGGATATTCTCCTTCAAGTATGAATTGAAACATGTGCTCTCAGAGGTGCCTTCAAACTCTGAGACTGATTCTGTGGATGGACTTTTGGAATTCCTAACTAATTCTCTCTCTCTCTTCTGTCCCACAATACACACACGTTGTCAACCAACCAAACATTGTTAGGAGAATGAATCCCCAAACTAGCTTTAGGACTATTTATAGCCTTAGGAGACACATGCTAACCTTATGCTAACCCAGGAAACCCAGTGCAGAGCCAAAGATGTCTCAGGATTTGTATAGTTCCATAATGAGATATTCCTTGGAAGTCATTTCTAAGGCCACTATTGTTATAACTGCTAGGGGGCAATCCTACAAAGTTACTATATTAATTCAATTCAATAATTACTTGCTGGGCATCTAGTATATGCCCATGGTAGCTAAGGACTGGGCTAACAAAGGGTAAAATGAAAGTCAAAGACCTTATAGTCTACTAGACATAGATATTTTCAACTCCAGTTTGCCAAATATAATGTAGATAAATTAAAAGAAATAAAAGAGGTGGGAGAAGTGGAAAAAGAAGGGTCGGATCATAGTCTCTGACCAAATCTGCTTGCCTTGTGCAAAAATGACTTCAAGGATCAGTAACTTGCCTTGTGTAGAAAAATGTATGTGCCTTTGAACAGAACTAGGAAAATGTTATAGATAATTTGGGAGAAAAAAACCACTGTGGTTTAAGCAAAGAAAAAAATTGATGCCATACTGAGTACTTAATTATGGTTATAATTGATGGTGGCTGTTTCTATGCTGGCACAAATGAAGAATAATATTTTCAAAAAATATGGAGACTGCAGCGATTCCTGCAGGGACCAGGTGGTTAATGAGAGGTATACCCTGGAATATGAGGGCGGTATGACCATCTGGCAATTCTGGCAAATGCCAAAGGATCTGGTGCCTTTAAAGACTCCTCCTTAATACAGTTTCCATTTGCTAATAGGCTGTGGGCCTAGGTTAATAAGAACTTTTTGACCCCTCCAGGAGGAAAAAAATTGGAATATTGTTAAGCTAGGGGGCAGTGTCAACCAAGTACAAAGCAATCTAAAAGGTGTGATTTGGAGGGCACTAAAGCCTCACCTTATAGTTCCTAAATCTCTCCCTCCCTGGTAGGTTAGTTGATTCATTTCTTTGGGTTAATATCTTAGTCTTTTATTAAAAGGCAAGTTAGCCCTAGGAGAAGGAAGATATTATCAAGTATAACACCTTATCAGGAAAGGAGCTCAGAAGATCAGTTTTAAATCAGGAAAACAAGCTGAGAACCTCCTTTCAGGCAATGTGACACAGGATAGATTAGTTTTGTTTTGGGTGGGCAGCCTAGAAATGAAAGCATGGCTCCCAAAGAAGGGGGCCGTCTTAAAGATGAAACCAAAATGAGGGGCCAACCCTGGGTCAGATGAGAACAATAAATGCCTAGTGGTGTTAGATAATTAATAAAAGAGGAGGGGTCAAATACAAACAATCTTTTGGCACAATCTTTCCCAATTTTAGAGAGTGTAGGTATAAAAATGGTATACCAACACCAGTAGAAGCTAAACCAGAGGCATTAACTCAATTTAATTCAATAAAAGCTATTTAAGAAACACCTTTCATGTGGAGGCACTGACTTAGGTACTAGAAGCACAAAGACAAAAAAGAAAGTGTTCCTGTCCTAAAGAAGTTTACATTCTACTAGGAGAAAAAAAAAAACATGCACACAAATAAATGAAAGGTAATTACAAGAGAGGGAAAGCACTAACAAGAAGCAGGGTGACACTGGGGGAGATGGAAATCAGGAAAGACTGTCAGGGAGAAGGTGACACCTGAACTGTGCTTTAAGGGAAGGTAAGAGATTCTAGGAGATAGAACTAAAGAGGGAGTGAGTTGTGCCAGGCAGGTAAGGGTTTACAAGCAAGGAGGTGGGAGATGAGATGTCACATTCAGGAAACAACCAGTGAACCAATCTGACTTGATCAGAGAGTGTGTGAAAGGAGTAACATAAAATAAGATCAGAAATAAGATGGGAGCCAGATTGTGGAGGGTTTTAAATCTCAGGCTAAGAATTTTGTATTTTTTTCTAGAAGAAAGAGGAAACTATTGAAAATGTTTGAGTTCTGGAGTGGTATGATCTGACCTAATTTCAGAATCATCATTTTGTCAGCTTTGTAGAGAATGGATTACAGAAAAGAAAGAGTAGAAGCAGGGAGACAAATTAAGAGGCTATTTTAAGAGCAGCTGGGGAGAGAGGTTGTGAAGGTCTTAACCAGAGTACAGTTTAAATGGAGAGATTGATACAAGTGATAGCAACAGGGAGAAGAGAGAAATAACAACATTTAGTAGCTCGTTGGATCTCAAGGGTGAGGGAGAGGGAAGAGCCAAGGTTTCAAACATGGGTGCCTAGAAGGATCATGTCTTTCAACAACAAGGTCCATTGTCACTCTGCCTTGCTGGTATACAACCAGGCTCAGCTGCAGTCTCAGCATCTGACAGGCTTTTATTGGAGCTCACCAAGGCTTTGCATATTATGAAAGTTAATACGTGACCTCATTCCAACTCTGGAACTTAACTGCGTTGCTTGGCCCAGGTCATTTATATTTGATGCTTCCCCTCTATCTTTGGGCTTTTCATTTTAATTATAAATTGAATGTAAATTATTAGTAATGAATTGAAAGTGCTGTTGTGTACATCTTTTATGATGAGGCTGCCTGGTTGTAACCGTTCTACCAATGAACCAAAGTCATATGCCTACTTCATTCGCAGAGCTCTAAGGAGACAATGCTTTAAATCCTCTGTTTTAAATGAATGTACTCTGTGCTAGATTCAAGCAGTAACTTTGATATTTTAAGCATGAGTACTTCTAGCTTATTACATTTAGTTCTATTTAAACCTCGGAACAAATCATAATGGTGATGATAATATTGATGATGACAGCTAAAAACTTGTATTATTTCTCAGAGTTCAGCATAAAAATATTAAATAGTTTCCAATTCTAGGGGAAAAATAGAGAATGGTTGATACTAGACTTGGTGAAAAATATCTCTATTTAATCCTTCTCCCTGAATTAGCAAATGATCAATTCTCATAAAATAATAAAATTTTTATAACTAGAATAAACCTAATATCATCACATCCAGAGGTATCAAATTTGTACCCACGTGGGGCAAAACTCCAAGGTGTGACTTGAACCAGATTAAAATGTAATTGGGAAATGTTTAACTAAATAAATAAAATTCTAACGCAACATACATAATATTAATTCATGGTTTTCTAAGTCAATGCATCAATTTCTATTTGAGTTTGGCCTCACTGATTTAATCTTACTCCCTCATTTTATAGTTGAGAAGATTCAGGCCCAAGAAGTTTATTTAGTCATGAAGTTAGTTAACGGTAAAGCTGAAACTAGATCCTGGGTGTCCTTCGAGTTAGGTGAGACCTAGGTTCCAGTCCTGATTCTCCTGTTTACAAGTTATGGGACTGATCACTTAGTGGCTCTGAGATTCAGCCTCCTCATCTGCTGGTGGCATCAGTATTTATCTATTTAGAGAGATAGTGTGTAGTAGTATATAGCTCTGGTCTCTGAAACAGAGCTGTTGTTGTCGCTGTTTGTCCTTCATTCTCCAAGAAGACCAATGACATTCCCTTGGAGAAGTCATCAAATGCTTGGGGTACACATCCCCCTAACTGGATGACAGGTTTGAGGCCTGTTGGTTACCCTCGACCTGGGGTAGTCTGCCTCTGAGACAGTGTTACTGGGGTGTGGCAGCTATGCATACTACTCAAAATGGAGTGGATGAAAGTTGGATACCAAAGGTGGATAAGCAGCTCAGCAGCCCTCACCCTGGAGGGGGCTGTCCTCCCTGAGTACCCCATCCACCTCAGACCCAGGCAGACCAGGGTTGAAGACCCAGTTTGACATGAATTGGCTATGTGATCCTGGGCAAATCCCACAGTCTCTCAGGGCAGACAGCTAAGACTAAACCGCTGGGCAGGTGCTAAATTTCATTGACTAACAGTTCCTCAGCTGGAGCTCATTTTACACAAATGAAACTACAGATTCAGACCCAAAAAACCAATTAAATAACATTGAGACTACCTCCTTTCCAGGGGCAAGGGGAGGAAAATATTCTGTCAACGTTGCAGTGCTGAATTCATGTGAATTGTTACAGCCCTATGTCATCTCTGGTTTGTACCTTTTAAAAAAGTAAATTGCAGTCTACATTCCTGGAGAAAATTGAAACGATGAGATTCTAGGTCCAGGGTGGGGGAACTTGTGGCCTGGAGGCCACATGTGGTTCTATAAAGTTTGGATTCAAAGGACCATACTTGAGTACCTAGAAGGCCACATGTGACCTTGAGCATGCAGGTTCCCCCAAACCTGTATCTAGATCTTCTTGAGCAGAGGTGCCTCCCCTCCCCCAGTCTCTAAGTGCCACCAAAACCAGATTAAAAAGTAATTGGGAAATGCTTAACAAAATAAAAATACAATAAGATATAGATAATATTACAGTTTAAAATGAAGTTTACTTGCCTCTGGCAGGGATTTTTATGCACAGATTAGTGGTCTCATTTAGTCTGAGCTGATACCAATGATGACCTTGAATATTTTAGCTTCCCAATGAGTAGGGTTAACCTATTTCGTGTTTGGCCTGGCTGAGTTCCTGTTGTTATAAGTATCTCAACTGCTTATTTCTTTCACAAATCTTAATTAAATAATGCTAATAGCATTTAAATAGCATTTTAAGGTTTGTAAAGCGCATTGCACGTGTGAACTCATTGGATCTTCACAACAACCCTGTGGGGTAAAAGCTATTAATATCTCCATCTTTCAGATGAGGAAACTAGGGTGAGACCAAGAGAAGTGAATAATTGCTCCGGTTTAAGGTGACACAGCTAATAAGTATCTGAGGCAGAATTTGAACTCGGGCCTTCCTGATTTCCAGCCTAACACTAGCCACTGTACCCACCTAGCTGCACAGCCAACTCCTCTACCCTTCCCCCTGCTCATTTCTCCATGCTCCAGTTCCCTTTACAGAAAAGGTGGTGAATGATAGTTTCTCTTCTTATATAGATAAGGGAAATGGAGTCAAGTGGGATTTGCTTTTCTGGTTTTGGTCTAGGCTTATGATTTCAACCCTATAGGGAGTTGATCACTTGGTACTACTTAATGCAACTCATTTGCAATTTAGAGACTTGGAGAGTTGCCTGAGGCATGAAGAAATTAAAAACCTTATCCATAGGCTAAGAGACAGGACTGGAACTCAGGTCTTCCCATATCTAAGGCCAGTCCTTTATTCACCCTGCCACATTTCTTCTCCGAGTGGAACGCACATTTTTTTAAATTGTCAAAAAAAATAACCTTGAAAACTCTACTTATTTTTTGGATAGGAAAGGTAAGTGGTTATTTCAGAAAGCATATTTATAGAAACAAGGATAGACACGCATTGAAACTTAAAGCGTAATTGGCACAGTTACAATTACTACTTTTTTTAAGAGAGGTTGTAATGGAATGTAAATCCAAACTCTGTCCTATTATTCATTCCAATGTTACTCCCTGCTGATAATAGTAAGAGTTGACATTATCTCATTTCAACCAATCAAGCAAGCAATTTACATTTATTAAGCACCTTCTGTGTACCAGACACCACGCTAAGCGCCAAGGATATAAAAGAATGCAAAAGACAGTGGCTGGCCTCAAGGGGCTAATAATCATCTGAGCCAAACAACTCTGTGAGTCAGGCACCATAGGTATTACTTTTTATCTTTCCCAATGAGACTTTGCTTCAGAGAGATGGCAGTTTGCCCAAATTAACACAACTAGTGTTAAAGGAAAGATTTAAACCCATGTGTCTCCTGACTCAAGTCCAGAATTTTCTTCATTTCACCAAGCTTGAATCAGATCCTCATATAAGAGTATTTCTCCACTAGGTCCTGGGCTGGGACTCATTGACCCAAGGGTAAATTCCTGCCCAGAATCTGAAGTATGCCAGGGTTGGAATTGTATTCAATTCAATTCAACAAACGTTTTTCAAATACTTCCTATGTTTAAGGTACTATGTTAAGGTTCCTTCCAGCTATAAAATTTTATTATGTTATGAGAACTTAACATATGCAAGGTGGTGAACATTCAAGGATGAATAAAACACCTCTAACCTCAGGAAGCTTATGATCTACTAAGAGAGAAAAACATCCAAATAACTGTAACACAAATTAGAATGGGATACCTACATAGGAAAGGTACAAAGTGCTCTGAAAGTTTCAAAGAGGAAGAAATAATTTCCAGCTGTGGAGATGGAAGAAGGGTCCGACCCCTGGCCATGTCAGCCTGCAGGATGTAACAGGCACAGAACAAGTCAAAAGAGTGCAAGGTTGGCCTCTGTTAGATAGGATCATCAGTCGAGAGAACGGAATGTACCCACTGTGGGAACCAGCCCGAGTGGTGTACAGCTGGGCTGAAGCAAACAGATGTCTGGCACTACTTCAATCACTAAGATGACTTTTACAATAACTGGAAGTGTCATTGTGACTATAAATTTTGAGTGTATGTGTGTGTGTGCATACATCTTTCTAATATATGGAAATGCTACATATAATGGATGAGAACAGAAAAAAGAGATAGATATGCAGGGTGTCTTCAAAGTCCTAGTGTAACCTGAGGCTATTAAAACTTAAAATTTTAATCTATTAAAGGTTATAAGTGTAATAAGACTTTTGGGATACTCTACATATACACACAATACATACACACAAATCCAAACGTACATATATACATACACATACATAAAAATATACATATAACTTTATCTGCATGATAAACATATACTTGGGAAGAAAGACCAGACCTATGAATTCATTGGTATAGGGTATTCCTATTGAGGAAATTCTACCAATACAAATCAACTAAAGCTCTCAATTTATTGACATAGAATATGACTAGGTCATTAAAGTTAAACAATGGTTACGCTGCCAAGATGTGGCAGAGGTAGAGCTTAACCCAAGGTCTTCTTGAATCCTAAGCTACTACTTTCTCTCTACTGTCCCATGCTTCCTCTACAATCTCTAAAAATAATTATGGATACAAATACAACTATAATATTGCAGACCTGAAAAAGAGAGATATTTTATGAACTAAATGGTTAGAACAAATAATAAATGCCATCAAGTTACATTTTTCAGTTTCATACTGCATATTTCCAATAGGTTAAAACCAATTACTAAAAGCAATGGATGGAAGTACAGGGAGGCAGATGTTGCCTCAGCATCAGGCTATGGTTGTGGTTGTTCAGTTGTCTCAGTCACACCTACGTGGCTCCATCTCAACGGAGTGGAGCAGTTTACCATTTCCTTCCCCAGCTCATTTTACAGATGAGGAAACTGAGACAAACAGGGTGAAGTGACTTGCCCAGAGGCACACAGCTAACAAGTATCTTAGGCCATATTTGAACTCAGGAAGCTGAGTCCTCCTGACTCCAGGCCTGGCACTCTATTCACTCTTCCCCCTAGTGGCAACTCTTTAAGGGACCATCTCATGAAGGAGTGAGTTCTCCATGTCTGGAAATGTTCAAATAGAAACTGGATAGCCATCTGTCAAGAATATTGAAGAGACGATCCCAGCAATGATGACCTCTACTTGTCCCTTCAGTTTGGAAGGCTTTGTGATTCTTATTCAAATGATTCTAATTTTACATGATGAGCATACAAACACACACATATTTATGTGTGTGTGTGTGCATATATATATGCACACACACAAAGAGAAATAAAGAGCTTTGGACAATAATACATCACCTAAAGTAATACTTTGTAGAAATAGATTCTCAGCTTCCCAAAAATTCTGGTGTGAGGGTGAGGTTGTCCTAGAAATCTGGATAAGAATATAAATAATTTTCAATTATAGGAACTATGATGGAATCTTTATTTTCCAGAAGCAAAATCCTTCTGTGAAGGACTCCCACATTGCAAACCACAAGATGATACTCTATCTTCTTTGGGAAAGAGGATGAATCAGTCTAGCCTGGGTGGGGCCTATGGGTTTAGGGAGGCTGAAAGTACTTCTGTCTGGGAAGAGATGAATAGGTGACATACTGTATTCTCCTGTGACTGTCAATCCAAATCCAACCATCTGTCTTCAAGGTGGATGCCTGTCTCTAACACACACACACACACACACACACACACACACACACACACACACACACACACACACACACACACCCCCTAATGGTCTCCCTTCAGACTTGCTTCAGCAAATTTCCCAACAGCTACACATTGTCCAAATTCCTGAATTTCTCAAGCACTGGAAAAGACAACACAGCCTGAAAAGCAATCTCACCTTAATGCTCAGATAGTAATGATGATAATAATAACAAGCATATTAATAGGGAGCTTCATGGTTACAAAACATATTACATGCATTATCCTAATTGAGTCTCACAATAACTCTGGGAGGCAGGAAGCACAAATATGTTAATGTCTGTTTTACAAATGAGAAAATTGTGGGCCAAAGAGGGTAATTAATTTGACAAGGTCACACAGGTCAGGGTGAGGACTGTGCTATTCTTTTGTAGAAGTTTTATATATATATATATATATATATATATATATATATATATATATATATATATATATATATATATATATATATATATATATATATATATATGTATGTATGTATGTATGTATGTATGTATGTATGTATGTATGAAACATGGCCATTGCCCTCAAGAAATTTACCATATGGTCAGATATGAGACATGAAGATATGAAAAAAATAAACTATTCAAGATAGTAAATGATTAAATGATGTAGATAATGATTTTAGAGTTCAAAGGAGGAAGCCATGACTTTGGGCTAGAGAACAAGGATCATGGAAAGTTTCCTAAGGAGTAATATTTAAGGAGGGTTTTAAAGTATTGACAGTATTTCCATGAGGAAAGGGGAAGAATGGGGGATATAGGGAGTAAGGAGACATGTCAAGATCAAAAGTGCACATATTAAAAAATGAGGATCAGGGGATAGTAAATGAATCAGTGTCGTTAGAGTAGGATGTTGGTATAGTCAAGTAAAGTGATATGAGTTTGGAAAGATAAGCTTGAGCCAGTTTGTGGAGGGTCTTCTGTGTCAAGATAAAGAATTTGAATTTTATTTTATTTAGGAACCATGAAAGATGTCTGAGCAGGAGAATGACCTTAAGCCCATACACAGATAATATAGGCAGTGTGATAAATGGAAAGAACATTATGGTTATAAATCCAGGTTCACTCTGTTTTGGAAGGGAGTCACCAATGATGACTGAGTGAGGAAGTGACAAAGTGATGAGAAAAAATAGGAGCAAATTCAGGAGAGAACAGTATAGGGAAACCTGAGGGCAAGAAAATATGCAGAAAAAGATGGTGGTCAACCGTATCAAAAGTTGTAGACAAAAAGAATAAAGACTAATGAAAAGCTATGGACTTAGCACTTAAGAAATCCTATGTAACCTTGGAAAGAGCAGTTTCAGTTTGAGTGATAAGGGCAAATGTAATTAGAAAAGGTTAAGAAGTGAGCAAAAGGAAAGGCAATGGAGGTTGGCCATGAAAGGGAAGAGATAGGAAATAGGATGATAGTTGTCTATTTTGACTCTTCTTACTAACTGGCTAGAGTAGACTGGAAAGTGTTGTGATAGGTGGAAAAAAGAGAAATCCCTACCTTTCTCCACTGGTCACACTCTTCTCCTCTCCCATTCCACACAACATGATCACCAGAGGCATAATGGAAATTCATCTTCTCACCTGACCTAGAGTGATCATATTTCTGATCCAGTGGTAATATAACTCCCTTGTGTGCATTTCATGCGTGAGAGTATGTATGTGTGGGCAGATGACAGGATGGAGTACATTCTCAAAGGCAATGTACCCCTACTGTCCATACTTAATCCTGGACACTTGTCATGTTCTCCCACTGTTGGGGAAACCTGGCTTCAAGGGGGAAGAGACCTAGCCATCTCCAAGCCAAAGGGATAAGAGCTCTTAGGAGCTTAGAGGAGGAGACACTCCCATTCCCAGATCCCCCTCCTAGTCTTGGCTTTGATGGGAGGTGCCCATGTAGTGGTGCTATGGTTATCAGAAGAAAGAAACCCCTGAATGAATTTTTGCCTTACTCTCTAGAGGGTCAGTGATAGGAAAACTGCATTATATGGAGAAACCTAGAGCTTTGGAGCTCACCCCCCATCCCTTCTTGCTTTCCCTTATGAAGACCTATAGTCACTGCACCTATACTTAGAGTGACAATCTGATGCCCTCTAAATTCAACCAAGCCTGGATCAAAGTCATACTTGCCCCCTACTGGTTATGGTTGTAAGAATGAAAATCCTTTGGAATTCTTCTATATCCTCCCATAAGTCCATTTTGCAACAGCCTATTTGGGACTTCTCTTGACTAGGCATTCCAATTCAACGTTGCTGGCCACTCTGAACATTTGTATTGATCTTCCAACTTAATAATATCTTTTCTTTCCTCAAAAATTTCTGGAATATTTGAGCTGGATTGCTCATTTGCCCCCAATATTTCATACCTTGCAATGTCCCTTATGTTTCTTCCACATGCATATCCCCTTTAGTAGATTATAAACCCCTTGAAGGCAGGGACTATTTAATTTTTTAATGTTGTATCTTCAGCACCTAAAACCTTTTTTTGCAAAGAGGAGGTGTATTCAGTTGAACTAAATTGAATATAGTCACAAATTTGATGATAAATATTCTTAAGGGAGCAATTCTCCTCACATAATTAAGCTGTGGCAGGAAAATCATAGATAGTCATAGAAAACCCAAGTTCAATAGCATAACTGGAGGAAGAATGAAAAGAAGGAAGAAAGGAAGGGAGAAAGGGAGAAAGAAAGAAAGAGAAAGGAAGGAAGGAAGGAAGGAAGGAAGGAAGGAAGGAAGGAAGGAAGGAAGGAAGGAAGGAAGGAAGGAAGGAAGAAAAAAAGAGACTGTCACCCAAAAGCCCAGCAAAGGTCTTTCACAGATCACGATGCACATAAATATTTGTCCAGCAGCTATTTTATTTTTATAAGTCTTCCTCCTCCCTTCCTCCATCCTCTTTGTGTTAGGGAATTCAACCTAAATTGTATACTTCACCCACACAGTGAGATACTGGTGACATTTTTCAGCCACAGCTCTAAAGAATAAAGTTTGTTTAAGTTGTGGGCAATGGTGTAGCTTTGTTTAAAGTGTAAATGTCAAATACAATTACAGTAGCACTGAATCTGACCTATTTTAAACCTGATTTGATCTGGGAATGAATGGCTTTTTCCCCCTCCCAACCCACTGATCTTTCACCAAGAACGTCTGAAGTAAAAGACAGTTTACTCTGGAAAGATATAGCTAAAAAAGAAAAATGTAGATTTCATCCAGATTTCCAGCCTGAGGACTTACCTCAGTGATGACATCAGCAAGCCAAATGTAAGAGCAAAACATAAATAGGAGAAATATCAAGGGTTGCCAAATGTTAAAAAAGAAAATGACATGGGGTTGGAGATTCTTCTCCAGCTTTTAGGAGGCATGACTTTTAGAATTACAGATGCCTCGAAGACAACAAAACTTCAAGCTAACAAAAAGATCAAGAGCAACTATTCTTACCCACGGAAGCACCACCAAACATAATTTATTAAGCACCCATCTGTATGTGGTAGGTAGTTGGCTAGGGACCAAAACTATTACATAACCACCGCCTCCACTCTCTTGGACTTTACCTAGACTGACCCAAACAACATGAATGTCAAGAAAGCAGCAGCATGAGAGAATTCTAAAGAGAGAGAGACAGATGTTTCCATCGTTCCGTCCACTAGGATGGGTCTTCCACTCCAACAAAGTTGCTACCTATTATCTGCTATGAACTTAAGGGAGCAGGAAGATCCCATACCAGTTATTTTGTCACTGTACTTTGTAAAGCTAACACTTTAGCTTATGTCTAAAGTAAAATAATTCAGATATCACCATTCTGTGACTTGGGAGTATTATGAAAGTCTAAGACTGGTTGGTCACATTACCAAGCCAACTGGCTAAAAATTGTGGGGGTGGGAATCAGATAAAGTTTGTATTTGTCATAATTTCAACTGAAAGTAAATTTACTGTCTCCCTTCCTCCTTATTTCCTCCCATTCAAATTCATCTTAGACATATATTTTTAGACATAAATGAACATTACAGGTAATAAAACCCAATCCTGACATTTTACAGATAAGGCAACTGAAGACCAGGGAGTTTCTTATACCTTTTTTTTAATTTCCTTTTTCAGTCCCCGTTTCTGTGTAGTCTTTCTGGGTCCATTCTCTCAACTTTGCAAAGGTTTTTTTCACTCATTCAAACAGGTCTCTACCTCTTGTAGTATTTCTTCCTTAATTAAATACAATCAAGAAAGGCTTAAAATAGGAAGTGGGAAGCCTCCAGTCATTGGCTTGAGTTTGCCTATGTCTTTTAACAAGTGCCCTGGAAATAGAGTATATTTCACAACTCCAAAATTGAGATATTTAGTCAGTGGACCAAGTAGAAACTGCTGCCAAAACTGGATTAAAGTCCTTTTAGAGAAGCTAGTTCTTGATTGGTGTGAATAATAAATCCCATGAAGTGGTAACATTATTCAAATTCACACCACATATTTCCATTGAGTTAGAACCAATGACCACAATTGACATGAAATGTTAACTTCAGCTAGTATGAATTCAAATAATGTATCCACTTGGAATTCCTAATTTGCACTAATCTGAATTTAGGTTTAATGCTTATGCTGAAGGTTTTGCAGATTAAAGAATATAGTCCATCCTACAGAGGTCTAACTAAGACACTTGGACATTGAACAAGGGTAAACTGAAAAGGAGGCAGTCCAGTAGCAGGCAGTTTCCTTCCCATCCTCCTTTGTTCAGTTTTCACCTCTTTTGGCCAAGTTCTAAAAGGCAGGTAACAAGTGTAAAGGGGAACTGACCAATAAGAGTTTAGTTCTTTGAAGATGATCTATCTGCCTAATCCAACATTTGGTAAATCTGCTTTAGGAAGTTTATAATAACATGTAATGAAGGAACCCAGCTCTACACTTCAAAGCAGACATGGATTTTTTTCCCTGACAATTTCCTTTCTGCTTAGTACAGGGTAAAGAAAAGGCCTTTTGTTGGCTTCTGGGCTAGAACTGAGTACAAAAGACTCCCCATTGGAGAAACTCACTGTGTTTCCTTCCTAGCAAGTACAACTTAGTACTTACATAGTAGCAAGAACTACTATGGGTCTCCGGGTGGAGGAGGAGCCTCAGGAACCTCTTACCCAGCCCAAGAGGTGGCCTCTGATTTCAAGGCACTGTTGTTTATACCTCCCATTTTGTCTTCTTCCCTTTGTTATACGGCACTGTGAGATTATGAAAAGTGTAGGACCTGGTTATGAGTTGCAGCTCCAGTATATAAGTGCCAGGCTTGGGTAGCAGTGTTGGAATGTGAGGGGTTAAGGAATTCATGAGTGTGAACCAGCCTTCTTCCACCACTGCTCCTACTACTGCACCAGAAGATTTACAATAAAAAATACCTGAAATTTGCCTGTGGATGCATGTCTGAGAAGGGTTGCAGCCCTGTGAGTTATTGTGAAGTGGCATCATTTTTTGCATTCTTGCTATTTCTACCGTATGAAATTTCACATAAGCAAACATGAAATTCATGTTATACTCAGAATATTCCCTAATATAGCAATCATGTTGAAACAAATTTGTATTATCAAAACAAGCATTACAACAGAATTGACTTGTCTATATGTAAATTTACAATCAATGTCCCAAGTATGAGAGCTCCTGGGATGGAGGCCCTTCCCCACAAGTACTGTCTTACCTTGTAGCTCCCCGGGCCCTATCACCTTCTCTATTCAAAGTGAGAGGCTTAGTTTTCCTCTCCATCTTAAAACTCTTCATGACTCTATAACTCCAACGTCCAGTCTCCAAGATTCTCAGAACATGCTTAAGAATGTCTATGGAATCCTCTAGTATTTCAGTGCTACTAAGGAGGCAGTGTGATTCAGTGGAAAGATCAATGGTTTCACATTCCAAGGACTCGGAAGTGAATTCCAGTTCTGTCACTCACAACTTGTGTGGGCTTGGGCTAGTTGCTTAATCTCATTGAGTCTAAGTTTCCTCATCACTAAAATGAAGGGTTTGGATTAGATGACCAAATAGAGATTATCTCTATTTGATGTCTTTCTATCATACTATGATTCATATCCCTGGAAGCTGATTCATATCCCCTCCTTCTTTAAGTTTTCTATCCCTTGCCCTCCCACATTTTGTAATATTTGTTATAGAATAAAGTTTTTTGCCTTTAATTTGAAAAGTAAATCATTTTAAAATTGAATATACTATGTTTTGCACATAGACACACTTTAGGAAGAATATTGATAATAAGGAGCACAAGCAGAGGAGAGTAACCAAGTTGGTGTTGGGACTCAATGACCACACATTGAAGGACTGGGGGATAATCAGCCTGGAGAAGCAAAGATTCAAAAGGGACATGATAACTATCTTAAAATACTTGATGGCTTACCATAAAAAAGAGGGGTTAGATTTATTTTGCTTGACCTCAGAGAGTAGGATTGGGTTTTCTTCTTGCTGTATTTGCTGAACTAATTCACCTCCTGCCCATCTACCACCCTCCACCCTCCACAAGCAGCAATACTTAGCCATGTTGGGGAAAGGGGAAAATATGTAAGCTGGCCCCTGGGTTAGGGATCCTCTAAGGCTGCAGAAAACCCTCCCTACTAAGTGCTACAAACTGTGTTAAATAAACTCTGTTCAGAATTTAAACCTCCAGTCTCCCAGTATCAGAGACCAACACATGTTTTAGATCCAAAGTTTGCATTCTGCCTCTGTTTACCTCAGTGTTGTACATCTTCAGTAACTAACTCCAGCCAGACATTTCTGGGCCCTCCCTAAGAGAAAATCTTCTGACCACAAACTTTCCAAGCTCCCTGGTCTGAAAGTCTTTGCCGGTAACATGAGAAATCCTCAGATCCAAAGCCCTGATTTGGGTGAGTACAGGTAGAATAATGCAGATGCAAACTTTCTAAGTGTGAGAACTTCAATTTGCTTTTATGCATTCAAAAGTCCTTAGCATGGTGTAGGAGATTTTAAATATAAAAGGAAGAGAAGGATGTGAATGTAGATTGAAGGGCCATACAACTAAGAAGTGGAGGAGTCAGAATTTGAATTCAGGTCTTCCGATTCCCAAGTCCAGTACTCTATCCTTTGTGCCATCTAGGTGCCTCATTAATACATTATTGTTAATTAATCATCTTCTTTTATAAAGCCAACTAAAGTACATAAGGTAGATATTCAAAAATGCCTATTAAGTGATGATAAATGGAGAAATAATAAAATAAAGAAATCCCTAGAAAAATACCCTGCAGTGAAAGTTAATTCATGCTTATTTCTCAGTTTTTATCCTTTGAATTTCATTTGTTCTACTATTACTAATAAAGGACTGATTGGCTTAGCATTAATGTGATTGAAAACTGATTTAATGTGCCTTAATAATCAAATATTTTCATTATTCCAAGAAAATAGCATCAAAAATAAAGGCCTAGTGTTCATAAGGCAGGATGATTTCAAATAAGTCCATTTGCCATCTTTAGTCACTTAAGTCTTTCAGTGAAATTTTGCTTGCCTGACTATAATAATTTCCTGTGGGGTGACAAGTTGGTAAATATTCTGGCTCTATTCAAGTGCAGCCATTTTTTAAACTTGAGAATTGTCCTTTTCCATTATGAATGACAATACATGCAATTCAATAGAGGCAAGAGCTGTAATTCAGTACTGAGTCTATATTCAACAGTATGAACCACAATAGAGTTCCCAATGTCAGCAAAATCCTTGACCAAATTACTGCCTTCAATCCAATCACAGCAGGTGTCCTATATAGTTTTCCTATGTAAACAGCATCCAGTATAAAACATACGAGCACACTACTATTTGCTACTACTGTTCAATAAAACATCTGTTTTAGTTTTCATTATAAAGACAGAATCAGAAACTTAATCCTAGGTGATCTGAATTGAGCCTCAGTAGTCATTGTGATAATAGCTTGGGTGCTGGGAAATCTATAAAAATGTATTGCCCTTATATGCATGCTCCCCTCACTCCTAATTTTTTTATTCAGTCAGTAAACCATAGACATCAGTTAGCATTGATCCCATTGCTGGAACATGCTAGCAGACTATATTCAACACTGGGTACTGGTGTTGGCAAAGAACTCTTCATGCTGCAGGCAAGTGAGCACCATGGTAAGTGCCTGCCAAGTAGAATAAGTGAATGGTACCTCCGACCTCTAAAGTTCATGAAAGCTTCCCTGAAATATCTGAAGGACTGAAAGAAAAAGTAGATTCATTGTATAGTTGCACAGGGCAGAAATAATATGGGTGAAAATTACAAGGAGGGAGATTTTAGCTCAATATAATTTCTACATAATTAGAACTATCTAGCAATGAAATGAACTGCCTGAAGTAGTGAGTTCTCTATCACTGAAGATATTAAAGCTGAAATATTCATCTGCTATTGATTCTGTAGTAAGAGTTTCTTTATCACTTAGGATTTTGAACTAGATGATCTCAAAGACTCCTTTGAGCTCTAAGATTCTAGCTTTATGATTTACATGATATCCCCCACTGATTAAAGATCTGCCAACCTGTCAATCACAGTCCATAACAAAAATCCTCATCCTTAAGAGCCATGGACTTTTGACAGAAAATCTCTATGTAATACAATTCACTAAGTCTGAAATAAATATTTGAGTAAAAAAAAATCTGTGGCGGCCAATCCACCTACTTCATTGAGAAATTAATACCCAGCATCCAACGTAAGAATTCAGTTTATTCCTTTCCATTTTTTATATGTGGACACAGGGCCTGTGTGGCAGTGGCTCATTTTTCACAGTAATCCTATATAGCACATTAATGTTTACAAAGTACTGTTTTTAAAATGATCCTATGAAATGGGGAGTTTAATTATTATTACCTCTTTGTAGATGAGAAAACCAAAATGTAGATGAGCTAAATGATTTACCAAGGTCATTTAGTTAGCATTTGAACCTAGGCCTTCTGACTCTGAGATCAGCACACTTCCTACTATGTTCCAATGCTTCTCTGCTACATTAATTCATGCATGTAGGCCAGTGATGTATGTGTTATTACAAATTTAATTGGATCTACATTAATATGAAAATTCTTGGGTGATAGGATTAGTGGGTATATACATCTTTAGTTCATATAGCATAGTATTCATTGAAAAACTTAAAGGTTATTTGTGGATTACAGTAATAAAGTTAACATCGATATAATGCTAACAGGTTTGGAAAGGGGAAACTGAGTTTCTTCAAGCTAAAGAGCTTTACCCATGGTCACATAGCTACATTAGTTGCAGCTGGTAAGTTTCAAAAACAGGAGTTCAACCTGGGTCTTCCTTACTCCAAGTCAAACATTCTATCTACTGTACTACATTGATCTTGCTTGGTGGACGGTAGAATTGGCATGCTGGGTGTTCAATGTGTGTGCATATGTGTGTGTATGTGTGTTGATTAATTTTCTCTTAATTTCTTACAAGAGGAGGAGGGAGATTATCACTATGATGATCTTAATATAGCTTTGTTTTGTAAAAGAATCAGCTAGAACTTGTGTTGAGATTTCACACACACACACACACACGCACGCACACACACACACATACACTTTGATCAGTCTACATGGGTTTTGTGGTATGCAATTTTCCTTCCAAGTATGAAACCTTCCATGGATATAGAGAAACGTTAGGTGAAGAGACTAAAGACTTTATTTTGTAAGATAAAGAACAGTTTGATGAACCTAAAACATCATGCCCACAAATGCCCCTTAACTCTGCCCCCAGCCAGAGATAGTGCAGTGGTTTACTTTCCAAAGGAATCTCTCCTTTGGCTCTCCTCTTGAGAGGGCCAGAATGAGTCTTTGAAACAGAAAGGCAGTGTACCAGGAGCACATAAACATGTCAAAATGAGACTGCTTAGAATCCTGTTTTATTATGCTGGAACTCACAGAGCTGATCTGGAATGAATAATGAGTCTGGGATTTGCTTTTAAAATGACCAAACTTGTACTAATTTACATCACTTTTTGGCCTCAGCACTTGGCTGTTACTTTGTGCTTGTGTCACCAAGACCCACTCTTTCTTGCCCTTGCCCAAGCAGGTTTTTCTCACTGTGCTCAGGCAGCTTTCATTAAAGTTTGAAGGCAGGTAGGGTTGGGGGAAGCAGGAATTAAGTCTTGATTTGAATTATTTCTATTTTCAATATTCTTCATTATATAGGCATTTAAGTTAATCATTAAATTTTTTAAAAGAAAATGGTCAAATATTGGGCAATTTAAACAATGTGAAATGAAGAAAAATTAAAAATATGCTATGGTTCAAATTCTTCTATTCTTAAATTCTGCATAGACCCTTTGGAGTGAAAAATAGAGTTAGCCTTATGTATAAGTAAAGAAAGTACCTATAACCCTGGTGTAATCTGAGAGGCAACAAAAGTTATGTCTTCTGTTATTCACAATCCTTAAAAAATCACAATCAGTGGTTCAGAGATAAGGACCCATTGACAAAAATTGTTGGGAAAGCCAGAGTTAGATACAGAAAACCACAGCATAAATTAGAAAAACAAAGAAAAAAATTTCCAATCTATGAATAGGTGAAGAGTTCATGATCAAAAAAGGGATAGAGAGTATCACAGATGATAAAAAAATGCAGTTTTCTTTTATATAAAATTGAAAAGTTTTTGCACAAACAAAATCAATGAAGCTAAATTAAAAGGGAAAAAAGTTTAACTGGGGAAAACAATCTTTGCAGCACATTATCTGCTATATTTTTTTCAGTCTCCTGGGATGCAGTTCAATTCATTTGGACCTTTTGAACTGAAACGATTAAAGGCACTTACATGATCTTTCCCTAAATTCTGACTTACCTTGAATAGTAATTACCTGTTCGCAAATTTTATACTTTCCCTTCTAAAGATCATTCTCTCTAGCAAGGAAAACAGAAGCAAAAAAAAAAAATAGTTCAACTTTTCTCTGCTGTCCATCATCACCTCTCCATCTACCCTGAGCAATGGTAATCTCCCTTCTTCCATCTGTCATATAACAGAAGAACCCCTTTTGTGTTGCCCTTAAATTCCACGCCCTGAAATTCAGCTCATCCTTTAGTACGTCATAGGATCATGTGACACATTTGTATTTATTTGTATTTGTATAATGTATATTGTATTTGTATTTATTATTTGGGGTACATGGTATGCTAGAGGACTAGAACCTCTGATGTGAGGGTTTCAAACCCTTTTCAGGACTGCTTATCTACCTTTGATGTCCATCTTCACCCAACTTTCACCTTTGGCTCCAAGAAACTGTAGCATGTGCACTGACCATACCCTAGTAAATCATCTCAGCAGAGGGGTTAAACTAGATTGAGGGTAACTGACAGGCCTCTAGCCTCTCAGTGAGTTAGAGGGATATCTACCCCAAGCATGTGAAGACTTCCCCCCAGCAGAATGGGCAGATGAGGACTCCTACTGCAACATGCTTAGAGGTTGTCAGACATAAAAAAAGCCAAGGTCATCCAATGCATCCCAGGCTATTGCTGATTGCAATGACTTCTGTCTTGCATTGGATTTCAATGACTCTTGAAGAGAAAGTGAGGCTGACAACTTTGTGCAACTCTGCCTCACTTAAATCCAATTCATATGCGAATCTAGACATCATTATCACTGTGAGGTTATCGGTCCTTTTTGAAAATAAAGGACAAATAACAATCCATTCTTTATTTTGATTCCTTACTTTGATCTTCTATACATGTCTTAAAAGTCCAAATTAGTCACCTATATAAACATCCTTTTTCCTACTCAACTGAAATATTTCTCCTGCTGTCTTCAAAATTGCATTCTTGAGAATTTCCCTCCTTTCCTAGATTTACTTATTTTATATAATTTTAGTCCATGGGCTCTTACCTAGTCATTCTCTTAACCATTTTAAATATGTTCTTTCCATAAATACAGAGTACATGTCAGACTATCTCCGGATTTCTCTCTTTCTCTTTCACAAATTACTGCAAAGAACTATCACTTTTCTCCCTTTGTCCCACAGGTTAGTTTTCCATTATTCCCACTTCAGGTTTTACTTCTTACCTGTTGATATTTGAGCAAGAGCCACAGTAGCTTATTGACCTGTGTTTTATACTTTCCAAAGACGGAAAATGTGGAGGTACAAATAGTACATCAATCATTTGAGAGAACAGTTGAAGGAGGCCTGTTGCCTATGGGCTTGGGACAAAAAAGCCCAAATGATAACCAATGACATTATACTTGAATTCACTGTTAAGAATTCTAGCTATAGTATAGAGTCCTGTAATGAAATCTCAATGTGGTAGGAAAGCAGAAGGTAGTGCCCTGGTCAAAAGTCTTGCAGATCAAGCAGTTAAATGTCTAGATAATTTGTTGGTAAACAAGATAGTGCCTGAGAATGGTCCAGACCTTGCAAATGTGATGTATCACGACTATTTTTTTACACAAAAGGGTATTAGTCAAATGAAGAGCCAAAAAAATAGAAGAATTGAGGAATTTGGCCCCAAATGTGCCTATCCACTAATTATAAATGAATATTTGGCACCCAAAGATTGACCCATATGGTAGAATCAAAATCCAGAGGAAAAAACAGTTCAAACATGACATGCCTTAGGAATTGGAAAGGATGTCAAGACACTCTCAGGCTATGAGAGACCTAGGACAATGGAGAGATTGAGTGCAGAGGCTGTCCCTTTTCTGTCCACCATTCTAGCACCAATGAAACAGACACTAGCTATAACACTGGCTGCTCAGGATTAGAGATGGTTCTGTTTAGCTGAAGCTGTCCATAGACCTGGAATCAAAGTCATACATGTGTGATCTTCCATATTAGAATGCAAACTCTTTTAGGAAGGAAAGATTTCACTACTGTATTTTGTATCCCCAGCACCTTTCACATGGTACCAACCACATAATGAGTGCTTTTAAAATGACTTATCAATCATTCATCCAATTCAATATCAGTTAAACTAGTATGTTCTTAGCACAGAAGTTCTTAAAAAAAGTATTTGAATTACACCATGGAAAATCAGCAATATTGTCTAACCTTACAAAGAATAAGTATCAGATAAGAAATTACATTTCACAGAAGTCACAAAACTCTTCAAGTATGCACAATGATGCTTTGATACTAAGAAGCAATAAAATCTTATTGTGCAGAATACCTACTAAAGGAAAATATTATGAATCATTACATTAAAAATAACAGATTGCCCTGGATTTGAGTCTTCAAATGATCTCATTTAAATGTAAATTTTAACTAAGTTATGTTTCCCTTGGTGATATTACTATTTAGACTAATTGCTTGCTGTTAAAACTGAAAACCAAATGTGTGAGCCACGGCAGAATCAGGAATGTCTCTTGTCTTACTTGAAGTCCTTCATCTCTGATATCTTAGATCTTCTTGGTATAAATCAGGTGCCTTGCAGCTTGCCCAGAGGATCAACTCTCTCCCTGTTAGAAAGGGCATAGATATTAAGTTACCTTCTGAGAAATCTTGGAAATTCATTGTGGCTTCTTTCCACAGACTAAGCAGGGACCTTCAAAATGAAACAGAGGTAAAGCAAGACATGTAGATTCATAATGTCAGTGTGAGATCATTTTCCAGGCCTCTCACAAGCTCATCTCTAGAAGCTGCCAGTTTCCCTTTGCCTTTAATTTCTTTCCAAGAAAGATAGTTTTCCAAGACAGAGGGTTATGGCGGACAGGGAAGATAGGCACTATTGTGAAGTCTCCAAGAGGCTACCATTGCTCTATTATATTTTTAGTCTAGGAAAAGTTTCAGTTCCTTTCACCTTTTTTGAAAAAGGATTTTTTCTTTTGGTAGGAGGAGGTGAAGGGGAAGAATGAATCTGAAACTCTCATCACCCAAATGTTTGATCTGCTCTCAGGCCAGACCCATTTGAAAAGAGAAATGTTTAACTGAAAACTTGGCACTTCCGAAACCAGATGGATGGAGTAGAGCTGACTGAATAGATTAGACTCATTAGTTAAAGGGCACAGCATGTAAAATAAAAAACAGAAAGTCTTCCCTCAGGGAACTAGAGGCAGTGAAATAGAACTATATTCTACTCCGTCCAGTTTTCACCCTCTGTGAAGTCTATGCAAAGGGATTAATCCTTCATACTGTCACTGTGACTCCCATTTTATTGTTAAAGCATGCATTAAAGTGTACTAAGAAAATTATTATATGTTAACTATATGTCTCAGGAGGTAGGAGATTGGCAGGGAATTTAAAGGGTTGGTATTGGCAGGGTCAGCCAGAGGCAATATTGAGAAATAGGCTAAATTCCTCTTTGGTTCCATCCCCCTTTCAGCAAGGGAGAATTCTTCCTTGGGTTGATCCAACTCCCCCTGGTTCCTCATGGCTCTCTATGAAACTCCATCAGGCACTGCCTTTTCCCTAACCTCCTTTCTTGAATGAAAACTGAGCCTTGTCATTTCCCATCACCTCTGGCCCTTCTTCTCCTTAACAGCTAATCTGACAAACTAATGTGTGCTGAGATGTTAATAGCTACTAAAAACTTGATAGATCTCCTTTCCTAATATTTAGCTTTTAACAGGAGTTGTAAAATGTCTAGATCAGCATGAGTAATTAGTGGGAATTTCAGACAGTTTGGCAGGTTGAGGAGAAAGAAATTATCTTTACTTTTTTGGTGAGGATTAGAGGAGGTGTGGATTAAAGATCATAAATTTAGAGACATCTAAAGAGACCTTAGAGGTCATGTAGTCAATCCTCTCATTTTATAGATGAAAAAGCTGAAGTCTAGAGACACCATAATCACAGATTTAAAGTGAAGGAACCTGAAAGACCATTGTGTCAACCCCTCATTTTATGACTAAAGTTAAACAGAGGCCCAGAGACTTGCCCTGGGTCACACAGCAAGTATGTATCTGAACCTGGGTCTTCCTGCCTCTGGTTCAAGCTATCCAAATCCTACATGATTTCATCAGTGTAAGAAACTAAACTCCACACTAGCGTAAAATATCAGGGTCTCTGAGAACTTGAGTGATTTGCCCAGAAACATACTGCCAGTATTTCTTAGAAGCAGGATTTGAACTCAAGTCCTCTGACTCCAAGGCTGGCTCTCTATGCCATGCTGTCTTTGAAAATCATCTTTTCAATATGACAAATCAAGGGGACACTTCAAATCTTACACCGTGAGGGTCTTGGTACATAGTAGGCACTAAATGAATCTTTTACTTCCTTCAAGACTCTACTCAAGCATTATCTTCTACATGAAGCTTTTTTTCTAATCTGCTAATTCCTAAATCCAGTTATTAACGCCTTCCCTCTCTATGCAACCTTATATTTTCTTTTGTATTTATTCTATATTTACTTATATTTGTACATGCGCCATTTTCCACATTCTGTTGGGAGAAACAATAGATATGCATATAAATATGTCCAAAATACGTATGAAATAAATACATGATAATTTGGAGATGAAGGAACTACACTAGCAACTATGGAGAGTCGGGTGAGGGAATATCAAGAAAGGTTGTAATCTTCAAAAATTGGTCGAGTGGTACAGCCAGATCTTCCAGCACCCAAAGATGAAGTCCATCTGGACCAGGTGACTTGAATTCATTGAGAACAAGTGAGTGCTTTCCTATTATCTCGTTATTTATCTTGAATACCAACTCATTATTACCCATTTTTGTTCTTTCCTTTCCATCCATAAGACTGGAGTCCTCCGGGGCAGACAAAGCAGAGCCAAAGTGCAAACTGCAACTCTTTTATACCTTCTTATCCCATAAAACATATAAACATGCATACATATGTGTATATGGAGAGAGGCAAATTTATTACACATTTTTGTCAACTCCTTCCACACAGTATCATAACAACAAAAATTCAGATGAGATTCAACTTCAGCTGCCTGAAAAAGTCTGCTCTCACTGCTTGAGGAGAATATAGCCAATTTATATTTGTTTTTATTTAACAGTTGATTTCTTTGAGGCATCATACCTTGTTTTTCATTTGCCTGAGAGCCTGTGTTAGTTTCTGAAGCAGGCCTGAATTCATGAGGAGTTTTAAAACTAGACAAAAATAATCCTTAGGAATAAGCCTTGGAATATAACTTCTAGAAATCAAGAACTGAGTCTTATTCAATTTTTATTTAGAGCTTCCTATGTCCAAGATATTCTATTAAGTCCTATGGAAGTTACATGATCCTTACCCTATTTAAATTTATAATTTGATAAGGGGAGTCAAATATGCACACAACCATAACAGAAGGCAGAGTGCAAATGTGCAACAAGAGAACTACACACATTGCTTAGAGGAGAGCAAAGGAACTTTCAACTGGAGACTCAAGGAAGGCTTCATGGAAGAGGTAGCATTTCAGCTTGGCCTTGAAGCTATGAATAGGAGTTAAACAGCTGAAACCAGGGGTAGAAGGGCATGTCAAGTGGACAGAACAACAAGAGCAAAGGCACAGAGATGAGAAAATGAGAGGAATGCCTGGAGTAGAATAAACAGTGTAACTTGGCTGGAGTATTGGATATGTAATGGAGAACATTGGTAAAAAAGACTAAAAAAAAAGTTGGTCTGGGGCCAAGTCATGAAAGATTTTTAAGTGTCAGACTAAGGAGAATTCCACCCTCCCCTGCCCTTAGGAAATGAAAAACTACTTAAGGTTTCTGAAGGTGAGTAGAAGAGGGATAAAACAAGGGAAAGATAAAAGAGGACAAAGTCAAAATTGTGCTTTACAAATATTAGTATAGTGGCAATGTTTGGCATAGATTTAATCCGGGATTTGGAATCCAAGAGGGATGACTGATGAGCCTAACATACCTGTAGTTATTTTGTGAAAGAGATATAACTCAAGGCCACCAACACATACTCTGTAGAAACAGACATGGATTGTTGTTTGTTCTTTTTTCTCCATGAGGACCAATGACATGATGGGTGATGTCTTGACTTGTGCATGAATTGGATTTAAGTGAGGCAGAGCTGCACAAAGTCATTCTCCCCTCCACCATAGTCCAGTGGCAAGACAAGTCAAGATGACTGGAGATGACCCAGGGTGACCTTGGCCTTTCTAAATTAAGGTCCTTCCAGGGTCTCAATTTGTCTGAGGCCAGGTCCATTCAGTGACTAGGGGCTAGGTAAGAATGAAGACAAAAGATGACCTCATTTAACATCCCAAAGATATCAGTCTGGAGAGGAAGACCCTCAGCATTTCTGGTCAGAACAGAAAACAATTGCCATTTACACTTATTCCAAGCCATCAAAATCTAAACAATGAACCACAAAGACTTGGATTAGGGACTATTACTGGCTATTCAATGAAAGTCAGAATGATTTGGATTTAAAGGGTAGTCAAGAAGCTCCATTTAAAACACAGTGAAATTTTTTACTGCCTGTTTTTACTCAGCTATATTTCAAGAATTTATCAGTGAAAACTCTGCAAAACATAAATCTAATTTCCTCAGCTTTTTGAAAAAAAAGTAATTAATGAGAAAGAAGAAAGAAGGAAGACAAAGAAGGAAGAAGAGGAGGAGGATACTGGAAGAATGCAAGAAAAAAGACACTTTAGATATGTAAGACCATAGATATGCCTAGAACATAGGTTGGGTATGGCAATACACCTTTAGAGAATATTTCCATTTCCTGAGAAGAAAAACAAGTACTAATCCGAATGCTCCCCAGGCTAGGTCAGCAAACCCAGTCCAAGATACATTAACACCTATGGTACTGGTTACTATCCAGTGGGAAGGGTCAATAAACCTGTTACATTAAGAGCAATACTAGAAAAAAAAAGAAAGAAAGAAAGCTTCTAGGACCACTAATACCCAAGGTACTGAAAGTCATCTAAAGAGTTAACAGACATAATTTGGGCAGTCTTTAGCTTCCCCAGTTCCACCATGGCATGAGTCAACCTAAATGAAAAGGAATTTATCATTTCTCTTTTCTGATGTACCTTTCTGCTGCAGACAGAGCTTTTTTCTTTGACAATTGAACAAGGTAACAAGAATGATGGTTACCTAATGGGTGATTTGACAGAGTTTAAGTCATAAAAATTCTAGACAGGGGTTTCAGGCCCTGATTCTGAACTAAAAGTTTGCCTTCAAATTCCCCAGTTCAGGACGTGGCCCAGGAAAAAGTATCCTCTATGCTCTAGGGGGAGAAGGAGTGTGGGGAGCTCAGGAAGGGGGAGAGAGAAAGAGAAAACATTTATCAAATGCTTACTCTGTTCTAGGAACTGTATAAATTCTAGGAATACAAAACAAGGAAATGAGAGTCTCTGCCTTCAGGAAGCTTACCATCTAATGGGAGAAGGGAATACATAAAAGAATCAGAAAGTAGAAGGAAGTAAAAGAGTACCCTAAAGGGGCCTAGTGTAGTAGAGAAACCCAGAAAGTGAATTAAACTATGAATGAAGTGAGCATGACTGAGGTCCCTCATGAAATTGTGTTCCCAGCTAGGGAATGACCAGCCAGGAAAGCAGACTTCAGGGCAGAGGTTTCTCCTATACACAGAAGGGAGACCAATATGTTTACTGATTACAACAGATGAGATATATTCAAAAGGTTTTTCTGTGTGTGGGTAATCATATTCTGATGTCAGTACCATTAGAGGCAACACTGCCTAGTAGGTAGACTTCTGAGCTTGGAGTCAGGAATACTCAAGTCAGATTCTGCCTCCAATACTTATTTATTAACTGGATGATTCTGAGTAACTGATTTAATCTCTGATGTGCTACAGGAAACTCCTTGGAACTTAACTGCTAAAGTCCTGATCCCTTTTAATCTTTGTGGGTGGATCACAGAGCTTTCCAATATTTCAGTTCACTTGTAATTAAACAGACTCAGTGCTGTTAATAGTGAAAGCCCAAGATGTCAAGGAGACAAATAGTTGAGTGTATGTGTGTGGACACACACATGTGTAAATATATATGTATATATATGCATATATATGTATATATATGTAATGTACATATGGTCCACAGACTTAAAGGAAAGCTTCAGTTTGACTAAATCGCATTGCCCAATCTATCTCTCAATAAATGTACTCAGTATTCATAAACAAAAGGCTTAGAAAAACTTCACTGTTTGAAAACTTCAGGTAAATCAAGGAATAGAGAAAGAAAAGTCTAAAGAAAATTTCTGTCCTTGGATTCAACTTACACAACTCCCCAAATGAGACTGTGTGCACATGCCCATGGAAAGCATTTGACCCTTTATTTTACAAATAGAAATTATTTCCTACAAGAAAACAGAAGTAGGTATGTCAGGAGAAACCAATCTTATTAATGATTGATGGACTGCCATCAAATCTTCTCATTCAACCAATTCAGCATTGAATTAACTACTCAAGTACGGTAGATTCAATTCCCAAGTCTACCATATATTACCCATCTGATTTTAGACAACTCATATCAAGGTTTTTGCTTCATTTTGCCCATGTGTAAAATGGCCATAAACAGAGCTGTGATGATAGATAATCAGACATTTTTAAGAGATGCTATAAATATTTTCACACATGCTTTCCTGCTTTTAGGTAGCATAGGGGTATGCTCCTATGAATCACGTTTTTTATAGTTCATTTATAGATGATGTGACCTACTTCATGAAGCTGATTTCTGAATTTCAACATTATAAAATACTCATATGCAGCATTTGGCCGAGGTGTTTTTATTCTGTTGAACAACTCTATGAGTTATCTATCCTACAGCATATCAGCATCTGGACAATAGTGATTCTTCATCCACTTGGCTTTTTCTGTGTGGATAGAATTAGATCAAACATTTTGGAGTGATTGTGGTTCTTATATAAGAAGTTCTATGGCATTCTGGGGCCAGATCTAAGGGGTATCTGGAGGACCTCACCATTTATAAAGAATCCCTCATCAGCTTGGACTCTATGCTGGACTTCTTCTGGGAGAGTAGTGAACACCTTTGGTCAGCACACATATCCCTATTTTATGTCTTACCTGATATTAATGGTTACAGTTTCAATGCACCTTTAATGATTATCTCTGCTATTATATTTTTAAGCAGTCTTGTATATTTTGGATGTGCACAGGAAACACCTTATAGGGGGAAAATCCTTGGATTTTGCTCTACTAAATCAATAGATTTTTTTATAGTCCACAAATAATAAGCACAGGGGGATTTCATGTTCACTCTTGCAATCGATTATGTGATACCAAGAATGGTGTCATCTTTAATGAGTATGAGCCTATAATTATGGCATCTGAAATACACTGTGCTACATAAAATTTTAAATGTAGAAATAAAATAAATAGAAACCACCCACCTTACTTGTTTCTGGGGTAGTTTCTCTAGAGCCTTCTTTATGTGTACAGGTATAGATATTTTCTTTCTCTCCTTGCTGTAGGCAAGCTTAAAATACAAATGAGTTGAACCAAAAAAAGAAAAAGAAAAAAATTTTATATTATTAAAGGTAATCTTCTTTAATCAGCATAATAAGAGGAAAATTACATAGCATTGGGAGGCCAACTAGTAGCATAGCTTAGAGTTCTAAAATCTTTCCTGGTGATTGTTTTCAATCATTTTAAAATGCATCTGCCATGAGAATTACTGGAGTGCACTAATCTTTTTCTTGGCTTTATTTACTTCATCTACTACATATTTTCCTGGGAGTCAAGCCATTGGGAAGTAGTGGAGCCCTTTTGAAGTGCTTGTAGTCTTTAAAAAAACCAAACAAAAACAAAACAAAACAAAACTTTTTAGACAGCCACTCAGGAAAATAGCTATCCAATGACTGTCCTCCTCTTCAGTTTCCCCATTTTTTTCCAAGTAAAAATGAAAATAAAGTCTCATTATTTCTTGAGTTTGAGTACTTTGCATAAACATTTCCACTAGTGGCACAACCAACTGACGCCAATGGCTGGCCAAGACTTTTGTGTGGGTTGTTTTCTTTTTTTGGTGGCAAAGAAAAAGGAGGAAAGGAACTCCCTCTCTGTACTTAGGCTTATTTACAACATAAGGGAAAACAACAGATAGAAATATAGTATTGGTCTTACCTGAAGGATACCCACACGGTATGATTTTAAGACTGGCAAAAAGTCTGCTTATCTCAGAGTGTTATTTAATCCATAAAACCAGAAATTTCTAAGGTAAAAACCTTGTAAATTTACACATATTATTTGAGAAGTCTACACTTCTGATACAGTATCATTTATCAGAATAGCTACCTGTCTAAGAGTAGCTATTACTACTCAGGGAACTAGGACAAGATCTGGTAAATGTTGATGAATGGGCAGGTATCAAAAAAGGTTTGACAATATGTAGTGTTACCTGGAATGGGAAGGTTTGAAGGCCTTGCACAACTGGAGGAGGGTTCAAATGAGGGCCAGATATCATAAGGGCAGAAGATGTCTAGGGAATCAAAAGAAGTGAGGGGGGTACTGAAGACCAAGTGAGGGGCAAACTAAAGACAAACATCTCAATTTTGTATTTAGGATGAGACAGAAATGCTCAAATACCAATTTGTCTATTTTCAACTCTCTTTGCCTCACTATACCTATGAACTCACAGAAAAGGATATTTAACTTTAAATGTTCTTTTATTAAATACCTCCTAAATTGTCAGTACCTTTTAAGAGAGGGACCTACTAACTTTTCTTATGGTGAAAGACACCATAAATATGCCAGGGCACACAGAGAAAATTCAGACTGGAAGTCTCCCATCTTCTTAGGATCAATGCCCAAGACCATTTATCACTCAATAGCTAGGTCTGTGGCTTGAATGACCTAGTTGAGTTTAGGTGAACCAGATCAAATCCATAAAATGTCTCTTTTTCAGTGTGCTGTGACTTGTCTCCAAAATTTCACCATGAAGTACTGAAATAGGAAGTCATGCATGCCAATTCTTTGTTCTTATACTGTTAAGAAGAACTATGACAAAGTGGGAGACCTAAATTTTAAAGTCTTAGTCTTAAAAATTCATTTGTTCTACTGCTAAGATGATCATTGCCCTGATAATAATGCATGCCTGTTGATGGAACTGTTGTCCCAAGTCCAGACAGGTAAGTTCAAAGAGAATGATCACCAGGTTGGCTACAAAATAGTGAACGCTGAAGCCATGCAAACTCTTAAAAACTACCGAGCAGAGTTTGTTCTTAGGACCAAAAGGGCTTCACAGAAGAATTTGACAAACCAGTAGATGATAAAAGCAATAGGGCTTTTTAATTGTTGTTTTTAAGGGAAGGAACTAAAGGTAAAGAGTAACTGAAGGAACATAAGACATCAGGAGGCAGGGACAACAAAAGCCCAGTGAACCCCTCACCCTGAAGGCAAGGATCACCACCTCCAAACTAGTACAATCCATCACAATGAGACTGGAATTGACACCTCCAAACTAGGGCAGCCCTCTGCCTTTCCTTATAATGGAGCTAGGGCTAACACTTTTAAAGAGATACTGGGAAGAAGCAGGGAAAGGACACAATCAAGGACGTTACCACAGAGTCTGGGATAAGATAGTAGACTTTTGGCTACATCAGAAAGAATGAGTCCATGATGTTCTAGAATTCTAAGGCAGTTCCAAAATCAGAGATACTCAGAGCTTTGTAGCAAGGAGAGGGCTCCTGATAAATAAAACATGGTGGGTTCCCCAACCCTGAGATCACAGACAGGAAGCCACCAATCAGCTAGGAAAATAAAAGTGACTCCAGGGGTGGAGAACCTGTGACCTCAAGGTCACATGTGGCCCTCTAGGTACTCAAGTGTAGCCCTTTGACTGAATCCAAACTTCATAAAACACATCCCCTTAATAAATGTATTTGTTCTGTAAAACTTGAACTCAATCAAAAGGCCACACCAAGGACGTAGAAGGCCACATGTAGCCCCAAGGCTGCAGGATCCCTACTCCTGGGCTAGCCAATAACATTTCAATTATAAAAGTTTACAGATTACAAAGTAGAGGAGGATGAGAGAAGTGTCCCATAGATGGGTCAAAAGTGAGGATGTACCAAGTAGGTAAAATAGTGAATGTTCACGTATAGGGACTGGATATCCTATGGGACTGGCTCTGCATCTGTGGAAGGGTGACCACATGAATCAAGCTATAGTCCAAGGTCATACAGTTATATGGCAGAACCAAGACTACTTACTATTCAGGTTTCCTAAATCCTACTCTTTGGCTCTTTCCACCATCCATGCTTATTATTTTCTCTCCTACATGTTATCATTTTCAGCACAACCAAATTCACCATTGAAGGCCACATGTTTTACAGACCACCTACCCAAGTGATTCAGGTTTTGCCTACACATGCTAACGCTTGACTAATTTGAATTATTGCTTAACTGACTTTTTTCCCAAGTAATTTTATTATTCAAATCAGTCCAACAAATTTGAGAAGAAATACATTTGTCAACATAACCAGCCTAAACCTAAAAATTCAATCCTATTAACTAGGGCAGAAAAAAAACAACACAAAAAATGTAAAGAAGAAGAGGGACTTAGAAACGTGTTCCAGAAAAGACTATTTTGAACTAAAAATATTGGACATACAAAAATCCACTAACAAACAAGGCACGTAAGACCAGGTCCTCACCTCATGTACCTCAGCAATGTGTTCCTTGGAGACAGTATCACTCTGGTGTTTCTCAATACAAAATTGAGTAACTCATGAAAGGAACAGAGTTCAGGCAAACATACTGCAATGGGAAAAGGAGAAAAACAAGATTTACTACAAAGCTATACTTATCTTCAACTACCAAACTTAGCAGTGTTTTTGTCTTAAAGGCTAACATAAGAAATTCCTGTTTTATGGCCAAAACCCCAAGTGGAACTATGCAACCGCAGTTAGAAAGGTCAACAAAATAAACAGGCATCTTCAAGAAAGGTACTAGGAACAAGACAAAGCAGAATCATTCCCTCGTGTGAAATCATGGTATATCCCTGTTTGGGTACTGCTTAAAGGATGGTTGTCACATCTCACAAAACATAAGGGCAAAAAGATCATGAAAGATGAATTTATCATAATTATGAAAAGAGTGCTGCCACTTTCAAAGGAGCATAGATTAAGCATGTTAATACACTTCATTCTGGAAATATCAGTGAAATTTATTAAATAAGCAAGACCCAGTAGCCCAGGGTTTGTTAAACCCAAGAATCTAAACAATAGAAAGAAAGACTTACTTTCTGACAAGAACTTCTAGGAAAAATTTTAAGTAGTTGTACAGAAATTGAGGTTAGGCTAGCATTTATACCACATACCAAAAAAAGCTCCCAAAAGATAATCAACCTTAGTGTGAAAGGTCACATCATTCAAAAATGAAACTAAAAACAAACAAAAACTGATGACAAGGGGTACCTTTCAGAATTATGGTTTGGGAAAAAATTAATATCCAAGTAAGGGATAAAGGAGGATATAACAAAGGAGAAAACAGATAATTCTGATGGAAATTTTTAAGCTTGTGCTTGAACAAAATGTAACTATTATGAGAAGAGAATTTGTCACTTGGAAAAATGTACAGGAAATTTACGCCGATGTAGAAGACCTCTAGTCAAATACCTATAGGTAAACAGCCAAAAGTTATAAACAGTTTTTAAAATAAATATAAGCCACCAACAACCATTTGAAAAACTCTCCAAATCACAAATAACAGAAATGAAATTAAAATAACTATTTACCTCACATACAGTAAATTGTGAAAAATGATAAAAGGTGAATATAGTTTATGCTGGAAGGACAGTGGCTTCATGGGTTCCCCCACCACTGGAGTTTTTCAAGGAAAGGTTAACTACTTATACATACAACATACTTATCAAATATGTTGAAGGCATTATTTTTCAGTCATTGTTCGGACTAGCTGCATTGCATCATTCAAAATGTGGAAGAACCAATAAGGGGAAATCCTATTCTGGATTTTATTCTAAATAACATGACAAATTGAATGCTGGGTTGGAAATGATGGGACTCTTGGGACAAAGTGTCCAATCCCTGTTAGAGTTTGTTATAGAGATGGAGAGGAAAGTCAGGCACAGTCTAACATGTACCCTACCTTTTATGAGTGATTTCAAAGAATTCAGGAAAAAGATAATTAGGATCCCACTGACTGACATTCATTAGAAGAATTCAGCCCAAGAAGAATGGGAAACACTAAAGTTTGAAATTTTGAATAAAAGGAAAATGTTTTGATGAGGAATTGTCTTAAGACACTGAAGTGTATGCATAGAGCACTCACCAACTACATATTTACAAAGATTTGTGCAGAAGATGGAAGGATAGATAATAGAAGTTGAACACAAAAGTGGCCTATGACACTCTTAAAAGAATATTAGGCTAAGGAAAGCTAAGGATGACAAAAGGAGCATGGGGTAGTTATACTAGGTAAAAGAGGATAGAATGATGGTAACAGGCAATGTAAGAAGGGCAAACTACTTTATTTTCATTTTGCTTTTGTTTTCTCTGTTGAGGAGAAGGACCTTTGCACTAGAAAGTACAGAATAAAATTAGCTAATAAGGAATTGATGACAGTATGAATAAGGATAGGTAGGAAAGCACCTAGTTTCCATTGATTAATTTAAATCACCTAGCACATGTGAACTATATCCACAGGTCTTAAAAGAAATGGCAGATGTATTTGCTGAGCCACTGTCAGTGATATTTGAAAGATAATGGAAAATGCAAGAGGTACTACCCCAAAACCGGATAGAAGCAAGTGTGCGTGCATGTGTTTTAAAGAAGAGAATGAAGTATAAAAGGTGTAGGTCAGTGTGTTGGATCTCAATTCCTGGTGAGGTTGTAGAATGGATTATTAAATAACTGGCTAGTAAATATCTCTTTTTAAAAAGTCATTTCCAAGAGTCAATGTGTCTTCAATAAAAACAGGTGACATAAGACTAACCTTATTTTCTATTTTGACTAGAAAACATAGACTTAATGTCAGGAAATTAATAATATTCATTCAAAAGTGTATTGGGCTGCCTCAGAATGTAGTAAGCTCCCCCACACTGGGAAACTTCACTCAGAGGCTGGAAGATTATTTGTGAGGTGGTAATAATTATTTTTTAGGTATGGGTTAGACTATATGGCCACTCAAATTTAAAATTCTGTGATTTTCTGTTCTATGGGCAATATTGCCTCATAAAACAATGAGATTCAGTGGAATAGGAAACCACTTTATTGAATGCTTGGAAAGTAACACACGTAAGCAAAGTCATCCTGAAGCCAGTTCATCTAGGGATGAAACTGGAAGGGGGAAAACAAATAGAAGAAAAATGGAAAAGATCTGTAAGTGGGGATAAGAACATCACAAGGTTGTTGTGAAGATTGAGTAGGGAGGAGGAAGGGAAAGAGAATTTACTAAGCACTACTATGTGTCCGGTACTGTGAGAAGCTCTTTACACACTTTATCCTATCTGATTCCCACAACAACTCTGTGAGATATGTGCTTTTATTATTCCCATTTTATAGTTGAGGAAACTGGGGCAGGCAAGTGACTTTCCCCAACTCACATGCTAAGTGTCTGAGGATGGATTTGAACTAAGTTTTCCTAACTCCAGGTACAGATGAGAAAATTAAGGTCCAATGATGTGTTCAAGAACAAAATATGAGTAAATGTCAGGGTCTGAACCCAGATCTTCTGACTCTTAAGTTCAGTGCTTTTTTTGCATTGAATTATACTGCTTTCCCTGGTTGATGAAGAATTCATGAGAAAATATCTGAGAAGTTGCTGAAAATAGTCCTTTGGGATCCCAAATCTAGGTTGATATGCCTATTCTGAGTAGCTTTGAAATGTTATCACTTGGGGTTCCCACAACCTTGATTTGGATTGCTTGTAATGGCCTACAAATATTGAGATTCACACTAAGGCTGTTGACTTACAGTCCTTTGAAGATCAAGGCATCACTAAAGTTGAGATTTCATACCAATCCTTTGCAATAATCATGTATATGTTTATCTGTGCTTTTATTTTAAATTTCCTTATTTATTCATTTAGATTCAAAGTAGGTCATTGCTGTGCAGAAACCGAATAAGCAACATAGTAAAGATGAGCTGTATCACAATGCCTTCTTGAGAGGTAAAGAGTAGCTGTATACTTAAGAATCACTATCCCCAAATTCTAAAGATATGTTTGATTATTTCTCATGCGGATCAATGTGAAGTGAGCCTTTTCTATAAAAGAAGCCCATTGACTTTCTTGGAAATGCAGTAAGTTAGATTAGTTGATTTGTGAATTTACTTTCTATCTATTTCTCCTGTGTTGGTGGCATGTGATCTTGTGCTGAAAGCTACAATGGCCCAGTGTTATTAGAGCGTGAGCTTCTTGAAGACAGGAACTCTTTTTTGCCTTTCTTTGTACCCTTAGTGCCTTTGAGGGTTCAAGGTATATACAAATATGCAAAAAAAAAAAAAAAAGCTTACCCCAGTTTAGAGCAAAAAGGTCTGGTTTTAGCAATGGTTTATATTCCTGTAGGATATTAAGGTTAAACAGAACTTTCACATCTATCATCTCAGTTGTTCCTCTCAAAGACTCTGAGACAGCTAGAACAAGTATTATTAGTCCCACCATACAAAACAGAAAGCTGAGGCTCAGAGAAATTAAATGAATTTACCCAAGGTCATTAAGGTTATGTTTAACCAAACATCAAGGAAAAGTCAATGGAGTAGACTTGATCTTGGGAGGGCGCTCTCAGTACCTTTAAAATGATGGTCCATAAGTGATGTCCTATTCCATTTTTATGATCCCATAGGATCATAGTTTGAGGGTTGGAAAGGACCTCAGGAGGCTTCTAAACTAATCACTCACTTTATATGTGAGAAAACTGAGGCCCAAAGAGGATGTGTATTATGGCTAAGAAGACATATCCAATACTCATTTCTCCTTACCACTCTGCCTTAAAACCTCTAGTGTTTTGGAAAATGATTAAAATGAGACATGTGGAATTCTATTAAACATGAAACGTTATTTAAAAAAAAATTCAGAACTTCAAAATGGTCATCAACCCTTATTGAAAAAAAAAATGGAAATAACTGAAATATTGATTGAATGCTCCCATACTTACATAAATATGCCAGGGCAGACATAGTTTTTATTATCTTTGGTGGCTACATTCCTAAATGCTATCTATTCAGTTTAGATAAAAAACAATTTTATTACAGTCTTTTTTGTTACCTCAGTATGGAGAGTCTATGCTGCACCATCTCTAAGAAATTAAGAACACACTAACCCAGCAATTAGGCACATTGACATGAATTAGCCACTCTGAGTCTGAAAGAGCCTTTCTGTTTGTTTTGTTCTCAATGGAACTACAGCAAAGATCTTCATACTCGATAAGCCATATTAGTCATGATGACTCAACTCCAAGAAATCCCGAGACAGAAAAGCATCTTTGAAAATTGCTACAATTTGGAAGACATTCCAGTGAAAATTCTTAGAAATACTTGCAGTAAAAGCTGTGCAGGAATGAGTTTTCCCTGCTCTTGAAGTAATTGGGAGATTAGCATTTGACCTTGTTTCCATTAATATGAATCCACACAACTAGCATTGTTACAGTTAGATCTGGATAGTAGGAAATCCTAGTTAAAATTTTGCAAGTACTTCCCCTAAAAATTACATGCTTCTGGCCAGTAGCCAGTCATCTGGATCTCTGCTGCCATCCAGTGTCACTTAGGAGTAACATTAGCAGAATATGGGAACTATAAATTGGAAACCATAAATTTACAAGCCAGTTAAGTTTCTTCTAAACTAATTGAGCTTGGGCTTTTTCTAAGGGGAAATAAATCACAAACTGTATTCAACCTCTTCATCCACTTCTGTCACCCCTAAGATTTTAATATAGATGAAGACAGGTTACCATTAGCATCAAGGAAGTTGAGTGTAGGGGGAGTAGAGGGAAAGAAGATTCTACAGGGCAGCAGGGTGGGCAAATGGGCAGTTGGAAGAGTGCTGGACATGGCTCAGAAAGAGCTGAGCCCAAGTCCCCCAGTATTTACTACAACATCTAACCTCTCTGGAATTCAGAGAGGGTAAATTTGAACTCTGGTCTTTCTAACTTCAGGTTTGGCTCTATATGAAGTATGAAAAGCACTTTGCAATCCCCAAAACACTATATAAATGTCTGTTCTTGTTCTTATTTCATTCTTCCTATCGTTACGTTCTATGGGTAAAGAACAGGTGCAAATGATCCTGGAACAAGTCTCTATCCCACTATATTCTTTCTTGTTTAGTGCTTGGCAAATGATTTCAAAGGTGTATGAAATGATTGTGTTTTTCGGTGACTGAATGAAAGTATTGCAATGCAGGCTCATCTGTAGAATCCTTGAAAGGAACTTCTAAATTACTCCAGTAAGTAAACAGAATGATGGGGATGATACGTGTTTTGTTGTGTTCCATGTTGATTTGATATCTTCTGCTAGAACTCTACTCTAATGCCTTTCCATTGCGTGTTGTTTGGGGGTTATGAGTGTTAGATATCATTCTATTTGAACTGGTAACATGTGAAAAAGTTACGAGGAAAGAAATGAGTCAAAGACTTCATGAACCAAAGAGGTAGCATAAATAATATAGCACTTTCAGTTGTTGTAGTTGCTGGTGCTGTGATGGTGGTCATTTTGGTGGTGGTGGTGGTTGTATAAAAAGGCTAATGATATTGATGGTACCTTCAGTTCTTTTTAACATCAAGAAGTAGAACTACCAACCAGGAGAACATTGTTCACAGAAACAGCCTCAAAATTCGATGACTGATTTTGATAGACTCATATGCAAGGACCTAAAACAATTCCAAAGGACTCATGATGGGAAATGCCATCCATATCCAAAGAAAGAACTATCGAGTTGGAATGCAGAGCAAAGCAAGCTATTTTCTTTTTTGTTGTCGTTTGTTTTATTTTTTTTCTTCTCGTGATTTCTCCTATCCATTATAATTCTTCTATGCAACATGACCAAAGTGAAAATATGTTTGATAGAAATGTATGTGTAGAGCTCATATCAGTTTGCATACTGTCATGGGGAAGGAAGGGAGAGGGAGAAAATTTAAAACTTATGGAAATGAATGTTGAAAACTAAAAATAAATAAATCGAAAACTGTAAAAATAATAAAATAAAATAAAATAAAAAGTTAAAAAAAAAGTAGAACTATCTTTGTTTGTCTCACCCTGAATAACTACCTATTGTTGGGAGACTTTAATGAGGTAATAAATGCAAAGGTCCTTGAAAATTTTAAGTAACAATAAAAGTATTTATATTGAGCTTTAATTTTTACAGAGCCCCTTACAAGCCATCACATTTTATCTTCACAATAACCCTATGAATCAGTGCCATTATTTGCCCCATTTCACAGATGAGGAAAACTGAGATGGAGAGGGGTTAAGTAATTTGCCCACAGTCATACAAGGAGTGTCTTAGACAGTGTAGACAGGTCTTCCAGAGTCCAAGTCTATCTACTCTGCCACATATAAGTATAAGCTATAATTAAAAGTCAGCTATATGGGAGAGTGGGGAATAGTCTAACTAGAGCAATATACATTATTTCATCAACATCTACCTCCTGGGGAAGGCTATATCACAGAGAAAATTCACCATTCTTAAGAAACTGAATCCTTGATAATACATCCACAATTCTAGGACATATCATCTACTTTGTCTACTACCTGCTTCACCTCCCTCAGAGAATCTCAGAGTTGTAAGGCGCCTCAGAAGTCATATATTCTAATCCAAATCCTCACCCTAGCAAGCAGTCTTTCTGCTTAAAGACCTCAAGAGGGAACTCAGTACCTACTGAAATAACTCGTTCTACATTCGGACAGCACTACTTGATAAAAATTTTTCTTTAAATTGAGCAGAAATCTGTGTCTATAGCTTCCACCCACTGCCCCTCTTTCTATTCTCTGGGGTCAAGTGGGACAAGTCTAATGCCTCTTACACAAGACAATTTTTCAAAGACAAGTCACTATAGTGTCTCCTGTCAAATCTTCTGGTTTCCAGATTGGGCATCCTTCAGTCTTCCTGGGGTGTGGCTTTCAATCCTCTCATCATTCCTGTTTTTCCTCTGGGGGAAGTGTTTCAGTTTGTTAATGGCCTTTCTAAGATATGGCATTATGAATTTGGAAGTGGGAGTAACAACCGGCCCAGAAAAGGCAAGGTCAATTGTCTTGGCTTGAGTTCAAAGCCTGCTTGAGAGGGATGCCTTAAAAAATCAAGGATGTGTCCCTGATAACCCTCCTCCCAATAGCTTCTTCTGTTGCTAGCCTCTGGGCAAATGTTCCTCTCATTTGGCCCTGCTCAACCCAAAGAGTCAAAGAAAAATTAAAGGAGGTGAAACAACCAAGTTAATTCTCTACCTTGTCAGCAGTTCTTTAAAAAAGTGGGGGGATTGGTAGGGAAGGAGGTGAAATTTGTACTGATAGAAATGAGGTTTCCAACTTATTTGTAGGTTTTTAATATCCCTGTGGTTCCTTTCTTCTCAGTTTAATGGCTGAGAGTTAAATGTCAATTGATTTTCCACATCTTCCTGGCATAGCATTTTAGAAATCATTAGATCTGTCATTAAAGAACTTTCTCTAGAAGAACCTCAACCTGTTTTGAAATGACATCCATGTGCCAAGAGATTGTTATAAATTCACAGACTAATATGAGGAAAAGAAAAGTAGTGTAAAATATTCATGTATATACAGGGAAGTGCTGGACTCAAGAAAAACCACTCTGTGTTTGATTTTTTAAAATATATGTTTTTCTTTTTATTGAAAAGAGTACTAGATTTGTAATTCAAAGAACCTAGTTGAATTTGTCTGCTCTCCTACTTCCTATTTGAGTGATGTTGGATGAATCTTTAGCACTTCTGGGTCTTCTTCATTTCTTGAATGAAGGCATTGGACCAAATGGCCTCTAAGGTTCCTTTGAGCACTAAATTTATGAATGGTCATGGATTTTTACATGGATGAAATCAAGTTAAGGAATCTGATCCATAACAATAATCCCATAATTCAAGAACATTCAGTTTGCCAATTATTTGCTTCTCCTTTTTCACAGAATCTCAAAGTTGGAAAGGAAGGTACTTCAAAGGTCATCTAGTGCAATTCCCTTCCTCACCTAAGCCACAATTCTTCCTACAACATTGCCTACAAGTAGTCACCCTCTACCATGAGTGACATGCTAGACACCACCTCCTAAAATAGCCCTTCTAGGTCAGCTTTCAAGAAGAAATTATCAAGAAGAAACTTCAATTTTCTTTCATCAAGGTCAAAGTCAAGTACTACCTCTTCCATAAAGCCTTTGATGATATCTCTAGCTGAAAATTATCAATCTCTTCATACTCAGATTTTCTTAGAACATTGTATTCTACTGTTATACTTAATTGTAAGCAGCTGCAACCCTATTCACCCTATTAAATTCTAAGTTCCTTGAGGGCAGGGACTCCACAGTTTTTTCTGTCTTAATATTCCCAGTGCTTAATACAGGCACATGCCCATAGTAGGCACCAACTAAATATTTACAAATGTTTGTAGTTAAAAAGCTGATTGGTGAAGTGCTGAGAGCATTTGGCCAGTGATCAATAGTCCACTTTTGCCTAACTGCAAGAGAAATGGGGGAAGGAAATAAATATTTATATAGTACCTGATATGTGCCAGGCATTGCTAAGCACTTTTTACAAATGTATCATTTGATCTTCTGAACAGTCCTGTGAGGTAGGTGCTATTATCCCCATTTTACAGATGAGGAAACTGAGGCAAACAGAGGTTAAGTGACTTGCTCAGACTCACACAACTGGTAAATGTCAGAGACTGGATTTGTACTCAGGTCTTCCTAATTTCAAACCCAACTCTTTATCCACTGGGCCACTATATTATGGAGTAGAGGGATGAAACAGCAACGACACAATATTATAATGGAAGAAAGGTTATAATACAGATAGAAAATCAATCATCATATGTTTGTGTATCACCTACTATGTGCCGGGCACTGAGAGATACTATGAGGAATAGAGAACTTATATCTTGCTTGTAGAAAGTATTCAATAAATATTTATTGTTTCAATATGGCCAATTTCCTGCCTTCCAAGAACATATAATTCGGTTCAATTAAATAAATATTAAGCACCTACTGTTTCTAGGCACTGGGACTGGAGATGCAAAGATAACAAGGAAAAAAACAGTCCCTTTCCTAAAGGATCTCACCATATCCAAATCCAAGAACATATTCAAATCAAAACTCATCATTCTTCCTCTAAAACCATCCCCTTTTCTGAACTTCCCTATTACTGAGATTCTGTTAGTCTCTATTTACGCTCATTCACTCATTGCCAGATTTTATATTACTCATATAAGTCCCCTGCTCTTGACTCATTCAATCATGATCCTAATTCAGGCTTTATCAAGTCTTGCCTGGACTACCACAATAACCTTCTAACTGATGTCTCAGCTCAAAAAGCCACTACTTCAATCCATCAGCTAACAAGGTGTTCAGGTTTAACCATTCTCAGGCCTTTGTATTGGTTATCTCTTATCCCTGGAATGCTCTGCCCCTCAACTTCTACCTCTTGGTTTCTCTGGCTTCTTTCAAGACCCAGCTGTAAACCCACCTTATGTTTCCTGGTCACCTCAGCTACTAATACCTTCCTCCCCTTTCAGATTACTTTCACATACATATCATGAATGCACCTAGATATTTACAGGTTATCTTCTTGAGGGCAAGGACTATTTTTTGTCTTTCTTTATATCCCCAGTGTTTTTGCAGTACTTTATATACAGTGTTAGTCCTGAAATCAACTCATAAGTGGAGGGAAAAGGTATCTTTAAATGAGATAAAAAGGGTTGCCAGCCTGCGACCCTGTGTTACCCATATCTGAGTATGTGGATGTCCAACAAAGAAATTTACAGAAAAAGTTTTTATACTTTCAGGAGGAAAAGGTCATGGTGGAGGAGTGGGAAGATTATATATTATGGTCTTGAGGCACTAGCTGCCCTGGCAATCCTAGGGAGAAAACCCACCTCATTCTGCTTGTCTTACCCTTTATGATCTAAATAGCCATGAATCTTAATGAATGGAGCAAGGATATTTGTTGGCTGTGACTAGCCAAAGCTAGAATTTGTTTACAACTAGCGTCCCAGGTGGGATTCAGGGTGAACCTCTCCTCAACCTGACAGGAAATGTCTCAAGAGTATAAATGCAAGGAAATTACTAAAATTATAATATTGCTAGAATTTTTTAGAGAGAGGGGCAGGTAATATCACATTTAATATTAACAATGTTCCTATCAATAGCCAGTGTTTAGTAAGTGCTTGTTGGCTGACTGGATGCACATTTCAAGATAGTATGTGGTAAATGACATGTGCAGTAAAGACAATTAGCATTAGAAGCAACAAACCGCTAAAAAAAAAATTCAACATCTGTGGGTAGAGTTTAGAAATATGACCACAGAAGTGTCTGTGCACATTTGCACAGGATGAGAATATTTTGTGGTTAGGTGATTAATTTTATTTTTATTTTTTAAAAGTACAAATACAGAACTGCAGCTTTGAGCAAAGAACCATATCACTATGAACAGGCTTATATTGAAATGAAAAAGTGCAGTTAGATTTTTCATTCTTTAATATAATAGAAAAGAAAATATTCTGCCCCCCCCCAAGCACTTGTAAAACTGTTTTCACTAATATAGGGGTCCTCAAGTCTTAAAACTTAAACTCAATTGAAATTTAATCATCCAGTATTGAATTCTCTTTACAATCTTTTCTCAAAACTAATCTCCCATGAGTGGTTTTTCAAACTTAATTGTGTAAAACAGTTCCTTCTTCACCAAAATATCCAATCATGCCTTAAGCTAAGTGCGCAAATGAATTAACCCTTTATATAATGAAAAATGGCTTGAGTATTGACATGGGATAGGTAGTAATGCCAGTTAATTTCAGATTTGAAAGTGATGCTGCTGGCCACACATATTGCCTTTGTTTCTGGATAATTAGTTTATGAGATCAGGCTCCTGGGTTCATTCCCCATAAATTTCACACAGTGACAAAATACCCCCTCTCCCAAAGATATCTCAAAATCTGAGGCTACCCAGACAGGGAGACTCTGTGTTAAAATGTTAACAAGGGTATTTAATATGAATATGAGCATTGTGACTGAATGGGACAGTACAAAGGGATGATTTAGACTATATTCAGGCTGCCAAATTATGCTAGAGATGGGAGGGGTGAGGACTTAAATAGCTCTTTATGAGGAAAACTAGAAGACAAGGACAGAAAGGAGATAATCCTACTAACCCTACCTCAAAGGCCATCTGTGTGACGAAAGTCAATTCTCTGTACCTCAGGTTCCACATCTGTAAAATGGGGATGTGCATATTGATAGTACCTGCTTCATAGACCTGTTGGGAAGATCTAATGAGATAATATGCATAAAGCACTTTGCAAAACCTAGAATATTATATAAATGTTGGTTATTAATATTATCCTCTCCCAAAATATTCTACAAAAAAAAAAAAGTTTCATTCCAAATCATGTTTGCCATTGGCAACTATATCTTTATGATTGGCAAAGACTTCAAATATTTGCTGGCTGAAGTGACTAGGTATTTTGGTTCTCTCCTTGTGACAATTGATTTATATCGGTGAAATGCCCCAAGAAACAATGATACTCTATGTTGACATATGTTTTGTCTTGTTTTAATCCATTTCCCATTTTAAAGTATCATTGAAAAATGTTTAAATAGGTTTGGCTAGAGGTGTGTAGTGAGAGTAATATCCTAATGCTTAAATTAGGCTTGTCCACTGGCAGTTAGGTTCCATACTGGAACAAACGGAGATACTTGCAAGTCATTCAACAATTAACAAAAGGAGATATGCTTAGCCATAGCACGAGAAAGCTATGTAAGGCACTGTGGGTACCTTAAGTTGTTTCAGCTGAGCACAGAACTACTAAGGGAAATCTCCAGGCCTGAGAGCATGAGAGCCCTCTCTGGAGCTTTTCATATCTGCTTTGTAGTCAGGCAATGAGGAAGTGATGCCAACAGTCTAAGCCTTTAATGCCCTGAGCCAAGCAACTCTTGATTAATGGCTTAATACCTTTTAAGGAAATACGAGCGTAACTTGCAAGGGGGGAGAGGTCAGGATATTGCTCCCACCACACGTCGTTTCAACTGTGCATCATGTCTTCTCATTTTGTCCTTTTTTTTCCCTCACTGGTATTGATTTTGGTCATTGCTCTAACAAATTGATGTTATCATTGTTAAAGACAGCTCCTTTGTAAATGGCTACCACATTGAGAAGAAGAGAGAGTACTGAACATTTGGGAAAAAAAATCAAAGACTTTTTGAATATCTTCCAAGCACAGTACTAGGCATATAGTGCTTAGTAAATATTTGTTTACCTGGCTTGTTGACTGACTTGATTTCTTTTGAAAAAGTATTAAGAGAGAGTATCAATAACTAACCATATGCCTACTTTTCCATTTCTATAAACTTTTGGGATTTCATCTTCATTACTATCATAATTATTATCTCCAGTGAAGAAGAGAGGAATATCTTCAGAGTAAATGCCCAGGAACACAGAATGGAAAGATAATATTTAAAGAAGAGGTGAAAGGGGGGGTGGGAATCGAAGGGATTTCAGCTGAAATGGTGTAGGTTGTGACAGATTGTTCAACATGCAACAAGAATCCGTTAAGAATGCACTCTAGTCTAAACAGGAAAGTAAATAATTCTCTTAGTCACTGAAAAAGGTAGTAACTCACTCCAGGACTCAAAATGCCATTATATGTGGCAGCAAAATAGGATAGCATGAAGAACTATAATTCACAGGGTTGAAACTAAAGGAAGGGTCTATAGACTATGTGGTTTGATGATAAAGTCATGTCTGGAAGAACCTGAATACTTTCAATGAAAGCCTAACCAACTAAAAAGTGTGAGTTTGAGCGTGTGATTTAAAGTTTAGTCATGACCTTGAAGTAATTATGTGTGTTATGACAGTGGACAGGGTAGGGGAAAGAAATGAAAAATAAAAAAAGGGGGAAAATGGACATAGGAAAAAGACATAACACAAGGGCACAGTCTTGGACAAAAAAACTTTCTGCCCTTTTTATTCTAGTTATAATAGCAGCTAGAAATTAATTTTATATTTAACACCAATGAGAGAATATTCTACTCTATTTTATCACATAGCCTGCATGAATCAGTCAGCTTTACAAAGAAAAGTCTGTTCCACAACCATAAAATGTGACTGCCATCTTATAAATGTGTTATGGATTATAGAAACTGATCTATATGGCAGCCCAAACAAGAGGGTTGCATGGATCATTGTATAAAATCCATAGTCACTACTAGAAAATATTTCATTGGCAAGTGCTGCAGAAGACGTATCCCTGGTATCATCTTTCAACATGTGGCTAAAGTGCATAAACAAGAGAATTAGCCAATTTATTCATTAGTGTTTATAACTTTGTTGAAAGAGATAAGTACTTGTAAGTTTAAAGTAAGATTCTGTGTCTGAGAAGAGTCATCCTGAATTGGTTGTTTGCACGTCTGTAATCCTTCTACCAGGCTGAGATTGGTGGATTTTTTGAGCCCAGGAGTTCTGAGCAGCAGCAGGCTCAGCCAATCAGATATACACATAGCAATAGAGTAAGCCCTCTGGAGCAGGGATGGGGCCACTAAGTTGCAGAAAGAAGGGAAAACCAGCCCAGGTTGGAAACAAAACTGGTTAAAGCTCCTCTGCCAAACAGTGGTAGGATCAGTGGCCGCCACACTTGCCTAGGCAAGAAAGGGAGACCCAGGCAAAAAAAATAAGTAAAAAGAAAAATCATTATATAATAATATTAGGTATAATGAGCCCCAGAGAAAATATGAATCATGTGGAATGCCCATATATTAGTAAAATTTGAGAGCCCTGAAATATAATAACAGCCATAACACTGGATACAATAACAAGTTAAGGATATGTTATTCTCAATAAATACATGGCTATGGTTATAACCATTAGCCTGAATTTGCTAATGGTTTTTTGTTTATGAACATTAGAATGCTTAAGTTAGGTCTTCACAATCCCAAAGGACAGAGTATGCAGTTCTCTGTTGGTATTTCTACTTAAGTGACCCTTCACCAGAGTGTGTCCTATATATGTATTTCCCTTCCCTGGTCTCTTCCCCTTCTCCATCCCTTCGTTCCACTCCACAAGGAAAATATATTTTAAAACCCTTTTATTAAGTATAATTCTACTTCTGAACTTTCTCTCAAGATACCAGTTATGACTGAAACACTTTCCATACTTCACCTAGCAAGAACTCTGCCTTTTGTCATTTAAAAAACTCCTGAGAGTCTCTCAGGGGTGGGAAACTTGCAGCTTGGAGGCCACATGTGGCCCCCTAGGTCCTCAAATGCATCCCTTAGGATTCAGTCAAGGGGCCACACTTGACCTAGAAGGCCTTATGTGACCTCGAGGCTGCAGGTTCCCCACCTCAATCTATCTCCTTCAGAAAGCCTTCCCTGACTAATGGAAAGAATTATAATTCTTCCCTCATCATGTTCAATTCTCAGGACTTTGGATTTCCTCTTCACCCCACTAAAAGTATCAATTCCTTTGTTTGAATTTGGCATAAATTTGACTAATTCATGACATTGTTTCAATGTATATATTTTTAATGTCATCAATATCTCCATCAGTGTCAGTGTTGTTGGTCTTATAAGTTCTGCTCTCTAAGAACTTTGTAATCAACTGACTTTATATACTATGTATTGCATGAGGAAGAGCAAAGAAGTATTTGAGAAATGCTTTTAATGGTGATGACAGCAGCTACAAAGGCAGACATATGATCTGATGCCATCCACCACTGAGAAAATATTCAGTCTGTTTCCAGATGGCTCTTATATTGGCAACTATGTCCAAGGTCAGTGCCGGTTTGCAGCTTCATTTCATAGCTTTGCAGACTACTAATCATCCACTCTATCTTCAGTTACTGCCTGCTAGGTCTTCAAAATAAATAGAACAGGCAATCACCTCAGGCATATAGTTTGAAACATCATCAGTCTGGGTCTTCTGCTCAAAACTCTCAACTGTCAGTCATGCCACCATTAGAAGACCATTCATTTGGATTTTGAAAACTTTTACATCTTTAAGACCCCCTCCCCCCCACCTGGGGTAGTTTAATAATAATTTAACATCATGATTATTAGTTAACACTTATAATGATTATTTGGAATCATGTAAGAGTAAGAATGGGACAGAAGTTCAGAAAGCTGAAAGGTGGGAGATGCCTGGCAGGCGGAATAAGGAAGCAAAGGGGACTGTTATGGGCTACAAACCAGAGCAAATTATTCTACCTCTTTTCTAAGGACTGTCGCTGACTTGCTGTGATATAGCTCTCTTTGCCACTTTGTTTGCTTTCTATTATTTTCCAGCAGTATAAATTTGCTGCATTGCTCATAAGTCTATATAAAAAGCACACCTTACAAAATCAGATAGACAAATGACAGATTCTATCATACACAGAATGCAGGAGAACTTTGGGTTAGTTGTTGCTTCCAGGATAAAGTTATTTATGGTTCTAGCTGGGTGTCTCAAGGGCTCCAGAACATTCTGGCTGAAATTGAACCATTCTTCTTGGATGGCTACCCACTGAACAAGTCCATCTGCTGTCATGGCTTCCCAGAAGAGAGTAGCTGGCCCACGTGCTTCTCAGTGTCCTTCTGCCATTCCTTCAGCTCCCCCTGCTTACTTTTAGCAGCTGCCGAGATTTCCTAAAGTCATATCTAACTCTTTCATTTTTTTTTTTTTTTTACAAATGAGGAAAGTGAGACCAGAAAAATTGCAGTGGCCTGTCTAAAATCTGAGAGATAGTGTGGAAGCTGAGACAAAACCCTCAAGTATTTAAGATCTAAATCCAGTACTATTCCCACTACACCAAGCTGGTGTACAAGCTGCTTCCACTCTGTTCCCCACAGGAATACTAAAGGGAGAGACTCTCCTCTTTATTGAAGTGAACTCCATGGACCCTCTTGGATTTGGGTTCAAATATTGAGAATTGTAAATAATAATTTACCTTTCTCTGACGTGTCTTCTGCCCCCATTAAGTTAAGAAAAAATGGAATTTCTGGAATTGTAGATATCCAATTGCTCACTGTGTTAATAAACCCAGACAAAGAACAGCTCTGAAACAATAAAACATTAAATAGGGACAGAAAGGAATAATAAAGCAGAAAAAAATAATCTTAGCCACATTTGCAAATGATCACAAATTCCTCCCAAAGCAGTTTTGGATTTGAGCTCCTCTGAGCTCAATGAAGACAGATTCAGTCTCTCTCATTCACTAAGGTATACTCTTGGATCAGAGAACTAAAGACTGGTAAAACAGTTGGGTCTGTGCCTAGGATTGCCTGATTCTATGGCTCATTTCCCTTGCAACCATGTTTGTAAGCTCTCCATGCAGTTCCCAGCTTGGCTAGCCTCAGGAACCACTCATCACTCCTGACCACAGTCCCTATTCATCAGTTTTCCCCATCCGGGATGTCTCATCATCTTTACTTGGTTCCATGTGGTCAAAAGCCTGGCAGAACCATCCATAAGCTTAGTGAGAAAATGTTCTTCCCCTGCCTCCTTTGCTGAGGGAAAGAGGCAAAAGGCACCCTCCATAGCTGATCGGTAGGAAATATGCCTTTCGATTTATATTCGTATTCTTGGCCCAGGAAATGTAGACTCTTCCCTTTCAGACGTGTTTGATAAGAGAGAGCAAATATAGCATAAAATGGGTAGACAAGGGAGTGGATAGAGGTTTGGACTTGGAGTCAGGAAGACCTGAATTCAAATATACAAGGTTCATAATCCTGGGCAAGGTCTTTGACCTCTCTACCTCCTAGTTTTCCCTGTCTGTAAAATAAAACAAATAATTTCACCTAATTCCCAAGGTTGTTATGAGGATCAAATGAGGTAACACTTATAAAATGCTTTGTGAACCTTGAAGGTGCTATATAAATGCTATCACTTATTAGTGTCTTTCCACATCTCTCCCTGACTGTCCCTTGCAGATCCTATTCTCCTTTAGTATAATAATGGGACAAAGAACCCTGACCCATGGATGGACCCCTTTCCTAGCTGCCTCTTCATTACCTTACTCTCCTTTTAATCCACAGAAAGACACACAGAGATAGGAATTGGGGCAATTCAACAATGCAATTCAATTCAACAAATATGTATCAATCCTATTAATCTATTTTGTACGTGGTACATCCAGGGAAAGTTGGTATAACTACCCGTGTACCCAACCCTTGATGAATAGTTGCAGATGGAAGTCCAAGGGGATTGAAGCCAAGATAGTGGTGTTAAGGTAGGGAATCACACTAGCTCTCCCAAATTTTCCTCCAAACTACTTTAAAATAATGCCTGAAATTTAATTCTGGAATGGCAGGACCAAGAAATGGATAGGGTAAAATAATTTTCCAGCCCAAGACAACTTAGAAGGTTAGCAGGAAAGGTTTGTTTCACTGGAGTGAGGGTGGAACACAGTCCAGCACCGGCTTAGCCTGACAAGCCAGCAGCAGACCTTGGAACAACTGAATCTACAACTGTAGCTGCCAGAGTTCTCAGACCACAAACAGTAAGGAGGTTGGACAACTGCTCAGAAGGAGAATATAGGGGATCCTTTGTTGATACTGGATACAGGACAATCCATATACCGTTCCAGGTTGAAGTTCTAGGAAAAGGAGGAGCACTAGAGCATGCAGCTGCAATGGAGTGGGGATCCTGGTCACAGCTTCAGGGTAGAAAAGAGTGCTTAAAGTTGTTTACAGCCCAGAGCACAGGTCAAGGAGAACCATGACCACATCTCTCCTTGGATCATATGACTTCGTAAGAATTGAAAACTTACACCCTCCCAGAACTAACTGTGAAACAAGCAGAACAAAAAGCATGAAGCTTGGGACAGTGCCCTCTCCAATACAGGAGCAGAGCCTAACTTTAATATTAAGTTTAAAATGAAGAAATAGGCTGGAAAATCAGCAAACAAAAAACAGATCATGACTACAGAAAGCTACTATGGTAAGAGGGAAAATCAAAACACAGACTCAGAAGAAGGCAACAAAGTCAAAACAGTTACATCTAAATTCTCAAAGAAAAATATGAATTAGTCTCATACCAAAAACAAATTCCTGAAAGAGCCTGAAATTCAAATAATAAGGTAGAAGAAAAGTTAGGGAAAGAAATGAGAATGATGCAAGAAAAATCATGAAAAAAAGAATCAACAGCTTGGTAAAGGAGCCACAAAAAATACTGAAGAAAATAACATCTTAAAACAGAATAGACCAAATGATAAAAGAGGCATAAAAATCCACTACAGAGAACTCCTCAAAAAGCAGAATTTGTCAAATGGAAAAAGAGGTACAAAAGTTTACTGGAAAAAAAAAGAATTCCTTAAAAAGTAGACTTACAAAAATGGAAAAAGAGGTATGAAGTTCACCAAAGAAGATAATTCCTTAAAAATTAAGATTGAGCAACTGGAAGCTAATGACTCTGCGAGACACCAAGAAACAATCAAACAAAATCAAAAACAAAAAAAAAAAATGTGAAATATCTCATTGGAAAAACAACTTACCTGGAAAATAGATCCAGGAGAGACAATTTAAGAATTATTAGATTACCTAAATGCCATAATCAAAAAAAAGATTCTAGACATCACATTTCAAGAAATGATCAAGGAAAATGGCTTTGATATCAGAAAATCAGAGGGTAAAATAGAAACTGAAAAAACCTATTGATCGCCTCTTGAAAGAGATCCTAAAATGAAAACTCCCAGGAATATTATAGCCAAATTCTAGAACTCTCAGGTCAAGGAGAAAATATTGCAAGCAAGAATTCAAATATAATGGAACCACAGTCAGGATAACACAAGATTTAGCAGTTTCTACATTAAAGGATCAGAAGACTTGTAATACGATATTCCAGAAGGCAAAGGAGTTAGGATTGCAACCAAGAATCACCTACCCAGCAAAACTGAGTATAATCCTTCGGGGGGGAAATGGACATTTAATAATAGAAGACTTTCAAGCTTTCCTGATGAAAAGACCAGAGTTGAACAGAAAATTTGATTTTCAAATGCAAGACTCAAAAGAACAATAAAAAGTTAAACAAGAAAGTGAAGCCTCAAGAGATTTAAGAGAGTTAAACTGTTTATGTTACTACACTGGAAGATGATACTTGCAACTCCTAAGAATTTAAGCTTTGTTAGGGCAGTTAGAAGGAGTATACATATACAGAGGGCATACGTGTGAGTTGACTGTAACAGGATATCTAAAAAAATAAAATTAAAGTGAGAAAAAGATGTACTGGGAGAAGGAAGTAAGAGGTTGAATAGAGTAAATTATTTCACATAAAACAAGTGTGAAAGAACTTTAACAGTGAAGGGGAAGATGGAGAGGTGGCAGACAATACGTGAACATCATTCTTATCAGAATTGACTCAAAGAGTGAATAGTATAAATACTCAATTGGATATAGAAATTTGTCTTAGTGCGAAAGGGAATGAGAGAAAGAGGGGGATGATAGAAGGGAGGGAAGATTGAGAGAGGTGGTGGTCAGAAGCAAAATACCTTTGAGGAGGAACAGGGTAAAAGGAGAGAAAGAAAAAATATAAATAGGGAAAAAATAAGATAGAGGGAAATACACAGTAATCATAACTGTGAAAAAAATTGTAGCAAGTTTCTTTGATAAAAACTTCATCTCTTAAATATATTAAAAACTGAGTCAAATTTAAAAGAATATAAGTGATTCCCCAACTAATAAATGGTGAAAGGATGTGAACAGAGAGTTTTCAGATAAAGAAATCAAAGCTATCTATAATCATATAACATCTATATGTTATATCTATCTATAATCATATGACAAAAATGCTTTAAATCACTATTGATTAGAGAAATGCAATTTAAAACCACTCTGGGGTACCACCTCACACCTCTCAGATTGGGTAATATGACAGAAAAGGAAAATGGCAGATGTTGGAAGGGATGTGGATTGGGAAACCAAAGCACTATTGGTGGAGTTGTGAACTGAGCTAGCTCTTTTGGAGAGCAATTTGGAACTATGTTCAAAGGGCAATAAAACTGTGCATACCCTTTGATCCAGCAATACTGTACTAAGTCTGTATCCCAAAGAGATTTTTTTTTTAATGTTTAACAATCACTGCCATACAACTGAGATTTTATCCCCCCCACCTACCCCCCACTACCCCCCTCCCTCCCCACGACTGCATACAATTCTGTATAGATTCTACATATACTTTCCTATTGAGTATATTTTCACTATAGTCATGCTATGTAGTCAGACTAAAATAAATGAAAGAAATCATATAACAAATCAAAACATGATACACAAACACATACACATACACAAACATGATCTGCTACATTTTGTGAGTGACTTCCATATTTCTTTCTCTGAGTGTGGAAGGCATTTTGCCTTGAGAACCACGTTTGATATTTTTTTTTTTTATAAGAAGTTTTTGCGTTATTACAAAATTCCAAGTCTACCAGAAAAAACTCACACACTGTGGTCGTTGCTGTGCACAAAGTTCTCCTGGTTCTGCTCCTTTCACTCAGCATCAGGTCATATAAGTCCTTCCAGGCCTCTCTGAAGTCTTCTTGTTCATCATTTCTTATGGCACAATAGTACTCCATTACATTCATATACCATAATTTATTCAGCCATTCCCCAATTGATGGACATCCCCTTGACTTCCAGTTTTTGGCAACTACATAGAGTGCTGCTATAAATATTCCAAAGAGATTTTTAAAAAGAGGAAAAAGACCTACATCTACAAAAATATTTACAGTGGCTCTTTTTGTGGTAGCAAAGAATTGGAAATTGAAGGGATGCCTATCAATTGGGTAACGGCTGAACAAGTTATGGTATATGGTTGTGATGGAGTACTATTGTGCTATAAGAAATGACAAGCAGGATGCTTTCAGAATAATCTGGAAAGACTCACATGAACAGATGCAAAATAAAGTGAGAAGAACCAGGAAAACGGCATACACACTAACAGCAATATTATATGATGATTAACTGTGAATGACTTAGTTATTCTCCACAATACAATGATCCAAGAATTCTGTAGGACTTGTTATGAAAAATACTAACCACCTCCTAAGAAAAAAATTGATGGGAGTCTGACTGCAGATCAAAGCATACTTTTAAAAATTTTCTCTTAATTTTTTTTTTTGTGGGAGGGAGGTTCTCTGTTTTCTTTCACAACATAACTAATATAGAAGTGTATTTTACATGACTACATATGTATAGCCTATATAAAATTGCTTGCCTTTTCAATGAGGAAGGAGAAGAGGAAGGAGGGGAGAGAATTGGGAACTCAATTTTTTTAAAAAAGTGTTTAAAAATTGTTTTAACATGTAATTGGGAAAAAATAACTTTTTTAAAAAAATAAAAGAATGGTTATTGGTACAGATAAGGCTATTCCATCTTGATCTGCACAAAGGGCTTAGCAAAAAGGAGACAGAAGCTCACCGCCAAAGAAGTCCCAAACCCAGATATGGAAGTAAGCATAGTTAGAAGATGAGTTAGTGATACTTGCTACATTCAAGACAGCATTATAATGGATCATTCTGGGCTGGCTAAAGAAATCTTAAGCTGTAAGACTTTATAATTGGAACTTAGTTTCCTCATCTATAACTTACTCCAACAAATATATATTAAGCACCAGCTATATGTATACACTGAGAATGCAAAAATAAGATAAAAATGTATTCTTCCTCCTAGAAGTTTCTTACCTTTTAGTGGGAGATATAACATATACAGAGAAAGAGATAGAATGATAAAAATGTTGATTAGATAAAGAAATTTCAGTTAATGAGAAGTGGAATACTTGTAGTTTATGGCAAGATCAAGGATATGATCATCTATGTATGTAACTGAGGTGGAATAAGAGGTCATAGGAAATGAGTGATTAAGGAATTGATTAGTTTGAGGAAATATCAGTACGTGTGTTGAAATCCTCTACTATGGAGACATGATTTGAAGTGGAAAGACTGAATACACTGTTTCTGAGGCTGTTATGATAACCTATCTATAAAGTGTTAAGAAGATGAACTAGGGTAATGGTCATGTAGACAAAAAGATTCTAGAAATGGAATAAAATTAACAAAATGTTACAATTGGTTGGGTATAGGGAATAGAGAAGAAGAAAGATTCAAGGATGACTCAGATCTATGGATATAGGCATCTGTATATGTGTGTATATATATATGTATATATACTTTTATTTATTTAAAATCTGGGTTAATAGAAAGATGGTAATGTTATTGTTTCTGTTGTTTGGCCTTTGCTCTCAAAGAGGACCAATGACATCGGAAAAGTGATGCCTTGACTTGAAAGTGAATTGTATTTAAGTGAGGCAGGTTCTGTGCAGAGTCACCAGCCTCACGCTCTCCTCCAGGGCCATCTGGGTCCAGTGGTAAGATACAGATCAAGGTGACTGGAGATGGGTCTGGATGCAGTGGGATACCTTGGTCATTTTAAGCTAAGGTCTTTCCCAGGTGTCAGTTTGTCTAAGGTAGCACCCATTCAGTGATTAAGGCAAGGTAAGAAATGAGGCAAAAAAAAACCTCTTTTACCTAGTCAATATATATAAACAATCTGGGAGTGGAAGACATCAGGGTTTCTAGCCAAAATAGAAACAATTGTTATTCACACGCACTCTGAGTCATCAAAACCCAAACAATGACCAAGTGAGGCTTGGACTGGAACCTATTGTTGGCCAATCAATGAGAGCCAGAGTGATTTAGGTTTAAGGCATGGTTTTTAAAAATGAGAGAATAAATAAGTAGGAAAGAGAAAAAAAGAAATCAACCCCTGAATCTGAAGATATCCTGCAAGATTTCAGCAATCAATATTTATATTCCTTTAGGTAGAGCACCCACAGGTAAGGGTATGATTCCCTATGTGGACAGAGGGAGAGGAAGGAGACAAGGCTTGGAGAGGAGGGAGAGGAAGAAAGGAAGGAAGGAAGCAGGAGGATGGTGATACCCTCAACAGAAACAGACAAATTTGAAGAAGGGAAAAGATAATCAGTTCTGTTTCAGACATAGTGAATTTGAGATAGCATTTGAGCATTTGGTGGAGATCTCTAGCAGAAAGTTTAAAATGTGGAACTGGAGTTCTGGAGAGAGAACAGGACAGGATATATAGATGAGGGAGTCATCTGCATAGAGACTGATCATTGAATCTATAGGAATAATTAAGCTCAGCAGAAGAAAAATTACAGAAAGGGAAGAAAAGAGGAACCAGGGAAGAGCCCTGAGGGACATCTGTATTTAAGGGGCAGATAAAGATTATGATCTAGCAAGAGACTAAGGAGTCTAAAAGGAGATGGGCAGAAGGAGAACATGTAAAGAGAGCGATGTTATAAAAGTCAAAAGAGAAAAATGGTGTACAAGTGGAGGGGTTGGTAAACTGAGAACAGATGGACCACATTCAATATTCAATATTTAATAATCTCATGGGTCATCATCCTTGCAGAGAGTTTTCTTTCTGGGAATATCACAATTTGGCTTACTTCAAAGTTAATCTCCTAGCAACCAAGGCAAGTAAGAACTATTTTGAAAATAAACATATTTATTACAACACAGTAAGAACATAAAAGGGATTCAGACAATTCCAGTAGCTTGTTGATTCACTGATTGATTGATTGTTCCAACTCTATGTTCCTTGAGGATAGAGATCAAGTCTTCCATGTGTACAAAGAGTGGAAGCTGCTGTCTGGCTAGTAATACATCTGTACAAGCTGCTCTAAGCTAGGTCCCTCTCCATTGTTCCTCTCTGACTAAAGCTCACTCTCCTCTTCTACATAGATCTGTAGAGAGCTCATCAGTCTGGTTCTTTGCCTCCTAGAGGTGAATTGTAGTCAGCTGCTCCAGATCTAGGGAAGAAGTTTAGAGAACTGCTATGAGAGGGAAAAAAATAATTTTGGGAACTATGATTAGTTAGCTTGCTAAGACCTGCTCCCTGATCAGGAGCATTTTGGAGGTATCAAGTAAAGGATTAGCACAGAATTTATTCATAGTTTCTGAATATAAATGAGGAGCAGAATCGAGCAAAATGCAAAACAGAATTTCTGTCCTACTCATATCTCAGCATCGCTTTTGATTTATTTACCATAACTGGTTTGCTCTGTGTGACACTTGTCTCATTTTAAAATGCAGCACTGGCAGTGTGAAATGGTTGTAAGTTTGAATAACTGTCATTGAAAGTGGCTTTAGTAATAACAAATCAAGAGCAGAAAAGGACATATTTATCCAAAGTAGCATTCCTGCCAAGGTTATTGTTGAAGGCTCAGTGGAAATGCACCATCTAGTGGCTTTCTTTTTCTTTTTTTATTTGTTTGCTCTAGAAAAAGTAAAATTTTTTTACTCAGAAGAAAATATCTACTTGTAGAGAAAAATCATATTAGTGTCATTTCCTGTTTAAGGGAGATGAAGATAATTGATTAATAAGTGTATTTTATGCTTCATTTGACATAGATAATAAGAGAACCATTGAACAAAGTTATCTCTGTGGTTGCATCTTTCAAGGAATTTTGAATGAAATGAACACAAATGTGAGGTTCCTGGGAGGAGAGTCTTTAAAGATACGTTTTGTTTTTGCTATACCATATCAAATGCGTTTTCTATTTTGATCTGTGTCACAGGTTTCATAACCAGAACAATTCTTTACTCAGTGGTCAATCTACTGGTAATGAGCCTATCTATTCATATTTAAATGAGCTAGTACTCACACTGGGACCATACACAAAGCCTTCCTAGATTAGCAGAACCTGTCAGACTTTGTGCATCCACTGACATAGCTTTCAAGAACTCAGGGACCCTTACATACCACAAAAGAAAAAAAAAACAGAGTAGGATTTTTGCAATAGAAAGTATTCATCAAAGTTTTCCCAAGTGTCACAAAGATAACTAGTACAGTGTTCAAGTGGAAGAGGGATTTCTTATAAATAGTGAGGTTCTCTAGATGGTCTTGTTAGTAAATGGCATTATGTGATTGAATCACTTTCCTTACCATCACCAACATCAATTGCTGACCAACTGGCACAGAGTTAGATCCAAGAGTACTGACAGTGATCCTACTTCTAGCTGAGCCCCTGAAGTCATGAACCCCTATGGCGAAGGGGTCAGGCATTCCTACCAAGTGCCAGCCCACTGCTAGCTACAGGCCAGAAAAACTCTAGATCCTCTACTTTCCTTTCTGGAAAGTATGAAGAGCACATTTGTGAAAACACTCTTTGGCATCCCTGCTGTGTGTTGTTCCTGCTGCTGCTACTGCTGTTTGAAACTGGGCTGAAAATGGTTAGGAGAAAAGAAAAACAAAAAAACATTTCCTACACATGTGGAAGCAGGACCAGCATTCTGTACTAGGCGTCTAGTGAGTGCTCAATACAAACTCTGATTAGTTGTTGTAGCCTCAGAGTTGCAACTTCAAAAGAAAAGATTAAGCCAAAGTTTCTTTTGGAACAAAATAGCAACCATCACACACTGAGCCAACTCTATGGTCCTTCTAGTAAGGTGAGCATAATTTTTCCAGCAGTAACTTTATTAGAACCAGTAGAAATTGCAATAACTTACAAGACATGTAACATAAACCATGTGTATTTAAGGGAGGCTATGGAAAAAAGCAAACTAAGAATCCTCTCCTAGGATTAAAGGAAAGAAAGATTTCTTGCTCCCACTAATTAATACAATCATGGCAGTTTAGAGCTAAAAGAAACCTCAGAGATCATCTGTCCATATAGAAAACAGAGAAGTTAAAAATGCCTTGCTTCAGGTCATGTAGCTAGCTAGTGGCAGAACTCTTAACTAAAAATCAGGTCTCTTGGTTTCTATTCCAGTACTCTTCCCTAAATACCATAATACTTTCTAACAACAATTTTAGACCTACTAATTTGAAAAATGAAACTTTATGTTATGAGGTCTCAAAATATATTTGCTCACTACCTTTCACTGCATGTAGAACTCTAGGATTAGTTGCCATTTACAAGGTACCTAACAAAGATCTGAAAAGGAACAGGTTGCCTATGAAAAAACACTATTTTTGGTATCATTCATTACTAGAAACTCTTATAGGATTTGTAGTTTATGAAGAGAGATCTTTTCCATATTTAATTTTCCATATTTAACATTAATATGTTACCCAACCATCGCTTTATTGATACTCAGTTTCCAAAACTACAGATTTTTTTTCTTAATTCTAAGTGAGTGAATAAGTATGCCAGATGGTCATATGCTCAGCGGGTATATGGTTTGGGGGCTACTAACTTGGAATCAGCAAGGTGATCAATTTTTCATGCCTGTTCCCAATTATTCAGATCATTATGCTGTAAACCTATAGACACACCAGTCAAGTGAAAGAGTGATTTTTCATACGACTCATACATCAAAAAGAGGCATGTTGAAGGCTAAGACACAGCTGACCTGACCTCAGGAGAATATTGAATGCAGAGAATGCAGCTGCTAAAAGCCCCCTTTAGTGCTTCCAAGCGAGGGTTAGAGGGACCTAATCCATCGTCCAAAACACCACAACAAGCACTAATATAAACACTAATGTCCGTGCAAGGTTTGTAGGTTGACAGTTGCAAAAACTTAATTATTTATTTCTGTTACTGAATTCCCTTTGGGGGCTCTATCTCTGAGGCTCACATGTCCATTGTCACTCTGGGTTTTTCAGTGTTTAAACTAGTCAGGAGGCATGTAATATTGCTTCTGGATCTATGTCTGGAGATCGCTGGGTATTATAAGATGGAAAAGTCATACCTCATCAACCTGTGGCCAACCTTTTAAGAAGATCATATTCCACACATAAATGGGGCTTCTCCCAATTGTTTGGCCTTATAGCTGGTCACTTATCCACACTTACCTAGTTCTTGGGAATAGGAGACCTGACACAAAGGAGTTCTTTCCCAGTTCAGAAATGTAACAGAAAAGCAAAAAGAAAAGTTACACAAAGTCAATGGTGTCAGGTTTCATTTTCTCCCTTTGTATAGTCCACCTATTTATAGCAAGTACCCAGAATACAACAAAAATTCACTTATCTTTATCTCAAGACAAGACCTCTTATACTGGTACAAACAACCACCACCACAACAATAAAACAAGGTTTAAATAGAATAGGAAACTCTTCAGAATAGCAAGCCAGGTGGCTAGGCAGCTACAAGACAGAAGAGAGTGACTTCTCCATGTCCCACAGTGAGGCAAACAGGTATATGTAGGAAAACAGTAACTTCTGTGCACTGAGATAGCCCTTTAAATGAATCGCCACCAAGAGTTGGCAAGCCAGCCTAGCTGAAGTAGCAAGTTGCCCTAAGGGAGAGACAGGAGTGTGAGTCCACCACATCAAACCACCACCTCCCTTAAGGTCCTGATGGAGACAGCTCAGGACCTTGATCCCAAGAGCCTTGGAAAGAACAGTGCTTTCTTGGAAAGAACAGTGCTTTCAGCCCAGTACCCTAAGCCATCAGCCTGGGAAGTAACCTCTGTGGAAATGGAGCCAGGCAACTGTTCCTACAGGTTCCACAGGTACTGAAGAGTCCAAAAGAAAGTCCCTACCATCAAAGTCCTTATCAGTGGAAATGGTATTAAAGAAGTGTTATCATCTGCTTTGTCATTGTACCTAAGGACCATGGAATTTTTTCATCTGACCCACAGTTGAAATTTTCCATATGTGTTTTCTCTCCCATTAAAATTTACTCAAGCAGGTAAACAGAAAGGTGGGCTGAGATTAAATCCAGGCGTTCACAGAGACAACTCTACAGAAGACTAGGCAGGAGTCAGAAACTTAGTCCAAGAGCAAAAGAACTTGGAACTCATTAAATGAGGGAGGTATAGGAGATGGAAGAGGTAATAAATAAGAATGGCCAGCATTTCTCCCACTAGATTATAAGCAAGCAGATGTTGCATATTGTTGTGGTACATATTTCCCCCCAAAGTACATGTGTTGGCTCCCCCATTAAAATGTAAACTCCCCAAGAGCAGGGACTGTCTTACCTATGGTTTATTTTCTATTTCTATCCCCAGTGCCTGGCACAGCACTTTATACATAGTAAGTGCTTAATAAATGCTTTATTCATTTCTTCATTTATCCATTCTGTACTCATAGCTAATGAGACATTTGGATGCTTACAAGATTATCATCTCCAATATGCCTTCAGTTAAAAGCATGAAAACAGTCACAATAAATGCAGAAGTAGCAACAGGGCCATGTTCTCACAGGCCTCATGCAATCCTACCAGGGCCAAAAAGGACTGAGAATAGTCCTTACTTCCTCACTTGAACACAGCCAGCCAGGAAAGGGAAAGGAACCTCATTTTGGATGGTTAGTGCCCTTAAAGTTCACTCTTACAGAACACCCAGAGGAGCATCTCATTTAACAAGGACTCTTGTCCATGCTTCTCAGCCTTAATCAGCTCATCAACTTGGAGGCCGCATGACTAAACTCTCATGGTAGGAAGGTGTCCCTTAGATGCCCCCAAACAAAGGCTTACACTCTATGATCTCATCAACTTGATAGAAAAAAATTAGAAAAATTGATCAGAGACTCACTTCACATGCAGGGAACTGGGGAATTCTCTCAATATCTTGGGAGAAGCATAGCTGTCTTCTGATGACTATGGGTCAAAGGTAGGAAGTCAAGCTGAAAGCAAAGAGATTTGTCAGCATGCTAAGGACAAGAACCAGATTCCTAGGTAAAGGTTAGGTTTTTATAACCTTTCAGGCCATGTTGGACTACGTAGTCAGTCAGGAGCATTCTGAGCAACCTAGGATAGACAAGTAAGGCATTTCAAAGAAGAGGAAGGGGTAGAGAAAAGGGGGATATTTGAAATACAACTGAAAGGATTTATTATAAGAAAATGTTCCCTGTTTCAGGGTAGGAGACAAAGAGAAATGACCAAATACTTTTCCAATTGTGAAAGAAGTTCATTTAGACAAAACTTTAAGGTCTCTTATCCAAGGAAAGTAAGTTGTTGTTGCAACATTGGATGAAATAATCTACTTTATTATGTTCTTACGTAGTTGTTATTTTTTATTTCTTCTTACTTTCCTGCCAGATGGTTGGGGAATTTCTACATTGTTAGTCTGTCAAGATGTTTCAAAATGATTGTGGTTCCTACTTTTTCCCAAAGCACTGACCAACTTCTATTACAAAAGAATGACAAAGGATTTTGGATCTTCCAAAGACCATGAAGAATTTTGCAATGAACTGCTTGCTTTTCTTCCAAAAAATCATTATCTATGCTCAGTGTTCCTGCTGTTTTCTCTCCTGGAAGAGGGAAAGATGCAAGAAGGAGGTGCAATCTATAGAACTAGTAACTCATTAAGTGTAGGAGGTAAAAGAAATGGAAGAATTAACAAGAATGGTCAGTATTTCTTCCAATAGATTGTAAGTTCCATGAAGGTAGGACCTGTGTGTTATTTGTCTGGGACTAGATCTGTGCAGACAACTGAGGAAGGAAGGCACGTGGCTAGTGTTCCACCATACTTTTTCAGGCTGATTACTCACAGGAACAATGAAGCTTTATACTTCCTCTTTCTGTATTATTTCTCTTTCATTCTATTTGGATTTCCCCAGTTTTAGACCTTTTAATTTTGGACTGTTTCTGACTCCTCTCTCACCTTTTGTAACAGTTGTCTCTATGAACACCTGAATTTGCTCTTACTCCAGCTTTCTGTTTACCTCCTTGGGTCTTAGCTTGAACCACAGATTTCCCAGGGTATGTCTTCTCTCTCTTGATCTGTGAAAGACAGATCAGATTACAATCCTCAGCAGAGGGAATAGGAACCTAGCAATTTAAACTTTGTATTTACCTCACTTACTGCCTAGCATAGTGTTCAGTTCATAAAGTTTTATTGAATTTGAATTATCTATTTTAACCATCATCTTTTATAACAGCATACTCCAGTTTTAAAAAAAAATGCATTGGCAAGATGATATTAAACACAATGAACCATGAAATATATGAAGTATATTATAATGAAGATTGTTGTGAGGATCAAATGAGATAATACATGTAAAGTGCTTTGCAAACTTTAAAGCATTATAATAATGTTCTCTATTATTAGCTATTAATGAGCTCTCTACTCCCATTATTTAGAAGACACATAAAGATAGAAATGGAATTGTCGGAGGCAAAAGGATTATAAACTAGAAGTAATTTTCCTTGACATGATTCTGAAGACCTAATGTTCCCTTCCACTCAAAATGAGGGATAAGCGAATGGATGTGTTGTTTACTTATTCAATATGTACTCTGATCATTAATGTTTATTAACATATTTAAATTTTTTCTATATGAACACAATTCAGAGTAATTTTGGTTGAGTCTGATGACACTTAATTGAAATTTTAGGAATCAAGTTTTTTTTTAAATATGAAGAATGAGCAATAAATAGCCAACTACATGGCTAACAATTGATTAAATTTAATAACTTTAACTATGAAACCATATAATTTTGCTCTGGTAGATATATATATGCATATATATCTATGAATGTATACACATGTGCATGTATGTATGTATTTCTATGTAAAACATAATCAACTATCTGAGGGAAACAGATTACTTTGGGCTAATTAATTGTCATGCAATAAATAAAACAATCAATTAATTGATCCAATTCAATTACATTAAAACCAGAGTAACTACTCTGTGTCCAGTCCTGTCCAGTCCTTTTAGTCATTAATGCAGCTTGAAACCTCTTTAAATATTGGGTTTTTCTACAGTATAACTCTTCAGAGATTCTAAAACTCTTATAAAAAAAATTAGTGAAAATAGCTTACTTCATTATACTATAAAATTTCAAGACTAACACAATAAAATAAATGTTCACTCAATGAACATTTATTAAGCATGTGCCATGAAAAAAAAGTTCTAGATATTATGGAAGATACAAAAATAAATGAGACATTGGAGAGGAAGGAATCATGAAGTCTCAAGACATAGGAGACCAGCTGCAAGCTTCACAATTTTTCCTAAGTCAAGTCCTGGTCCTAAATAGGATCTCACTTAATGTAAAGAAACCAGTCCTTAATAGCCATGGATACCCCTGCATTCCTTCTCCAAATTTTTTTTATTTTGTTTTTTTGTTTTTGTTATTCTGAAGACAGACAGTGTTGTCCCTGGACAACACTGGAGATGGGGAGGCATTAGGCACTGGAAGTCACATTCTGACTTTGGCCTCCCTATTGCCTTGCTTTATCCTATGTTACCTTGTGGTGCTATATTTCTTGGGCCAAATACAAATAGTGTGGATGGTGGTACCTTCTCAAATACTCCTGGGTAGTGTTGAACAACTACTTGAGAAATTATTCTCCCACCTCACCATTGTGAAAAGGTGATAAGTATGCAGTTATGGTGCTCAGTATTTCAAAAACTTCATCTTTGCTTCATTCAACAGACATTTAGGGAACAATTATGGGCTAAGCACTAATTTGATTTTAAAGAGACTAGCCAAGGTATTTATATAGAGCTATTCAGACCTATTACCTTCTTCTTGACTCTTGGAGCCAGAAATCCTCTGTCCAGCAGCTGAAATGAACAACAGAGGTGCAAACAGATTTGTGCTAACCATAACAATCTATATTTTTATGTGCATATTTGTCCTTTGGGGGATAAGTCTGCTCTCTAACAACTCAGAATTTCTCAAACAACCTAAAACAAGCCGATGCCCCACTTCTGCTTTTTTGCAGCTGTTGTGAAGGCTACATCTCTGTTTCAAATAAAAACCTTTGCCTTGATTTTTTCTAAGTAAAGTGTCAAGCAAGATCTTGTTACCATCAAGGTTTGCTAAATATAGTGATGCCATGCACAGAAGTAGAATGTGATCCACACAGGATAAAGTTAAAATGTCTTCTCCATTCTATAAATTCTCTATCTCCTGCATTGAAGGAAGAGAAGCTGGGAGCCAGGGAAAGGTGATCCTACTCTCATTCATCTTTGCTGAAGTTGGTCTCATTCTTCTTCCTGAATTAAACTGTACTGTGCTCATTAGGTTATCCCGGCATCACACCAGGCACCCATGGTCATACCTGCAGGGAGCAATGTCAAGTTGGCTCTCAGTGCTGGTGAATGATCCAACAACTCTCCTAGAGAAAGCAAGTTTGGAATACACTCTGATGGCTGCCACCTGAGGTTGTTGCTGGTGATCAATGTTATTGAATATTGAGTCACCTCTAGGCCCAGCAAGATCTTACTCCCTGAGATCCTCAGGCTAAAAATAGCCCATCTTCTCAAAAGTCTAGTCTGAAGGTGACAGAGAAACCTGGGATAGTGATATACTTTTTTCCAGGCTCTCTCAGAAACTCTGAAGTATACCCCAGTACCCCAATATTTTAATCCCAAGGGATGCAACAATGGGTCCCGAGCATCAAATACCAGTGCTACCCATTAGGACAGACCCTATTGAGTTCTTTTTGGTCTAAAGAACCAAGTTCCTTCATCCTGAAAGGTCCTGTAATTAGGATAGAATCCTCTGGCATTCCAAACACGTCTTAGACAAAGACAATAATACACCTCCCTTACATATGTGATTGGCTGATGATATCTATTTGAAGTGAGACCCTACCCATATTCAGAATATGTTTGTGGAACTTTTGCTATAATAAGAAAAATAAAATCCCAAGAGGAAGCCATGGCATAGTGGACAGACAGCCAGCCTTGGAGTCAGGGAAAGCCGGCTTCAAGTCCTGCCTTTGACACATACTATGTGACCTTGGACAAGTCTCTTCACTTTCTAGGTAATTCTCTAAGACTACTAGTATCAGAACAGGTGGCAATCAGCATTGGTCAAGGAATTTTCCTCTTTAGGCATTTCTTAAACCAATAAAATCCCAAGTCTGTGGAATTTTTTAAAAAGCAGAGTCATAGAACTTCAGTTAGAAGGATCCTTTGAGGTGATTTAAAACAACCTTTACCTGAACAAGAATCTTCTCTACATTTTCCCTGATAAGTAGGCCCCACCCAGTCTTTGGTCAAAGACATCTAACAAGGAGGAACCCACCATATCCTAAGGGAGTCCATTCAACTTTGAATCTTTCATGGTTAGGAAGTTTGTAATTGACCTCAAGCTTAAATCTCCATCTTTGTTCTGTCCTCTGGGGCCAAACACAATAGGTTTAAGAAGCTGCAATAAAACTGTCTCAGTAGATAGGCTAAACCTGGTTGAGGGGAACCAGCAGACCTCAAACTCATCAGTGAGTTAGGGGCATGTCTACCCCAAGCATGTGAAGACTCTCCTCCCACCCCAGTAGAATGAAAGGATAAGAACAATTTATTCCAATGGCCATGATGGTAGCTGAAGCAGGCGCTATGGAACGCCTAGAGCTTGGTCAGATATCGCGGATATCAAGGTCATGCACTGCATCCCAAGCCATTGCCAGATTTCCTGGCTTTTGTCTTGCAACTGAACTTCAACGACTCTACAAGAGAGAATAAGGTGGATGATTTTATGCAACTTGGCCTTACCTAAATTCAATTTATGATTGAATCAAAACATCACCCCATGATGTCACTGAGCCTCTTTGAAAACAAAGGGTGAACAACAACGTTGTCTCTTGCCAGAAATCCAGGTGAACAGACAGTAACAAATGCAGGCACCCTTCAGCTATGTTTTGCAATATAACCGCTGTGTCAAAGGTTCTTTCACTTTAGGAAGACTTCCCACCTCTCTGGGTGATTTCTCCCAGGTAGACAATGTCCCATATTCTACCATATACCACCAATCAATTAATTAATGAGGATGTATTCATCACTATGGCACCAGCAATATGTTGTCCTTTACCTTGAACTCACTGAGCTCACAAGGCTAGAAGAATAAGTTCATTAACAAGTAAAACAAATGATGTTCTCATCAAAATTACCAAAAACATGACTCTCGGTAACCATTCTCCAGAGGCTTGCATAGACTCAATCACTTACAGTCTTACGTTGTGTAGAGCTCCAAGCAAATTTCTCTCTAGAGTGGCTGCACAGCTCCAAGGTTCTTCACATTGCTGGCCAGACCTCCATTCCAATGTTTCATCGAGTGTACCACGTAGCTCAACCTGACTGTGGTTCTTCTTAACTCCCAGCAGATGGCACTGGTTTTCTTCTGTCATTCTGCACAGTTATAGCTCTTATCACTGCACCTTCAGTTTCTGCTCAGTCCAAAGCAACTGGCATTGTCTATTTTCTTGCTAGGGAATCATGAGCTCTGTAGAAGAGCACTTCAGAGTTCCCATCACTGCATACTGTGCTACCACTCAAAGCAGAGCTATATATGTGCCTGCTTCTAAAATATTCCCTTCTCCTACAGCGCCCCTGACTCCTGGCTTCATAGAAGAGTTCTTCCAGGAATCAGTAATGAGCTTTGCCCCCACATTTTCAACTGGATTTCTATTGCTGATATACCAGATTGAGTCGTCATTAGATTCACAGTCTAATGTCTCTTTTCCCCAGGCACCCTAATTGTATTTTTGCCTGCTCATAGTTCATATAGATGCTAAGCCGAGCCTCTAGTTTTTATCTCCCTATTATTCATATAGACCCTTATTTCCTCTAAAGTAGATTATGTAAATAACCTGGGGACATTTTCCTGGGGGGACTCATGACATCTTGGAACAAAGAATTCCCCCAGTGCACCAGGAATAGAAAATTTGGTAGTCTCTACTAAAAATCCTCTACTAAAAACCATAATTATTATCCTAGAGAAGAAATAACAGAATAATTTTTAAAATCCAGGTATTCTGGCATCAGGTAGATACAATCTCAGTTTCTACATTAAATCAGAATGTCCTAAATTGTTTTTTAACTTCTTCAGGCTAGCTAACATCAATATTATGACATTCATCAGAATTATTGCAAAGATGTGCTGGTCAGTGTTTAACATCCAGCTCTCTAACATACACTAGACACACTTTTAAGTTTAATCTGCATTATTAACATTTTCTCTATCACTTTCTTAAGTCTAGAAAATCAACAAAACAATAAATCAAGCTCTGACTTGTAGCATTTAATGATTTTGAAATGGAAATACTGACACTGAAAATGTAGTAATTGGCTTCAATACAAGTTAGTTCCAGCATACCACTAATCATAAGAAAAGAAGAGGGTGTAAAGTGATGTGTATGAACATAAGATTGGATATCTGGAAGGGAATTTGGAGATCATATCATCTAATTCCCTCATTTTGAAAATGAGCAAACTGAGGTCCCAGGAGATGATATGATAGCTAAGGTCACCCAGCTGAGCCAGGACTTTAACCCAACTTCCTAAATCCAAATCTGGTGTTCTTTCCATTCTCCCTAAAGAAAAAAAAACAAAGACAAAGAAGACTCAAGAGAAGGAGGTCATGAATGTATGTAATAGTATTTTAAATGGGAAGATCTTTCCCATTCATTACTAGGTCCATGAAGTCACATAGAACAGTAAGAGGTAGAGCTAGAGCAGAACTGAGAAAAAAAAATTGGTCAGAGAGCAGTGAGAACTGAAGGATATAGGCAAGCCTGCAGCTGGCTGTGAGTGAGAAAAGGGCATTTTGTTTAAGGGAGCCTGTGATTTGTTTAAGGGACCTGGTTTGTGGGAAACCTAACAGAGGGAAGGCTTGGGGCAAGTGTTGCCCTCTGCATTGTTATTATGTGTAGACTATGATGGATTTGGCTTTCTGGTATCTGAATAAATGTTATGGTTCTGTCTTCCATGTGGAGAGTCTGTTGTATTTCATTATTCAGAACTGTACCTGCGTATTCATGGCTTCTGTAGGTACTGTGAATATTGCATTGGCACTACAATGTATAAGAAGGCAAAATAGAGAAAAGGAATAGTCAGGAATGAAGCACATGATAGCCAGAAGCAGAAATGGACAAATGTCAAGAAGCTGAAGTGTAAGCTGCCTTCTGATTCTCTAGATCTCTATTTTTTCTTCTGTAAAATGGTGGGAGGTGGAATGGACAGGCATGGACTTGATCTCTAGGGTCCCCTTTCCATTCCCAAACTCTTTCATTCTTGAAAGAAAGTCTAGTTTTTATAAGGAAGAAACCCATTGATCTTAAAAATCAAGATGAGGGAAAGTGTATTGGGATGAAGCTACTTTGGCAACACCATTTTGCCTGGATTGGAAATGAATGAGTTGGGAGGGAAGAGATTCTGATGTAGAATAAGCTTTTTACATTGGGTTTTATGGTACATAAATAATCCCTTATCAACTTTGGCATATATCCACTAAAAAGTCATTTCGCTAATGGGTATTTATTTCAGTGCCACAAACAATAACACATAAAAAAGGGAATATAAATGTTATCATGGGTATTCCATTTCCTTCCTCTGATCCCTGATGTGTACCCATTTATTGCTGATGGATATTTATTTCAATGCTCCATACAGTGATGCATGAAAATTTAATTGTGAATATTCATTTCCTTTCTCTTGCCCCTGGCACTTAAAATCCAACCTCCAAGTCCACTGAATAAAACATAGCACTATTTCATTTCTGAAAATACCAGTCATCTATAATGTAACCTCCAAATTATGAATGAACAAACATTGCCTGGGAAGATAATGCTGTCTATGAAAAGAAGGCACTCAAGAGAGAAGTTATGGCATCTGGTCACATCTGGCAAGAGAACAAGGAAGAAGAAATGAACATCAATAAACTATAAGCTTTTAAAGGAATGTGCATCTTCCTATTGTGTATACTTTCCATTGTCCAGAATATTGACAATGGGAAGACCTGAAATTAATTTCCTTTAGCTAAATAAAGATACCTCCTGTGATCATTTATCATGCTCTAATTAGCATCATAGTTATTTGTGCACTTGTCTCATTTTTTTTCATAAAATTTTAAGCTTCTGGAAGGTAAAGACCATATGTCAGTCATCTTTATGATCTCAGCATCTAGCATACAATATACAAGATTTTTTATTAAATACCTGTTATGAAACAAATACTATTCTAAGTTCTAAAAATATAAAAGACAAAAGCATCTAGGTTATTGGGTTGGCCTTGGAGTAGGAGGGAACTAGCTTCAAATCCTGCCCCAGATACTAGATATGTAACTGCTCAAGTTGCTCAGCATTTCTCAGCCTCAGTCTCCTCAGCTGTAAAATGGGGATAATGAAATTATTTCACAGGGTTGATATAAGGATCATGTAGATTTTATATATAAAGCACTTTGCAAACTAAAGCACTATACAATTACTAGCTATTGTTAAAACGAAACAATCTCTTCTGTCTAGTAGTTTACATTCTACTGACACAGAAAAAGTTTGATTAAATGAGATTTTTCTGACTTCTTACATGGCAATTACATCCTCTCCTTTGTATTTCGACATAATGGATTGATTCATCACCACAGGAAACATCCTTGAATTAATTGTAGCTCTATTTTATACACACTCTCTTGCCTAATATTTGTTTTGACTAATGATATGCACTCTGGAAATAACTTGCCAAGGTCAGGGTCTATAGCCTTGTGAGAGAATGAAGTTAACCAGTTCCAGTAAGAATCAAACACAAGAGGTTGGCTTCCTTATTTCAGATGTCATGGTCCTCTTTGAGAACAAAGGATAAACACAAGTCTATCACTGGTTGAGATCATCATGACAGAGTTATACAAGCAACCAGATCATTCAGAAGAAAATTATAATTACTCTCTCTTTTAGATATTATTGAATAGCTTCTTAGGGCCAAGCTTGTAGACAAAATTTCAAAAGCTTCCATGAAACTTACTTTGGCTTCTGTAGCAACTTCACTCTGGTCCCTCCACTTTTTCTGTGAGGTCTTCTTTTTCTTCGCTCTATCCTCAAGTAACTGATTCTGTCATATTTTTACCAACACCTTTCTTCCCTGCCACCCACACCCTAGAACAAGATGCCAAAAGAACCTAGAAAGGATCTATAAGTCCACTGCACCTTAAGGTAAATATAAGTCAATATATTTCCTCTCACATTGAGTATTTTCAGAGGAAGCTAGGTGATGTAACTAATATATATCCATCCTAAGCTATCCCCCTCAAAAACAAATTGAAAAGTATTATATACAGGATGTTCCCAAAGTCTTTAACTCTGTGTTTGCCAATTACACTTTAGCGTGACATCTTATCACCCCTCCTCCTGGGCATTTTCCTATTTATGCCTTATCCCTAATTTCAGTAGAGGAGGCTTTGATTCTTGTTTTAAGAAAATTCAGGCATTGGTAAATAGGTGGAAAGGGGATTTGGGGGGTTGGAGCTGGGGATGGAGAGGGGAGACTTTCCCATCCCAAGCTCCTCACTTGAAGTCTTATTGTATAACTATACATTTTCTCTCCCTGTATAAAGTTGACCCTAGTTATGGTCCCAATTCAGTTTGGTTCATTACCAGAGTTCAATTTGTTGTCTGTATGCTTTTCACTGCTAGCAAGAAAGCTTTTTCTTGAAAAAAGAAACTTTCAAGAAAGGTTTTCTTGCTAGTAAATCTGTCAGGCTGAGGCTTCCTCTATTAGCTCTACCCTTGTGCAAGACAGGGAGGCAACACAGTAATTGTTTTAGAATGAGGAAAATCTGAGTACTATGTTCTATGTCCATGTACACAGAGACAAAGAATTGATTGACTTAAAAAAAATGAACTTTCCCTATACCAAGACAGGTTGAATCACTGAGGAATCATTATTCACACCTCTTTTTGATGCATCAATGCCTTCCTAGGCTAAAAAAAAATCCTGACACCCTGTAAACTCCACCTTCTCCACCCAAAATTAAGAAGACTTCAAGGGAAGGACTGACCTCCATCAGTGAAGGACCAATCAAGTATGCCTAAAGCAGAAGCAAAAGTGAAAAAGACTGATTAGTAAAAGACTGATGACCTGGGAATTGGTTTGGTCCTCTTAATGGGCATATGCTCAGAAGGATAAAAAGATTATTCATTGGATTTGATGAATATTGTTTTGATGTGGGGCTGAAGCCAAATGGTAATTTCAGTTAATTATTAAGGCATCCTATAGCCGTAGATTGTGGTGGTTGTGATTTGTCCTTCTCGAAGAGGAGCATGGCAACAGAAAGATGATGCCATAACTTGTAATTGAATTGGATTTAAGGGAGGGAGAATTGTGGAAAGTCACCAGCCTCACTTGCTCCTCCAGAGTCAGAGAAGGGCAGCTAGGCAGGGCAGTAATTAGAGCACTAGGCCTGCAGTCAAGAAGATCTGAGTTCAAATTCAGCCTAGGACCCTACTGGCTCTGTGACCCTAGGCAAGTCACTTAACCCTGTTTGCCTCAGTTTCCTGGTCTGTAAAATTAATCAGAGAAGGAAATGGCAAACCACCCTAGTATCTTTGCCAAGAAAACTCCAAATGGGGTCACAAAGAGTTAGATATGACTGAAAACAGCTGAACAACAAAAATATCACAGAATCAGCAGCTTAGTGACAGAAAAATCACTTCAGAGTACCTAGTTCAACCTTCCAAAAAAAATGCAATTTGTATTAGACTTGAAGCCTACTTGATACTATACTTTTATAAATGTTTAAAACAGTGTTTTTTATACCTTTTCTTTTCTTTTATACCTTTTTTATACCTTTTCACTTATATTTCTCTTTGTATATCCCTCTCTTCTGCTCCAAGAGACCCATCCCTTATAAGAAAATTTTTTTAAAAAGAAAGGAGAAACTAAAAAAAAAAAAAAAATCCTTAAAACAGAGCAACATAAATGAAAAATCTGACATTATATTAAAGGTTCCATACCCATGGAGGTCATCTTCCACAAAGGGGGTAGGGACATAGGGAGGACTCTCATATATCTTCTTTGGGGCTAATCTTACAATTTTGCAACTTTCAATTTTACTCGCTTTGTCATTGTGTTCTTATCTATTTTGCCTTTTACCAAAGGAGGAATAAACGATTTTGATATGCAAAATTAAGTTTGATCATCTAAGACCACAATTAAATATTACTCCATTTTGTTTTTCCCTATATTGTAGTTAAGAAAATGCTTCCATACTGGCTTTGAACTTCTTTGTTCCAATTCAATTACATTTGCTGGATGGTTATAGGCACAGCACAATTCATGAAGTTAATAATTTACATTCTCTACTCAATAAACTTTAGTGTCTTCCTAGGCCCTAGAATTGAATATAATCTTTTTCCATTTGGCATCTAAAGGCTTTCACAATCTGGCCCTAACCTACCTCTTCAACCTTAATACATATTACTCCATTTCATGTCATTTACTCTACAAGCCAGTCAAACTGGTCTTCTTACTGTTTCTCATACATGGTACACCATCTCTAGTCTCCATGCATTTATTTGCAATGGCTCTCCACATGCCTGAAATGCATTCGTTCCTTTCTTATATCTCTCAGAAGCCCTAGTTTCCTTCAAACCTCAGCCCAACCACCCCCTTCTACAGAAAGCCTTTCTTAATTCCCTCAGTTTCTAATGCCTTTCTCCACAAAACAACCTTGAACCCACACTGACTTCAATCAATATAACCATATATATCTACATATAATCAATCCTCAACTTTCATAGGGGTAAAATTCCCAGAAAAGGCACAAATTTAAAAATGTGAATGTTGATACATTAAAACTATGGGAAATAAGGAGTTAGGTTCCTATGGCCACTAATAACTGTAATTTTTTTGCTAGAGATTACTGAAAACACAATTTTTTGCATACAAGTCCTTATCACAGAAGGTTAATTCTGATGATATACACTTTTCCTAACACAGTAATCATGAAATAACCCATAAAATGCAGTATACCCAATAAAACTAGTAACATGCAAAACATTTTTTCTTACTTGTAACTCCCTAGAATTCTGTAACCTTTTGTGCTACCATCTTAATAAAAAAGACCCCATTGATTTCAGACAATATTCACTTTTCGTAACACATGAAATCTATAATACCATAAATACTGTACAGCAAATAAAATTCTTAAATCTAGAACTTTTTTATCCTAATCTTACCTTCCACTGGTGACATGAGGATGTTGTACCGTACCTTATACTGCTATAAACCTCTCTACTTTAGCCAAACTTGAAAACCAAAGGAGAGGTTACTGGCACTTTAGTTGTTTCTGTCGGAAGACTCAAACAGGTGAGGTCTCAGAGTCTAAAGGACTTGCATTACACTTTGGGGGAATAAGTGCAGCACAAAATCTGAGTTTTAAAGGTAAACAGTGAAAATATGCAACAAATGCAGAGCAAGCTCTTTACAGCAGTACAATGAATAAGACCAGTGAAGGTCTCAAAAAGATACTAACTGCTCCTTTCACTTTTTTTCTCTATTACACATAGCCTTAAATGTGCATGGTTGACAGAAATAAAAAATAAAATAAAAATAGATAAATATACACAAATATAAACATGAATAAAAATAAATACACAAACACAAATTTAAAAAGTCATTGATAGTATATCATGCTATCCACATTCACTTTAGTTCCCCCATCCATGATAAGATCAAATATTGAGCTAGAAATGGCTTCAGAGTATCTCAGAACAAATCTCATTTTTACTAATGAAGAAACTGAAGACCAGGATGATTAACCAATTTGCCCAAGGTCACTTGGGCAGGATTTGAGCCCTAGGTCCTATGAATTCAGAGTCAAGAGTCTTTCTACTATATCACAATGCCTTAATGGTTCCACATATAAATGGTGTGGTGCTGGCTGATGGAGAATCTGTGTTTTTTTGGCGTTAATTGTTAGGCCAAAACCAGCACAAATAGCAGAAAATCAACCCACACTTTGTTGCATCTCAGCTTCAGAGGTTGCACGGAGTGCACACTCATCTGTGAACAAAAAGTCATGTACCAACACTCTCTCCACTTTAGTTTTGGCTTGTAGCCTTTTCAAGTTAAATAATGTACCATCAGTGCAATAGCTGACCTCAATACCATTTTCATCCTAGTTAAAGGTGTGTGTGTGTGTGTCCATCCTTCATTGCTGAAGAAGACCATGCCATCAGAGAAATAATGACATGACTTGCACTTGACTTTGTTTTGAGTGAGGGAGGGCTGTGCAGGTCACCAGCCTCACTTTTCCTCCAGAGCCATCTGAATCCAGTGACCAGATATTCATCAGGATGACTGCAGATGACCCAAGATGAGGCAATTGGGGTTAAGTGACTTGCCCAAGGTCACATAGCTAGTGAGTGTCAAGTATCTGAGGTGAAATTTGAACTCGGGTCCTCCTGACTCCTGCACTGGTGCTCTATCCACTGCACCACCTAGCTGCCCCTAAAGGTGTCTGACAACATTGCTGAAAGCATTATGCTAGAAAGCATGGGAGTAAGCATACAGCCTTGTTTCTCTCCACTGGTGACTGGGAAAGCATGAGAGCATCATCCATTAACCAAAACCCATGTAAATATGCCATCATCCACATGCGGAACCATTGATTACACCATTTGAATACTGTGGATTAAGTTCATCTACCCTGGCAGTGTGCTCTCCAGGGATGAGGCTGATATACACATTGCCAGAGTTAGCTTTTTGTTTGGGAGGTCTCAAAGGAAAGTACAGAAGAGAAGACATATTTGACTACCTACCAAACTGAATGTCTAAAGAGTCATTGTGTTGATGTCACTGTTGTATGATGGTGAAACCTGAACAGTATACCATCACCCTGCCAGCAAACTGAATCACTTCCATTTGAATTGTCTTAGAAATATTCTGAAGATCACCTGGCAAGATAAGGTACTGGACACTGAGGTTCTTTCTTCATCTAAACTGCCAAGTATTCAAATTCCACCATAGAAAGCACAACTTCAAAGGACTGGCCATGTTGTTCAAATGCCAAATGTGCATTTATCTAAAAGACTATTTTATGGAGAACTCACAAGAAGGCAAGTCCTCACCTGAAAGTCAGATGAACTATTACAAGAAAGAGAAACTTTGGAATCATTTGAGTGATGTGGGAGACACTGGCAAAAGACCACCCAGCATAGCATACCCACATCAAAGAAAGTGCCATGCTCTATGAGTGAAGCAAAACTACAGAATCTCAAAAGAAAGGTGAGATGCACACATTTAGAAACATCTCCTCTCCAAATCTTCATGTGGACTATGTATGCTTGACTTGTTATAGAGCAATGTGACCAGCCTGTGGTCTGATCAACCACGGTCAGACACACCATACCTTGACTTCAACATAATGAAGCCATTTTTGGTCCTCTTCAAGAATGAAGGACAACAACCACCCAACCAACAATGCTCCAAAAGAATATTAAGTTTCTTGAGGGTAGGGACTATTTCACCTTAGCACCTAGCACAGTGTCTGGTATCTACTACAAGCTTAATAAATGCTTTTTGATAGATTTTTCTATATACCTATTTGAAACTTTCCCCTTTCTTATATTTTCTTTCCTTTCAGTGGGACAGAAAGGAGGTTGGAAGGCATTTCTAAATTGTTCAGGGGATCTAGATGGGCTTGTTTCTTTGTCTTTTTACTGCTTTGGCATATTATAATGAGTTTCCCTACTCTTTCCCTTCTCCCTTTAAACACATAGGTCTTCCTTAAATTGAAAAAACCTGCAACCTTCCTTGTTGCCTTTTCCAGTACGTTTTTCTCTCATTCCTTCCTCACACTTCTGAAATAAGTGATCCCAACCTGCTACCTCCATTAACTTGTCAGTTCTTTATAATTGTTAGCATTGGAGTCTGTGCCACATCTACATCCTTCATTGGGTCTCCTTCCTGAGATTACCAGTGACCTACATGTAGTTCAAAACCAATAGCCGCTTCTCAGTTCTCATTCTCTGTGACCCAAAGGAAGTCTAACAGTGTACACACAGCATTCCTCTTTGAAGTTCTTTTGCTTTCATGATATCATCTCCTGGTTTTTTCTCCTGTGCTGTATTTTCCTCTTGATTCTTAACTGGTATTCCTCTGCTCTGGTCTTCTTCCTTTTTTTTTTTTTTATTTAACTTTTAACATTTATTTTCACACAATTTTGGGTTACAAATTTTCTCCCCTTTTATCCCCTCCCCCCCCAGACCCAAGCTTTCTAATTGCCCCTGTGACCTATCTGCTCTCTCCTCTATCCTCCCTCCCTGCCCTTGTCTCCATCTTCTCTTTTGTCCTGTAGGGCCAGATAGCTTTCTTGACCCCTTAACCTGTATTTCTTGTTACCCAGTGGTAAGAACATTATATTTGGTCCTAACACTTTGAGTTCCAACTTCTTTAGCTCCCTCCCTCTCCACCCCTTCCCCTTGGAAGACAGGCAATTCAATATAGGCCATATCTGTTTAGTTTTGCAAATGATTTCCATACTAGTTGTGTTGTATAGGACTAACTATATTTCCCTCCATCCTATCCTGTCCCCCATTACTTCTATTTTCTTATGGTCCTTTCCCTCCCCATGAGTGTCGACCTCATATTGCATTCTCCTCCCCATGCCCTCCCCTCCATCCTCCCCCCCACCCTGCTTGTGCCCCTGTCCCCCACTCTCCTGTATTATGAGATAGGTTTTCCTATCAAAATGAGTGTGCATTATATTCTTTCCTTTAGTGGAATGTGATGAGAGTAGACCTCATGTTTTTCTCTTGCCTCCCCTCTTTATCCAACCACTAATAAGTCTTTTGCTTGCCTCTTTTATGAGAGATAATTTGCCCCATATAACTTCTCCCTTTCTCCTCCCAATATTTCTCTCTCACTGCTTGATTTCATTTTTTTTTTTAAGATATGATCCCATCCTCTTCAATTCACTCTGTGCACTCTGTCTCTATGTGTGTGTGCGTGTGTGCATGTGTGTGTGTGTGTACTCCCACCCAGTACCCAGATACTGAAATGTTTCAAGAGTTACAAATATTGTCTTTCCATGTAGGAATGTAAACAGTTCAACTTTAGTAAGTCCCTTATGACTTCTCTTTGCTGTTCACCTTTTCATGGTTCTCTTCATTCTTGTGTTAGAAAGTCAAATTTTCTTTCCAGCTCTGGTCTTTTCATCAGGAAAATTTGAAAGTCCTCTATTTCATTGAAAGACCATTTTTTCTCCTGAAGTATTATACTCAGTTTTTCTGGGTAGGTGATTCTTGGCTTCAGTCCTAGTTCCTTTGACTTCTGGAATATCCTATTCCATTCCCTTCTCTCCCTCAATGTAGAGGGTGCCAGATCTTGTGCTATCCTGATTGTATTTCCACAATACTTGAATTGTTTCTTTCTAGCTGCTTGCAATATTTTCTCTTTCACCTGGGAATTCTGGAATTTGGCCACAATGCTCCTAGGAGTTTCTCTTTTTGGATCTCTTTCATGCGGTGTTCTGCGGATTCCTTGAATATTTATTTTGCCTTCTGGTTCTAGAATCTCAGGGCAGTTTTCCTTGATAATTTCATGGAAGATGATGTCTAGGCTCTTCTTTTGATCATAGTTTTCAGGTAGTCCCAGAATTTTTACATTGTCTCTCCTGATTCTATTTTCCAGGTCAGTTGTTTTTCCAATAAGATATTTCACATTATCTTCCATTTTTCGAATCTTCGCGGTATGTTCTGAGATATCTGTCTTTCTCATAAAGTCCTTAGCGTCCATCTGTGCCATTCCAGTTTTGAAAGATCTATTTTCTTCAGTGAGCTTTTGAATCTCCTTTTCCATTTGGTTAATTCTGCTTTCGAAAGCATTCTTCTCCTCATTGGCCCCTTGCACCTCCCTTGCCAACTGAGTTAGGCTAGTTCTCAGGGTGCCAATTTCTTCAAGATTTTTTTGGTTCTCCTTTAGCAGGGAGCTGATCTGCTTTTCATGCTTCTCCCTCATCCCTCTCATTTCCCTTCCCAGTCTTTCCTCCACCTCTCTAACTTGATTTTCAAAATTCCTCTTGAGCTCTTCCATGGCCCGAGCCCATTGGGTGGGCTGGGACACAGAATCCTCGATTTCTGTGTCTTTGCCTGATGGCAAGCATTGTTCCTCCCCATCAGAAAGGAAGGGAGGAAGTGTCTTTTCTCCGATAAAGTACCCTTCAATAGTTTTATTTCTTTTCCCTTTTCTTGGCATTTTCTCCAACCAGTGGGCTGACCTCTGAATGTTCTCCTCACACCCACCTCGCCTCCTGGTCCTCCCAGCCAGCGTTTGGGGACTGAGATTCAAGTGCTGCTTCCCGCCTTAGGATTTTTGGCGGGGGCAGGGCTGCTATTCAGTGTGAGAATTAAGTTCAGGTGGTCAGGTCGGGGCAGGGCCGCCTCTCAGGCCCAGTTCCCTCAGGGGGTTTATGCACAGACCTTCCACAATGGATCCAGGCTCCCGCCCATTTGGGGAGTCCCTGTCTGTAGCCGCCTCTCAGCTTCTATCTCCTGGGGGGGCCCGAGCCATGGGGGCACCCCATTCCCCTCTCAACCCGCCAAAGAGACTCTCTCACCTACCCCTGTCAGTCACCTGTTGGTGGGGGGGTTAGTGCCTCCGCTGGAGATCCCGTCTCTGGAGCCTTCTCAGATCTGTGCCTCTAGGAGCCGCGGCTGCCGCCGCCGCCGCAGGTCCAGGCTGGGCTCCGCGTATGCAGCATGACGGACCTTTTGCGAGAGGTTTGCAGGTCCCTCTGTGGGTGGGGGGACCCGCGTGGCCGCTGGAGATCCCGTCCCTGTAGCACTCTCTGATCTTTTCCTCACGGTGTCGTGGCCGTGGCAGGGCTGCCCTCTGCTCCCCGTCCCGGCGCCCAGTCCACGGCGCGAAGGACCCCCCGCGAGAGGTTTGCAGGTCTCTCCGGAACAGAAATCTCCCTCACTCCAATATTCCGTGGTCTCTGGGTGCAGAATTCGCCCTGGGTTGGTCCCCTCTAGCCGTTCTGTGGTTTGTGGGTTCGGAGCTATGTGTATGTGCGTCTTTCTACTTCGCCATCTTGGCTCTGCCTCTCTTCTTCCTTTATACTTATTCCGTCAAAATATCATCTTAATCTATAGTTTTACTACAATTTTTTTGTTGATGCTTACATTTCCAAACAAGGCTGCTCAAATTCTGGTCCAATATTGTCCGTTGCCTATAAGATACGTCCTCTTACCTACCCTTGCTATCACATCCTCTTTAACAGATAAAGCCAAATTGATCTAGTTTCCTTCTTTCCTTTCTCATTTCTGTCAATAGACCCAGTGCCTTTGCATATGATGTTTGTCATGACTAGAATGCACTCCCTCCTTACCTCTGTCTCTAGTTTCCTTCAAAACTCAGTTTAGGGGGTAGCTAGATGGCACAGCAGCTAGAACAGGAAGACCTGAGTTCAAATGCAACCTCAGACATGACACTTACTAGCTGTGTGACCCTGGGCAAGTCACTTAACTCTAATTGCCTCGCAAAAAAAACCCAAAACAAAACTCAGTTTAAATGTCATTTCATGAGACCTTTCCACACTGCCCCCCATTAGTGCCTCATATTGTTATATGTGTGTGGGGGTGGAAAAGAGGGTATATTGCCATATACAGGGGCTCCTAAAAGTCTTAGTTTAGTTTTAAGCTTAAAACTGGACTTAACTCTTGGATATCTTGTACACATGTATACATGCACACATGTGTATGTACATATATACATATACATGCATACATATATAATTGCATACATATGTGGCCCTGCTTTGCTACCTCTAGAATTTCCAGAGTTCTGAACACCAGAGGCTATATACCTTGAGAATTCTTGTGTCCGCAAAACAAGACCATGGACATACGATACTCCTGTGTCTATCTATTTGTCACTTGAGCTCCTTAAAGGCAAGAACTGTTTCATTTTGTCTCTGTATCCCCAGGACCTAGCACAGTGCCTGGCAAATAGTAAGTACTTAAGAAATATTGGTTCGATACAGATGAATTGGTTGATTTTCCATTGCCTAGGCTCAAAACCTTGGAATCATCTTTGACTCTTCCTTCACTTTCAACTACCATATTCAACCAGTTATTAAGTCTGATGATTTTTCCCTCAAAATAACTGTATAATTCATTTCTTCCTTCATTATCACAGGCAAGAAGGTGCAGAAATTTATCACTTTTTCACCTGAATTATTGTAATTGCCTTCTAGTAGGTCTTCCAGACCCCAGTCTTATGCCACCTCTAATCCTGACCTTATTAATCTTTAGAAAACCATGCATTTTTGTGATATTTTCTCTGTGAACTATAAATCTTAGTTTAAAATACCATGTGTAACATTGGTGTTGGACACACAGGTACAAACTACAATTATCCCTTTCTGTATCTGCAAAAGTTGGCAGCATTACAGCTTAAGATCATTAATAAACTTTGCAAAAGGTCCTTCCCTGAGTCTTTATCAAAAATAATTATTTCATGGCCTCTCAGCAGTATTTGTTTTTTTCTGCTTGTTTCTCTCTCCCCAAACATGAGTTTCATAAATAACATATTCCATGGGAACATACTAATAAACAGTAATTACTGGATTCACATAGAACTCTTTTCCCAAAGAGATCAAAATGTTTGACCTAAATATCCTTGTGCTTTGGTTCCTTCCATACATATAATAGTGATAATAATACCTAGTCATCAAAGGGACGTTGTGATGCTTCATTGATGTTTGTAACTTGATGTGAATGCATAGATGTTTATACTAGTGAGCCCCAATCTTTATGCTGGGTTTTTTTTCCCCTCTGAGTTTGGAGTTGCATGGATCAGCCTTTCAGACAAGGAAGCATTTATTTCCTAAACTTTCTGTATTTTGGCTATCCTATTTGGAAGTTCGGGGAAGCTGGTTCAGTGACAACTGTCATGGTTCTGTTTCTGCCTTTTCTACTCTCACTCCAAGGTTTACTCTCAAAGCATACACTTGGAAACAAGTTCATACCATAATATTTGAGAATTAAAAATTTAAAAGATCCAAGAAGTGGGCAGAGAGTTTTATCTGTGCCTTTGCATTGGTTGTCCCCAGGCCTAAAAGGTATTTCTTCCTCATTTCTGCTTTTTAGAATCTCTGATTTCCTTCTAAACTTAATTCAAAGACCAACCTTCTACATAAAGCCTTTCATGATCTTTCTAGCTGCCACTCCTTCATCAAAATTACCTTTTCTACATATACTTACACGTATGTATATTGTCTCCACTTCCTACCACTTCCCCTCCCTAAAATATAAACTCCTAGAGGATACAGAGTACTTCATTTTTGTCTTCCTATATTCAGTGGCACACACACTGACTGGCATATAATAGATCTTCAAGAAATCTTTGCTGATGTATTTTACCAGCTTCATGAATACAGATTATAATCCTTCCATGCTTTCTCATCTTGAGCCATTCTTGTTATGTCTTTTCATAAATCTTTAATATGTTACCTACCCAACATGCTGGAAATCTTCCTCTCATTCTTTAAGTCAGGAAGGAATGATGCAGCACAGTATAGTAATCCTAACAGTAATTTAAAGATTCGTGTATAGTGGGATTAAGTAGGGTAAGTATGATGTATTCAAGAAATGACCAGGCCTGAAAAAGACATGAGCTAGGCTTGCATCAAGAATGAGAGCCCCAAAATGGACAGACTGAGTCATTGTTAGTAAAGGATTGCAGACTGCTTACATCCATCATAGTGCATCTTTCTTTATTCCTTTGGTTTATTCATAGTTTTGGTTCCTCTGAGGTGATGTGTCGTGATTCACAGCAACTTTGCACCACTAGAGGGATACTCAAATACTCAAATGGATTTGTGGTCTTATTCATTCAAGCATTCCCTCGCACGATGTGGATGGCAAGACACACACATCTGTTCATGCTGTATTCCTCTTGTCCATAGTCACTCAGAATTTTGACACTAGATACAACCAATGTACTGGAAGTTTTTTCCACTTTCCCTTGTCATGACAAGGGTGCTAGTGGAATATTCTAGGCATCTACTTGTTATCCTTTGCTCCTATCAAGCCCGTCTTCTTTTCATGTCACAGTCATATAATTCCTTGATGATGTGCATTCTTACATCATCATTCATTGTCCTCTGTGGGCCACTCATCTATATTTCTCCTGAGACTGTGGTGTTCTTCATCTTGACGTCATTTTGCAACACAAGTAAAATGTTAGTATCAAAAAGATGGGATTTTGTTTTCATGAGAAGTCTGGGATCTGTAAAAGGACTTTGTAATTTCCTTAAAGGAATCCAATCTACTTTCCTTCTTTTTAATTCTGGGCCCAGTACATTTGTACTGACTTCCCCAAATATACACACTATTGGACAGATTCTGTAAGATGTCCGCCCAAATGCATATGAAATCTGGGCAAATGCATATGAAATTTTTTTCATCCTCTTGATCTTTCCCTGGTTGGCTAGAGAAGACATATTCTTTGGAGTGATTACTGATCTCTTCCAGTAGGCTATGCAATGTTCTGGGGCTTGATGCAAATACCACAATGTCATCCTCAAACAGGAGCATCTGGACGATCTTGCCATTCAAAGACAATCCTTCTCTGACTAGGACTCTTCAGATCTCCTTTATAACAGAGATATATTGTTTTATGCCTCTCCTAATATTTATTATCATGGTGTGGGAGGAGAGGGTCATTCAGCAAAACTATTTCTGTTGCACTGTCTTATAAGGATCTTGATGTATAGATCACAGACATCTTGTTATAAAAGAGCAAGTGAAGCATTGTTTTCTGGAAATACATTTTTTTTTGGTTTAGTAATCAACAAACAATAAACAAAATGGTATTCAATAATTTCCACATCTTTTAGTAAATTATGAAATGGTAAAGAGGTGGCCCATTATTGAATATTGCTTGGAGTAAGCCTTTTTTGTTACTTACTAGGATTCCTTAATTTGTTTACAGATAATTATCATAAATATTTTGTACAAATGGAAGAAGAAACATTTAGTTTGGTAGTTGTTAATGTTCTTTAACTTTTTTAGTATTAATAAATTCCAAGAGTTTTTCCCTATTTTTGGTATTTTCCCCACCTTCAGATATTTAGTACATCAGTCCTTCAGTACCCTCATAATTCTATCACCTTTAGCATGGATTTCCTCTTTATAAACTCGGTCCTGTTTTGCAACTTGTCTCATCTTTGTTCTTAATAATAATATTAATAATAGCATTATATAGCTCCTTAAGGTTTAAGGTTTGTAGAGCACATATAATCATTTGATTTTCGCAACAACCTTGCAAATAACTATTATTCCCATTTTATAGATAAGGAAATTGAGACAGCGATGTTAAATGATTTACTCACTCCTCTATAAACAACTCAAGAACTATAGTGTTAAGATCCAAGTGTGGTGTTTCCACTAGCCTTCATAGAAAAAATTTTCCACTTCAGCTTATTGCAATATTTTTTGTTCTGTTTTCTGCTGCTTATAATTCTCTTTCCATTTTCATCCTTGAATGCCATTGGGATGACTTTGCTTAGCCAAATAGATTGCCAGGCTATCTTTAAACTGCTTTTACCTTTCCCTGTTTTTCTCTGCTTTGTGTAATGACTGCTCAAAATTGTCCATCATTCTTCTTCATAAGATTTTAGAAATGAGTTTCTATTTTAACCAGGTGTTGCCTTTGACAGTCTTTGCTCTCTGTTGTCAAGTCAGGTGTTTGCTAAGATGTTTTTGACTTTGGTCTCTGTTGTCAAATGAAGTATGCCTTAAGCACCTACTATGTATAAGGCACAATGCTGAGCACTAGGGATACAAGAAAGGCAGCACAAACGAAAAAGTCTATTTAAAGAGCTCATAGTCTAATGCAGGAAACAACATGCAAATAACTCTGCCTAAATAAGACAGGAAGGATAAATTGGAGATAGAAAAGCACTAGGACTAAGAAGGACCAGGAAAGCCTACTTGCAGAAAAAGAGACTTTAGCTGAGCCTTCAAGGAAGCCAGAAAGACCAGAAGGCAGAAACAAGAAGGGAGAGCATTCCAGGTATGGAGGACAGCCAGTGAAAATGCTTATAGCCAGGAGATGAAGGATGTGTAATGTGTTGTGGTAATTAATTTACATTGTTTTAACTTCTAGATGAAATTATCATAATTTATTTTTCTGCATAAAAGAATAGTGGACTTAGATGATGGAATGAATAAATAGATGAAAAAATGTTTATTAAATGACTCTGTGGCAGTGAGCGCCATCGGATCAAATTACAATCATCTTTTTGGAATGACTTAAAGTATTAAACTTCCAAACTGGCTAACTCCTGATAAGTAAAGGGATACAGGGAAGTCAGAGTTAAATCAGTCACAGAAAATCCTTCTATTACTTTATCAGTCATTTCATAGTTTGGTAAATTGAATGCTACATTTTCACTCTATATCTGCATTTACTTTTCACAAGACTTGGCCCAGATAAAGAAATGTCTTTAGACATATATATAGTTGGCAAAATAAAATGCTAAAAAAGACAAAAGAGATGCCAGAGGAATGTAGCCATTAAAAGTTTAAAACTTTTTAAAAACTGTATTATCTTTTGTCTTTATGTCTCACAGTTCCCAATACATTTCTCCTTTTTGAAAGAAAAAAAAAACAGTTCAGCAAAACTAATCATCATATCAACTAAGTTTTACTGTATACGTAGTCTTTCATATCCCATCTCTTTAAAGAAGGAAGGAAGGTACATTCTCATACCTCTTCTTTGGGGCCAAGCTTAATTATTATAATTTCACAGTATTTGGTTTCATTTCTTTTGTCCTTATTCTTTCCATTTATGTTGTTGTAGTGGTATGTATATATTGCTTTTCTGGTTCCACTTACTTTATTTTGCATCATTTCATGTCTTCCTATGATTCTTTATAGTCATATATAGTAACATTGCATCCTTTTCCATCCGTGTATATAACTTGTGACATTATTCATTCACTGGTTGAGAGCATGTCTGCTTTGTTGCTGGTCAACACATATAAGACCTTTTTTTAGCATTGACCTCCTTGGGATGGATATGAGCATGCACACATATTACACATGTATGCAAGCATACATAGATGTATGAATATATCCATGCCATCTCTATATGTAGCCATCCCATATACATATGAACATTCCATGTATACATGTACATATAACACATGTGTGTGCATATATGTATGTGTGTATCACAAGAAGAGAATCTCAGACAAAAGGACATTTTAATTACTTTCTTTGCATAATTATAAACAACCTGCTTTCTGGTGTGGTTGTATAAATCTATAGCCCTGCCAACAATGCATTAATATGCCTATCTTTTCATAAGCCCTCCAACACTGATAATTCCTGTATTTTGACATGAGGTAGGTGGCACTGAGAGAGCCCTGGGACTGGAATCAGGAAGATGTGAATTCAAATCTGACTTCAGACACTTATTAGCTGTGTGGCCCTGGGCAAGTCACTTAAGCCTGTTAGCCTCAGTTTCCTCATCTGTAAAATGAGCTGGAGAAGGAAAGGGCAAACCACATCTTTGCCAAAAAACAAAACAGAGAGGGTCCTGCAGAGTTGACTGAACAACCACAGATATTTTGTCATCTTTGCCAGTTTGCTGTCTTTGAGGTCAAACTTCAGGATTGTTTTCATTTGTATTTCTCTTATTAGCATTTTGGAGTATTTTTTGGCTTGGTTAATTTTTTTATATCTATGTTAGCTAATTATAAAGATAGCTAGCAATTAGAGAGTGTTTTGGATCTGCTACTTTTCATTTGATCCGCTCAGCAGCCTTGCAAGGCAGGGGCTATCCCCACCTCTTTTACAGATGGGGAAACTGAGGCAGAGAAGCTGTGGCCCTCCCAGGGTCCTCCAATGGGTAATATCAGAATATGTCCAAGAAGCCATGCAGGTGCCTTACCACGTGGGTCTGTCCTTGATACAATGTTTCCCCCTAGTCCCCACCCCCCCCACTTTTTTTTACAGGGCCCAGTGGAAAGAGCTCTGGCTTTGGGAGCGCGGGGAGGGGAGGCTTCTGCGTCTGACCCTTAACCACCCGCGTGGTGTGACTTGGGCCACATCTCTTTATTCTTCTGGGTCCGCAGGGCAGGACTGGAGCGCCTGGAACACGCCGGGAAGCGGCAGACGCCAGCCCAGGCTCCTCCTCCCTCCTGGCTCTCCCCGCACCAGACCCCAGGTCCCAGGCCCACCTGGGCGGGCCTCTGCGAGGGCAACGCCCCCTTCGAGCTCGGCCCGGGGCACGCGAGGGCGACTCCGCCCCCATCCCTCCAAAGCCAATCGGTTGCCTCCGGGGCTGTGGCCTAGCCAATGGGAAGCTCGGTGGGCGGTGGGGTCTAGCCCGTAGCCGCCGCCGGGAAGGGCAGTCGTTACGACGCCGAGGGGCGGACGGGACGTGGGTTTGACCGCTTTACACGCCGGAGCTTCGACGTCTTTCCGGCCGGCGCAGCCATGTGGAGCCGCTGGAAGTTGCTGAACCTGAGCCGCCGGTGAGCTGGAGGGCCGGGGCTCCGCCGTCAGGGCTCGCGCGGCTCGGCCTGGTCAGGGTCTGGCTTGGGGGTAGAAGCCGGCGGGGCCGCGGGGGAAGGGCCGGGCCCGGGGTTCCAGCGGCCCCTGGTGTGGCGCGGAGATTGCTGCCGTCCCCTCCGGGCCTACTGAACCGGGACCAGTGGCTTCTCTGTCTGGAGTCGGCCGGGCCCTTGGGTCCCAGTGAGGCCAGGCCTCCTCCTTTCTCTTGGCTGTACAGATGGGGAAACTGAGGCCCGGAGAGGCCGCGAGTCTGGCTTCCTGGCTGAGGGTTTGACGACGCCGGGCATCTTCGTTTGCTGTGCAGGAAGCCCTTGGTGGCCCCCCGCTGTGCAGTGCCTTCTCTCTGCTGGTCCAGTGGGTCCTGTGTGCGAGGCTGTGTGCTTTGGGCTGAGCTCCGGGAGGGCGAGTGACGTTATCATTCCCTGACCCAGGCCTGCCCCACACCTCTCTTTGCCTCCATTCCCCTCCTTACACGGCGCTCTGTAAATGTTAGTTGATTGACTGTCCGATGTGTCCAGCATCACACAGGGATGCTGGGATCTTCGCACTCCCAGATCCAGGCCACTCCAACCTCAAAGGGGCCTTCTCTCCTTGTTCCTGAGGGGTGGTGGAGTCAGAAAAGTCTGGGCCTGGGGTGGCCAGCCTTCAGCCTCAAGGCCACAGGTGGCCCTCAAGGTCACAGAACAAGTCAGAAGTTTGGATTCTGGCAAAGGGCCACACTTGAGGACCTAGACAGGGCCCCATGTGGCCTCCCACCCTTGGATCAGGTTGTATCTCTTGGCCGCATGACCCTGGGAAAAATCACTTAACCTCTTTGGGCCTCAGTTTGCCCATCTGTCAAATGAAGGGGTTGCACTAGAATGGTGTCTGAATTCACTTCCAGCTTTAAATCTATAATCCTGCTTCGCAGGATCTTCTGACTAGCTGTGTGCTGTTATTTCCTTTTACCGACCTACAGAACCTGAGGTTCAGTGGGTTCCCCTGTAGAAGGAGGGCTTGAGGCAGGATTTGAGCCACCTGAGAGATTGCCAAGCACTTTCCTTCTTTATGTTTTTAATCCATGTCTTTCCCACCACCATCAAGGGAGACATTTAAATATGAAAGAACAAGTATATGAGGGAGGAACCTCCCCATCAGAACTCTGGTGGACCAGCCATAATGGTCATCTTCCCATCCTCCTGACTCCCCCTCTCTTCCTGTTGGTTTAGGGGTTGTTATTAATGTAGATTATAATGAAGCAGTAATGAAAAGGGCCCCTGGTTCATAAGGGTTAAGAATATGTTTGATTCTGTTAGGTAAACATGATTTTGTAGAGCACTGAGTCCTTAAACAATATTACCCCAATACGGGGTGAGAAGAGATCCTAAACTGCTTTCTTAATTCTGTTCTTCTTTAAATGTAGTATAAGAAAGTAAGGAATTATTTGTATTACACAGAATTTCTGAGACATTTGAACATATCAGAAGACATGGATTTGAATTCTGTTACTGAATCTACTTAATCTCTGGACCTGAATTTTTGTAAATTTGTAAAATTGAGGGGGGAAAGTTAGACTAGATCCAGAGGTTCTTAACTCTGGGATCCATGGAGTCCTGGAATCTATATAGATTTCAGGGAGGCCATGGACTTGAGTAGGAACAATATTTTGAGAACTGCAATTCCATATAATTGGTTTCCTTTTTAAGCATAAAGGTCCTTGCATTTAAAAGCATTATTCTCGAAAAAAGTGTTGAGATAGATTTTACCAGGACTGCCAAAGAGGGGTTTATGAAACATAAAAAAGTTAAAAACTCTTGGACTAGATGAGCTCTGAAGTTTCATTCCAGCTCCAAATTATATTATTTTCCCATGTGTTATTAATGTAAGTTAACCACCTCATTTTATATCTGAGAAAGGCCAGAAAGGGAGCCTTCCTCTTCTAACTGTACTTTAAAACATCTATCATTCTCCCACGCTCTTCTTTGCTCTAGTCCTGGCATTTTTGATCCTGTTCCCTGCTTCTTGAGCTTTTCTCTTTGATTTTCTCCTCTCTCTAATTTTCAGTCCTTCCCTGTGTATACACTAGATGTCTAGAGTGCCCCTATTCTCAAAGGAACTTCATTTTAACTAATTTTTCCCATCAAGCTTTTCACACTCTTTCACAGCTAAACTCTTAATAAAAACAAAAACTGTTCAACCTCCTTGTCTCTACTTTCTTATCTCTAATTCACATCCTAAGCCATGCAGTTTGGCTTTCAACTTCATCACTCATTTGAAACTGCTCTTTCCTAGATTACTAATGATCTCCTAATGGCCAAATCTCTATGGCTTTTCTTCATGCTTATTTAACACTTTTTTTTAAATCACCCTTTCCTCATATAAACACTCTGCTCTTTGGATTTGTCACTACTGCTCTCTTCCTTCTCAGTCTCCTTTGATGGCCTATCCATTATTCATTGGTTTATGAAGGGATCTGTCTCTGGACTGGTTGGATTAGGAACTGGTCAGATAGCCACAGTAAAAGGATAATTCTTAATAGTTCAATTTCAGTATGGAAGATGGTTTCTATAGTAACTTAAGGATCTGTGTGTAGTCCTCTGCTGTTTAACCTTGTTGACTTGATACACAAATGTCGTGCCCATCACATTTGTAAATGAAACTGAAGTGTAAAGGATAACTAAAAGTGATTACAAAGGGTCCAAAAGGATCTCACCAGGCTAGAACATTATTTAATGAGATGAAATTTGGTAGAGATAATGAATGTAAAATCTTATACTTGGTTTCAAAAAATCAGCTTCCCAAGTTTAAGATGAGGGAGACATGACTGAGTAGTAATTCTTAAAAAGATCGTGTCAGTGAGAGGAGCAGACAAATGTTGTGGCGGCCAAAACACAAAAAAATGAGGGAAAGCTTTGGATGTGTTGAAAGGCAAAGTTTCCAAAAATCTGGAGATGGTAGTTAGTTGGATGGGTCTTTAATTCATGTCACATGAGAAAAAAAAAAGTCATATTTTTGAAAGATTGTAATGTAGAGGGAAGATCAGACTTTTTAACTTTGACCCCAAGAGGCTAATTTAGAATTAATGTCAGGAAAAACTTCCTCACAAATAAAGGTGTCTGCAAGTGGAATAGACTACCTAGAAAAGCGATGGTTATCCCCTCCTTGAAGATCTTCAAGAAGGGCATGAATGCTCCACTCCCACCCCTGTCCCGGTGAGGTGTATAGGATGGGGGTCCTTCTTGTGAATGGAGTGGGCTGCCATTCTGATAGTCATTCTGTGATTTGAACTTAGGCAAGTGTGTCCATTTTCCATTTCTCCCCAAATGTTATTTGTCACTTTTTAGTTCCATACTGTGACTTAATTGTTTATGAGTTATCCTTAACATGCATCAGCTTGTCTCCAGTCATTGTCTCAGAGTAAAAGTTAGTTTTACATAAAACACTTTTAATTCTTGGGTTCCTATCTGGTCTCTGTCTTGGCCATAGCTTGAATTCTTTTTAATTATTATATTTCCTCCCCTGTACCTTTCTCTAATTCACCCCAATTCTCATACAACCAGTAATAAATCTTTAGCATATAACCCCATCACTGGCTAAGAAACAGAAGGGTAGACCAGTGGATTAGGTTAGGTACTCAAGACAGAGTAGTCAGTGAATATAGCAATCTACTGTTTGATAAACCCAAGGACCCTAGCTTCTCGGATAAGAACTCACTGTTTGACAAAAATTGTTGGGAAAAGCAGATAATAGTGTGGTAGAAACAGGTCATAGATCAATGCCTGACACTGTACACAAGTACATAATCTAGGTATAAAAATTGATACTATAAACAAATTAGTGGAGCAAGGAATGTTGTATTTGTCAGATTTATGGAGAATGGAGAAATTTTTGGCTAAACAAGAGATAGAAAACATTATGAAGTGCAAAATGGATAATTTTGATTACATTAAATTGAAAAGTTTTTGCACAAATAAATCCAATGCAACCAAGATTAGGAGGGAAGCAGAAAATTGGGAAAGAATTTTTGCAACTAGTATCTGTAATAAAGGCCTCATTTCTAAAATACATAGAGAACTGAGTCAAATGTACAAGAATACAAGTCATTCCCCAATTGAGAAATGGTGAAAGGATATGAACGGAGTTTTCAAAGGAAGAAATTAAAGCTATCTATAGTCATATGGAAAAATGCTCTAAATCACTATTGATTAGAGAGATGCAAATCAAAACAATTCTGAGGTACCACATCACACCTATCAGATTGGCAAACATGACAAAACAGGAAGATGATAAATATTGGAGAAGATGTGGGAGAGTTGGGACACTAATTCATTGTTGGTGGAACTGTGAGCTGATCCAACCATTCTGGAGAGCAATTTGGAACTATGCTCAAAGGGCTACAAAAACTGTGCATGCCCTTTGACCCAGCAATATCACTTCTAGGACTGTATCCCAAAGAGAACATAAAAATGGGAAAGGATCCCACATGTACTGAAATATTTATAGCAGCTCTCTGTGTGGTGGCCAAAAACTGTAAATCAAAGAGATGAATAAATTGTTGTATATGAATGTAATGGAATTCTGTTGTGCTATAAGAAATGATGAACAGGAAGACTTCAGAGAGGCCTGAAAGGACTTATATGAACCAGAAGAACTTTGTACACAGTAACAACCACAGTATGTGAGGAATATTTCTGGTAAATTTAGCCCTTCACAGCAATGCAAGGACCTAAAAAATTCCCAGTGGACTTTTGAGGCAAAACACCTTCCACGTCCTGAGAAAGAACTATGGAGTTGGATCGCAGAATGAAGTAGACCATTTTCTTTTGTGTTATGTTTTGTTTTGTTTTATGGCTTCTCCCCTTCATTTTAATTCTTCTGTGTAATATGACTAAAGTGAAAATGTATGACAAATAACATTTGGGGAGAAATGGAAATGGTGAAATTGTAAAATATATATCTATATCTATATATCTATAGATATGTATATATATCTATATATCTATAGATATGTATATATATTTGTGTGTGTGTATATATATATATATATATATAAAAAAAACCCCATCTCCCATCCAGCAAAGGTTAGAGAAGAGCCTCTGTGGCTTTCTTTAAGCAACTAGAAATATTACTGTATTTTACATACTCAGTTCCTGCATAGACCTTGATCCCTGCAACTGTTAGCTGCCACCACAGTATATAATGCAACTGTTTATGTATTCTTTATCCATTTATCCCTGCTATGTTATTCCTCATCAGTGGAATATTCCACATCAGCAGATTAACATCTTAGTAGAGCTTCTGTTTCATTGCAGCATATGTTATTCTTTTTTGTAGTAAATACTCCGGTTATATCTAGTTGACCATTCCAAAGCCTTTTCAAGCCCTGTGATTCAAAAATTCGCAAATCTGATACAAAGTTGATCATAGTGTGTTTTGTTAACATATCCAGGTTCATAAATTAGAGATTTAATTTGTTTACTCATGTTAGAATTGTAAGTTTCCAATTTTTTATTGGAAGATGAATTGTGTGATAAAGACAAAATTTTACTATTATACTATAAAGACACAAGGACAGAATTAGTTAAATGAAACCTTGGACAAAACATTTTCCTTTTATAAAATTAAATGTGTATCATTTTCAGTAAGTTTAACTCAAAGTGACTTATATTTTTCAGTATTGTTTTAAAATATTAACTGATAAGGACTTTAGCACAACCATTATGAAAATATGAGAGGAAAACAAAAAGGTCTTGACATTGAAAAACTTTAACAGAAGGTAGAATTTCTAGATTTCTGAATAAGGTGCAGAATTTAAATTATCACCTTTATTAACTCTTTGAATGTAAACTGTTCACAGTCATTGAAACTTGTTATTGAATTATGCCTAGATAGCTTTTCTTCAAAACAGCCTAATAGCATTTGATTTTATGTTTGTTATATGTAGATTTGTAAATTACAAACCCTGGAGGTGGAGGAGTAATGCAGCATGTGATAGAGCTCTAGAGTATAAAGTAGGTGACAAAATCCATGGATTCACTGTAAGTCAGGTATGCTCTTTGGTTTGATATTTCTATGACATACATTGTTTAAGTGTAGTACAAAGATTGTCGAAATTATCAGCTCATAGCTACAATTTGTGAATAAGATGATAGATCTTTTTTTACTTTCAAAATAGACTACTGATGACCTCAATTTTACTTTACTTGGGTCTTGTTTTCCTTCATACGCTTTAGAAGGATGAGACATATTAATTGATGCAAAAACTTTTACTGTAAAATAAAAAATTTCATTCTTTCTCTCTTTTCTTTATGGATTAAAAAAATATTCTGTCTCATTTTGGTGCAATTTGTTCTTGGTGTTATTCTTAAATTTTGGTCTTGCTAGTGTTAAATTTTAGGAAAATAAAATTTAAAACAAAATTGTGGTTTTAATTTGAAAGTGTAAAAGTAATAATTCATTAAAGATATTTCAAATATCTAAGCTGCTTAAATACAGGTGCATTTTTCATATCATTCAGTATACCTTTAGAACTTTGAAACCACAGATGAATGAATAGATACATATTACACTGGAATAACTACAGCAGAACATTTCAGTCATGGGAAATCAGTTATTCTTAAGTTAGTTTAACAATATTATCTGATATAAAATAGTTTAAATTGTTAATGACTCAGTTTTTAAAATTCATATTTGAATTTTGTTGGGTGTTGTAAATTAAAATGTTACTTATGTATTTCTTATTTTGCAGGTAACACCTATTCCTGATCTATTCTTAGTTGCTGTGAAACTTGGTCATGACAGCACAGGTGCTAAATATTTACATGTGGCAAGAGAGGATGCAAATAATTTATTTAGGTAGGCTATAAAATGTAAACATATGTATATATACACACATATATGTATGTTCTTGAAATTTTTTTCCCTTGAAACACTAACTTTACATTGGTAACAAATTTAAAATAACATTTTAATAAATGTCCTTCCTTATTAGTCATATGCTGTGTCACAGGACATACCAAAATGCTTTTCCACTAGATTATAAACTCCCTGAAAGTGGAGACATTGCTCTTTATGTTTCGCTTGACAATGAGCGTAGTACTTTTTTGTTATGTAGCCTTTAAGAAATGTGTGCTGATTAAAGTCAGTTGAAATAAGTGATGAAAAAATAATTCCATGATAAGTTTTTTTCCAATTACATCAGAATTTTTTACTATAATTTAAGAAAATATTTTTCAGTAATAAAGTATTATGTTGGGAGAAGGCAGTCTTTTAAAATAGTTATTTACATAGCATTTTAAGGAGCAGCAAATTCTTGGGTGATTTTATTTTGACCTTTGTATAAATTGCAGTCTTTCTAGTTTTAGATCTTAAAGTTAGTGGAGTTTTTTGTTTTTTCCCCAATCAGTGTGCAGTTTCGTACTACACCAATGGATAGTACTGGTGTTCCACATATTCTTGAGCATACTGTGCTTTGTGGTTCTCAGAAGTATCCTTGCAGAGATCCTTTCTTCAAAATGCTAAACAGATCATTAGCTACTTTTATGAATGCATTTACAGGTGAGTGCAGTCTACCCTTTGAGATGGTAACATTTACCACTGCTGAAATGGGATCAACTTTGAAGATATACCTGGGGAAGTTGGTTATCCTCTTTTTAGCTCTTGGCCTTTCCTATTAGAAGATTGTAATTAGGTGGATTTAAAAAGTTTTAATGAGCTTGAGATGCTGGGCTAATGGGAGGTCTTTTGTAAATTCAGTCTTGTTTTAGTAATTAGCTGTTAATGCTTGTGATGGAATTATGGCAACCATGGTTTCAGAATCCCAGAAACAGCCATGAATTTAACTAGGAAATTTCAAAATATTTTATTTTTAATAATAATTTAAAATTCAAAATATGTTTGACAATATTTTTATTATGATTTAGAAAGTACAAAGTAAAGACACTTATTCAGCAACAATATCTTTTTTCCCTCAATTTTGACTTCGCTATCAGAATGTTGGATAGCTTTATTAGAGCCATGTCACTTATTTTTGTCATTCTTAAAAGACATGAGAAAAGATGTAGGTGTTATCAGTTGTCCACCAAATGGAGTCTTTTCAAAGAATCAGGTGATTCTTTCTGGATAGTATCATACAATTTTTCCAAAGAAAATTGAAGTACGTATAGCAGAGATGGAACTTAAAAAGTTGGACTTCTCTTTAGCTAGCAGAGCAGCATCACTTAGATTTAAGTGTTTCTTAATTATAAAATTGAAAATGTAAAATTGTAAATTGAATGTGAATGTATAATTGAAAATGTAAAATGAATTCCTAGTTAAATGATAGACCTAAAGGAAAAATTGAGTTGAAAATGTGTCATTTTCTTAGGAATTTGTTGTAACAAAAAATCTTTCTTTTCATTTGTGCCCAGCTAGTGATTATACATTATATCCATTTTCAACTCAAAATTCTAAGGATTTTCAAAATCTCCTCTCAGTGTATCTGGATGCAGTCTTCTTTCCATGTTTGAGGGAACTGGACTTCTGGTATGTACTAGTTGAACATATTGGTTGTAAATGGTATCAGTTAAAATCGATAATCTTACAATTATTTATCATTTAGGCAAGAAGGTTGGAGACTAGAACATGAGAATCCAAGTGACCCCCAAACAAGCCTCATCTTTAAAGGAGTAGTTTTTAATGAAATGAAAGGAGTGTTTGTAAGTTTTCCTTTGTAATTTATATTAAAAGAGTTGCCCCATTGAGGAACCGGTTGGGGGGGTGGGGGCACACATGTGGCCCTCTAGGTCCTTGGGTGTGGCCTTTTGACTGAATCCAAATTTCACAGAACAAATCCCCATAATAAAAACATTTGTTTTGTAAAAGGCCGGAGGGCCACATATAGCCTTAAGGCTTCAGGTTCCTCACCTTGTTTTGTATAAGACAAATGTATTTATTTCTGATTTGAAAATTATTGCATAGTTCTCATCCTTTTTTTTTTCTGTTGACAATCTTCACCTTAAATAACTGTATACATCTATCCCATTAATAAGTGGTAAAAATCTGGCATAGTGGAAACATTACATTGCTTATGGCAAGTCTTATTTTTTTCACTCTTTAAAGTCCAGAGGAGAAAGATAACACTTTTGACTGTGGTGATCAGGAAAGGTTACATGAAGGATAGGCCGGATTATAATAGGTGGAGGAGATCTTGTTCCAGGTCTAGGAAATGCTATGAACAAAGGTACAGTAGTAGGAAACTTAGGAATAATTAGTAGTCTGATAGGTTTGGAACATAGGGCATGTGGAGAGGAGCCTCATGAGCTAATACTGGAAAGGAATATTGGTATCAGGTTATAGAGGGACATGTTGTTTGTCCTTCATTCTTGAAGAGGACCATAACTTCAGGAAGGTGATGCCATGACTTGCAAGTGAATTGGATTTAAGTGAGGGAGGTTTTGTACAAAGTCACCATCCTCACTTTCTCCTCAAGAGTCACTTGGGCCCAGTGGCAGAATACAGATCAGGATGACTGGAGATGACCCTGAAACAGAGGGACATAAATGAGACCAAAAGGGTGTGGACTTAGTTAGGAAGGCATTGGGAAGCAATTGAATTTTGATCAGTAGAGAGTGATATGATCAGATCTATACCCTGGGAGTATCCATATAGTAGAATTGGATTTAGAATTGGAAAAGGTCTTAGAGACTATTTTGTCCAAGCCCAGAGGGATTAAGTAACTTAACCAAGGACAAGGTTAATGCTAAGCAAATTCAGGGCAAATCCATGCTCCTTCCTATATGCTGTACTCTTTCACCTTTTTGTAATGGCATGTAGAGGGAGAGTTGGGAGAAAGGAGGATCAGTTAGACATTTTTGCTAGAGAGTGAGCAGTGAAGTTACTAATTTGGGTAATAATCATGGGAATAGGAGGAAAGGGACAATGACAAGACATGATGAAAGACCATCAGGCTTTCCCAGCTTGTTGGGTATTTGAGAAGAGAGATCCAAGATCAGCATGAGATATCAAGCAGGTGTGGCTAGGAGAGTGACGTTGCTATTGTCACTGACAGAGAATTCAGGAGGTGAGGCTGTGATGGAGATGAAGATGGTGAAGAAGGTTTAGGCTTGGGACCTGAATTTGAGGTGCTGGCAAGATCTTTAGGAGGAAATAAGCAACAGGAGCTATGAAGTTAAGTCAGGACCGATGACGAAGATTTGTAGGTTATTGCATAGAGGATATAGTTGAAATCATAAGAGAGAAGAAAGTAAAAATAGGATGAAATGCTGGGATATGCCTTTATTTTGGGGATTGGTTACTCCTTCTGTGTCCTTGGGGGACCTCAGAGTTATTGCAAGGAGCCCAATAATGTGTTCGTACATACCAAGGACTGTCATTTTGATTTTGATTTTAGCTCCAACAAAATAGGCAGCCCTGACTCAATATTTTTCAAGTATATATAGTTGCTTTTGACATTGGCAGCATTTTAAAGGGTACTGAATTTGTGGTAATTCTTTGTTATCAAATATTTTCTCAGTTAGCAGTTAGTACAATTGTTAGTACAATATCTATTGTGTGGGGGTTCTGTTAATTCCTTTTTTAACATTAAGCCAGCATGCTCATACCTAAAAGATGGGAACCACTGATAAATGGGCAGAAGGCAAGGTAAAAAGAAGTAGGCCTGAAACTGGAAGAGCTGGTAAGGGAGAAGAGTATGAAGAATGATAGTGGTCAAATGTGTACTGCATTGATACAAGACTGTGGGGTTGTTGGTAACCTCTGGTTTCATTTTTTAGGTGTAGGTGATGTGTTCTTGAATCCCTTCTTATAATGACAGAGTCTTACCTTCTACTCCATTTTGTAGGAGTCCGTATTGATTTTCTCTGTACTCTTGCTCTTTGGCTTCTATTCCAGTTATTTTTTCTTGCCTGGTTACTGGAACTATTCATTGTTTTATTTATATACATACGCATACATACATATATGCACACATACATACATTCACACATACATATACACACATTTCTATACACACACATACGTATTTACTCTTAGAATAGATTTTTAATTTAAACAAATGCTATAACTGCATGCTGTAACATACTATTTGTATATTATGCTAAATTGTAATTTTTATGTTTTCATTTCAAGACAGACAATGAGAGGATATTCTCTCAGTCTCTCCAAAATCAACTCCTTCCTGATCATACTTACTCAGTTGTATCTGGTGGTAATCCATTAGACATCCCTGATCTTTCATGGGAACAACTCAAGCAGTTCCATGCTACTCATTACCATCCAAGTAATGCTAGGTAATATGGTCCTTAGAATTGTTTTTTGTTTTTTGCTTTTGGTTTCTCATATACTTTTATAGATGCTTATATAGTTACAATGTAGTGAGATAATGTGTTCTTATGGAATTAGATTCAAATTTGTGAAGCATGCCATATTTTTAATTTCTTTTGGTCTTTTATTTGGTATGGAGTAAAACACGGCATAAAAGGGGAATGTTCAGTTGAGTAAGGGAAAAAAGGAATAACCTTAAATACAAAGTTTCTGCTTAATGATCATTGGCACCTTTTTAGCTTAGATTATTATTTATGCTTTTTGGTTACCAATAGACTTGAGAGTAATGACTCTTGGACATAATGTGGGATTTTTGAAAAGTTTCTTGATTTTAGTATTAAATGCCAATGTAACTTCTATCTAATTGTTCTTAAAATTTGTGTTTATTATAAAGATTATTAAGGTATTTTACTATATGTATTGTCTTGGGTGATGGTGAGTATTATAGGCAAAGAGAATTTCATCTCCTGTAATGTTTACCCAGCAGAATTAAATAATCATAGAAATTAAGATAAAGGAATACTGAAATATCTGCCTATTTTATTTTTTTATATTGCCTTATTTTTTTCACCTTTTTTTCCTTCTAATTTTCACACACTTTTTAGAATGCAGTGGTTCGCTTTAGTCTTTATGATTAAACTAAAGACTATGCTTAACTGAGTCATTTTGAGCTAGGGAAATATCTTTGAGAGCTATGAATTATATATTTCAAGCTATGAAAAAAGCCAAATCATTGTTTAGTTCTAGGTCAAACTAAATTAAAATAAGCTAACTCTTCTTTGCTAATTTTCAGATTCTTTACTTATGGTAACCTTCCACTGGAACAGCATTTGAGGCAAATTCATGAAGAAGCTCTAAATAAATTTCAGAAAATTGAGCCTAATACTGCAGTGCCAGCCCAGAAGCTTTGGGAAAGACCTGTAAGCATTTGACCTATAATGTATTATTACAGCTTCTGTTATGTGTACTGGTTTAAGATTGGCCTCTCATTTTTAGGATGGGTTAAAAAAGCCCACGTTTTTATTTTTAAGATTGCTTTACCCCAAAAAGAGAAGCGAAAAATTTACTAAAAAGAAAGACATAAAGTAATTAAAAAAAAATTTTTTTTTGGTTAAAATATTGCTGTATTTTCAGAGGGAATACCATGTGATGTGTGGTCCAGATAAATTTGCAACAGACCCAACTAAACAAACAACGATTGGTGTCAGTTTCCTTTTGCCAGAGTAAGTATTTAAGTACTCTGTGGTATTTTTAAAAATTTAGAAAATTCAAGAAAAATAGGCATATAATGAATTTTGATTTTGTCTATAAATTGAAAGTTTTAGTTTGAAATATATAATGTTAAGGAAATTTTTGCATTTAAATTTTTAGAAAAAGGAAATATCAAATAGTAAAGTATATTAGAAACTTTGTCCTAGGGTGAGTAACAACAAAAAAAGTAGAAAATATTTGATGCCATCAAAAAGATGAGCATTAATTCCACTTAGTACATTTGTAAGCTAGTCATTGGAGAGAAGCGGCAGAATACTTATCCTAGAGTTGTGGGAAAAGAATTTGACTGCGATATACAACTTGGTGCTTCATTTTGCAGATTTTATGGAATGGTGGAAAGCACAAAGAAACACAGGGTCATAGATCTAGAGTTTAGAAGGGCTGTTGTAGACCATCTAGTCCATTTCTTTCATTTTACATAGGAATAAACGTTGTAACTCTGTTGCTGAATTTTCTTATCAATGCAGTATTACAGATATATTTGAATCCTTCACCCTAAATCTTTTATCTTCACTATTGATTGATGGACCTAATTCTCCATTTTATAAAGCATTGATTGAATCTGGTCTTGGCACAGACTTTTCTCCAGATGTTGGGTGAGTGTTACTGTTCAATTATTTTTTTAATTAATGAAAATCGATTTTCTCTTCTGTCACCTCCACCCCCATTGGAAAAAAAAAGAAAAAAAAAAGAAATAACAAGATCTCTATAAATACGCATTTGCCTGAAGCAAAGCAGATTCCTTCATTGGCCATGTCCAAAAAATGCATGGCACTTTCTGTTCCCTGAGTCTGTCATCTCTGTGTAGGGCGGGTAGCATGTTTCATCATCAGCCCTCTGCAAGTGTAGTTGGCCATTGCATTGATCAGAGTTCTTAAATCTTTTAACATTATATGTTTTCATAGTGTTATTATTTTATAAATTGTTCTTCTGTTCACTTCATTCTGCATCTTCATTCAGGTTTTCCTAAGCTTCACTGAAACCATTCAGTGTTTTTTATGATACAAAAATTTTCCATTGCATTCTTATACTATAATTGGTTCAGTTGTCTCTCAACTGATTTGAACCTCTTTATTTTCTAGTTCTTTGGTACTACAGAATGATCTGTTACAAATATTTTTGTACATTTTGTCCCCTTTTCTCTCATTTTGAGGCATAATTCTAGGCAGTTCTCCAAGTTATCTGTTGAAAAAGGTGCAGTTACTTTGGTACAGCGGCTCTCCTTACCTGGGGGATCCCAATACTAATGAAGTCACAGGTCCTTTGTCTATCCTACTTTCTGTGCATTATATTAAACAGAAAACATCTTTATATTTCAGTTATTTTGTGCAACTTAGCTATTCTTTTTCTTTAGATTTGTATTTTTTTAGAAGTATCATGAATTACATTAGAAATTTTAAATAATGATTCATTAAGGTTTGAGACTTTTTGTAGATTTTTTTCTTTTAAAATATTAATAAGTTGATTCTGAAAGTTGTCATTTATAAAAGCTGTTTTGATTGTGGCATTTTCAGCATATTTGTATTCTAGGTATAACGGCTGTACAAGAGAGGCTTTCTTTAGTGTGGGCCTGCAGGGGATTGCTGACAAACACGTGGAAACAGTCAAACAGATTATTACTAAAACAATTGATGATGTTATTGAGTAAGTAAGACTGCATTGTTAAGAATTTTGAACAAATTTTCTCAAGGTACATAAGCTCTAATCATTGATCTCATTTAGTTTTTTTTATAAAAAGCTGCTCTTTTTTTCTTTCTTTTTTTGCTTTTGCTTCATATATTAGATAACTGGTACTTAGTTCATCCTTAATCTTCTTATGTATTATGTCTCAGTTGATTATAGTATTCGCAGTTAATTTGTTCTGTAAGTCTTAGAGGCTTCATTTATTCTTTTTATCCTCTTGTCCTTTAGGAAAGGGTTTGAAGATGATCGAGTTGAAGCTTTACTGCAAAAAATTGAAATCCAAATGAAACACCAGTCAACTAGTTTTGGGCTTGCCCTGTCATCAGTATGTAATTACTTAATTTTGTTTTATCTCGAGTATAAAAAAGTGTCTAATATTTTTAGAAATATTTAATAAGTAGTCCACGTTTTGTCTGCATTAAAGTGTGTTTTGTCTGCATTGTACATTTGCCTTTGCTAACCATTTTCAGGTAAAATTTCATCATGAGGCTTTTTTGAGATGCTTTTTGTTTTTTTTCTAAGAAGTAAATTTCCACATTTAATACAAGAAATAGCCACTTTAAATTGATTTTAGTGTCGTTTCCTGGTTATAGTTTTAAAAGTGAAGTTTACTATTTTTAGACAGTATGTTAGTGTTCCCCTTACTGTGGTGTATACAGAAGAAGCTGACTGGGGTATATAGGTATAAAGGTGCCGTATCATTATGGCATGAACCTGGTGCTGGATTTTCATGGTATTTATTGGATGGAAACTTTAGCAGGTTTTGCCAAGCTGAAAAAAGCTTCAGGTACAGATTATATATGCCTTAACCCTGGAGCAGGTTCATATGGGGAAGCTGTCGCCATAAGGTCTGTCACGGTGTGAAATTTTTTTTGGCTTATCAGCTCATTACACTCAGGCATAGAACAGCTGTGGTCTTCATTGTGGTGTGTCAGTGAAATCATAGATCGTTAAAGAAGGGAATATCGGATATTAACTACAAGGAATTATCCTGTAGTACATTTTTACTTGCCATCCTCTTCTTTTGAATACATATAAGTCAAGTATTCCTTAATAATAGATCATAATATGCTAGTATATCTTGAAGCCAGACTTAATAAGCCTTCCATTATCTCTGTGTTCCTGGTGCCATAGTGAACATAAGAGAACATAGGTGGCTGTTATTTTCCCAGCTTGAACTGGAATTTTGCTGTCAGTATCTCAGGTATAAAATTATACCCATGAGGGTTTCATATCTGGAACAAAATAAGTAGTATAGACGTACTTCAATACTTTCTAACATGGTAATGTTTTCTAACCAGAATATACGTTGTATGCCCAATGAAAATTCTTTATTGTAGTATATAGCTTCCTGCTGGAATCATGAAGGGGATCCCATTGAACTTCTAAATCTAGGAAATCAAGTGACTCACTTCAGGAAGTGCCTAAAAGAAAATCCAAATTTTCTGCAAGAAAAAGTCAAGCAATATTTTAAGGTAAGAAGAATGAAGAAATTGTATTCATGATTTCATAATGACCTGGAAAAACTAGAAGAAGAATTTGGATTTTTTTACAGAGAAAACCATGAGTATGGGAGGTGGATTGAGGCTGTTATGCATAGCTTATTAGTATTAGTATCATGTAAGCTAATATCTTTTAATGACTAGGTTTCATCATTTTACTCCCCTGTTCAATGTCAGCAATTCATCTGTAATTTAAAGAGCTGTCTTGGACACTGAGACTTCCTTAAGTGACTTCCTTATGGCCCCATGTCTAGTGTACATCAGAGGCAGACTGGATCCCGTTCTTTATGATTTGAAAGCTGGAACTCTTATCTTTCATGCCATGTTTCTACTTAGTATATACTGATGAAGTGAAGTAAAACCCTTGTTTGTATAGCCCTAGTGTTGAGTAAAACTAACCCTTATATTTTAGTATACAGTGACTTATTTCCCTGTACATAGTTGTTATATTTCATGGAAGATACCAGCCTATGCTTGATCTAATCACTTTAATGAATCATGTTATTGCTATAGGATATGGTGACAGTCTTATTCTTTTGTTAGCCTCACAAGTGATCATTAATTCTTTTTTTACTTCTTGAAATTATGTGCGTGGTTTTAAAACAGTTTACTTTTTTCTATATTGTTTACCACTTATGTTGCAATCTACTGTGCGTTTTTAAAGGACACGGTCCAGTCTTTCAGATAATTTACAATCTGATAAAGACAGTGCAAGTAAAATGTGCATTACCATGCATATTGGAAACAAATATAAACAAAACTGTTTACAGCTGTTTGAAGTGTTAGTGGCCAAGTTTGATTCCTGTTCCTGCTTTTTAGGATTTTTGCAATATGTATGGCCATGTCTGTGGATGTATGTATATACACATTTACATATATACACATATATACATATATATATATATACAATGTATTTTATATATGTGTGTGTGTGTGTATGTATTATGATTCTTTGCTTTAACTTTTAAAATAGCAGCTATATTCACATTATGTTGTTTATAGTGGGTTATAACAATATATGGTTGGAATGAATGAGTTACTTTGGTAATCTAAAAACCATTATAATGATAGGAGTCTATTTAGTGAAATAAGAAGCCCCCAAGATGCTACTTGGAATGTTTTACAGCTTTAGAGAATTGAGATCTCAGATGTGGCTCTGAATATATAATATTATTATTCACAGAAATAAAACTAACCTCTTCGCTATAAAAAACTTATTAGTCCAAAACCAAGAGAAAGTGATGTTCTCTAAATTAGGCTGTTACTAAATTCTCTTATCCCTTGATAGTCATTTGTCATGCCACCTTCCCAAAAGAAATGCCTAATTTTTAGGTATGTCATGAAAAGTCTTCATTTATCAATTTGTTTTTAAAAACATTCATACTCATTGCATACTTTCTTATATGAAGAAAAAGTTGGATTGCACCTCTGCTTAAAGGGAAACATTTCTGTTTTATAAAGTTTTAGGACACATGTTACAAGTGTAGTCTTGGTTGTTGGTTTCACACATAGTTGATTTTAATTTTAATTATTTGACTAAAATTGACTGAAACTGTCCCTTTGGAGTAAGAACTCGGCCCTCCACTCCCCCACAACAATTTCACTTTCTCTGGAATGGTTGATTTTGTTGCTTTCCTTGTATATGTACAGGATAATAATTGCAAGAGTATCTACTTATGTTGCATTTTAGGTAACACAATACATGTGTGGATTGTTTATTAATTAACTGGAGTGAATAAATGTTGGGTTAGGTTTTTAGTCAGTGTCCTACTTAATTTTTATTTCAGGGTTGATTTGATTTTATGTAAATAAATTGTTAAAATAATTCTAATAGTTATTTGTTTATGCACAGAGTCAGTTTTTGTTGGTAAAGCAAATAGAACTAAAAACAATTATCTGAATAATTTTGGACAAACTTTTTTCTCTTAATTATTGAGATTATTAAGATAATTAGCAAAGTTCTTTATTTCATTTGCTGAGAGTTGACCAATAAATGCTGTTTGTATTTTCTCTTTTAGTGGTAACTTTAGAGTACAAAGTAAAGAAAACTCATTGTGGTAATTTTTAATATTGTCTTGATTTATTTTGCTATTTTTCTGTTACAGAATAACCAACATAGGTTGACTTTATCTATGAATCCAGATGAAAAATATTATGAGAAACAAGTACAAATGGAAACGGAAAAACTGAAACAAAAGGTTGATTCTCTTTCTATGACAGAGAAGCTACACATATATGAAAAAGGTTAGGAATTTTGCGTAGGTTTTTAAATGTAGAGAGGATGTCCTTTTTTTTTTTTTTAAACAGGTCTTTTTTGTAATGTCCTATAATGTAAACCTGTATGTGGCATTTGTGTAGTTAATGAAGAAGTTGGTGTCATTTCAGTCAATCATGTATTATGGTTGATACTCATTAGATGTTAAGTTATTGTACCAGGCTCTTTGAAAAATACAAAAGCATGCAAGAAATTGCAAAGAAGAATTACAGGATTTAGTTGGTATGGGGTGAGGCAAGGAGAAGAAGGAATAAAACTTCACAGTTTCTAGCTAGGGAGATTAATACAGTGGTGTTGCCACTCAAAGAGGAGATAACATGGGCTTAGGAGGGGAGAGATTAGTTTTATACATTTTAACTTAGAAGTGACGTTACTAATAAATGTACTATTTGATTTTTAACTTTCACCTTATTCCTACCTTTTACTTTTATAAGTGAATTCTTGCTTATGTATACAGAAAGCCACAACGTCTTTAAGTCACAAAACAATCTTTTAGTGTTCACATAATTGTGATACTTGTTGGATTTGTGATGCCATCATTGTGGCTACTTCCAACAGCGTTGATTCCAACCTGTCTTAAACTTTTTTTAACTTCTGCTTTTTCACTTGCATTGTAATTGAGAAATCATGGGATGTAAAAAAATTAAGTTTATTTGAAAACTTGATATTGATCATTTGATTAAAATAATTAATACTACTGAATAAAACAGAACTTCCCTCCCCTCCATGTCTATTACTAATTAGCTTCTCCACCCCTCTCCTCCAGCATAACAAGTATACAGAATCAGGTATTTAACAAGTCAACTGGCCATGCCTAAGAATACATGTTCTGCTCCTTTAGTTGATAACCTCTCTGCATGTTTCCTCCTTATGCTATTCATATCTTAATTGACTGTTCTTTTGGACAAAATTCTGAGATCTTTCAGCATTATTTCCTCTCAGCTTACTGTTCTGGTCACCATATAAATTGTTCTTCTGGTTATGTTAACTTCATTCTGTGTCAGTTATTTATAAGTCTCATCTGTAAAACAGGGATAATAATAGCACCTATCTCCCAGGGTTGTTGTGAGAATCAAATGAAATAATTGTGAACAATTATGCCTGTTAAAACTGTAGACTTGTTTTAAGGTCTAGAAGGGAAGGACGTATGGCTTAATTAGAGGTACCAAAGAGAGCCAGGATGCAGGAACAACAGGAGAAAAAAAAATACTAGGTAAGGCAGTTCATTGGCACAAGTGCTTACGTTTCTCTCTTTACCTTAGAGGTATAGAAGGAAGATGAAAAATCTAGCTGTACTTTGGTCAGACCGGATCGTGAATCCCATTTCAGGAAGGATATTGACAAGCTAGAGTATTTCTAGAAGCAAGCAACCAGCAGTGAACTCAGAACCATGCAATATATTCATCAAGTTTGTAGGAACTGGGGATGGCAGATAATAGCTATCTTACAGTGTTTGAAGGGCTGTCATGTGGGGCAGAGATCTGAGGTTTGTTTTACTTGACCCCAGAGTGCAGAATTAGGAATGATGCAGGGAAAGCTACATTTTAGCTTCCGAACAAGTTAGAGCTGTCAAAATAAAATGGACTGGGGAGGAGCCAAGATGGCGGAGTAGAAAGATACACATATGCTAGCTCCGAACCCACAGCCCATAAAATATCTGTGAAGAAGAACTCCCAACAAATTCTGGAGCAACAGAAGCCACAGAACAACAGAGGGGAGGAGATTTCTGTTCCAGAGAGCCCTGAAAAACTGACCCGAAAGGTCCGTCACCCACCGGACCCAGAGCGGAGCCCAGCCCTGCCTTGGCTGTGCCACACCAAGAGGAGCAGATCCAAGCAGGCTTCAGGGATGGAATCTCCAGCGGCCAAGCAGGCCCCTCCACCCACAGGCCCCGGGGGTGAGTGAGAGAGTCTTTTTGGCTCACCAGGAGGGGAGCGGGGTTGTCTCCATAGCTCGGGCCCCCTCAGGAGGCAGCAGCAGAGGCAGCAGCAGCAGACAGGGGCTCCCCAAGCAGGCAGGAGCTCGGATGCATTGTTGAAGGTCTCCACATAAACCCTCTGAGGGAACTGAGCCCCATGAGGCGGCCCTGCCCCCACCTGAGCACCTGAACTTAATCTCACACTGAATAGCAGCCCCATCCCACCCAAAGCCCTGAGGCTGGGAAGCAGCATTTGAATGTCAGACCCCAAGTGCTGGCTGGGCGGATCTGGAGGCGAGGTGGGTGTGAAGAGGAAGCTCAGAAGTCAAGTCACTGGCTGGGAAAATGCCCAGAAAAGGGAAAAAAAATTAAGACCATAGAAGGTTACTTTCTTGGTGAACAGATATCTCCTCCCTTCCTTTCTGATGAGGAAGAACAATGCTTACCATCAGGGAAAGACACAGAAGTCAAGGCTTCTGTATCCCAAACATCCAGAATAAATATTTAATGGGCTCAGGCCATGGAAGAGCTCAAAAAGGATTTTGAAAATTAAGTTAGAGAGGTGGAGGAAAAACTGGGAAGAGAAATGAGAGAGATGCAAAAAAAGTATGAAAAGCAGATCAACACCTTGCTAAAGGCGACCCAAAAAAATGCTGAAGAAAATAACACCTTGAAAAATAGGCTAACTCAATTGGCAAAAGAGGGTCAAAAAGCCAGTGAAGAGAAGAATGCTTTAAAAAGCAGAATTAGCCAAATGGAAAAGGAGGTTCAAAAGCTCACTGAAGAAAATAGTTCTTTAAAAATTAGAATGAAACAGATGGAGGCTAATGACTTTATGAGAAACCAAGAAATCACAAAACAAAACCAAAAGAATGAAAAAATGGAAGATAATGTGAAATATCTCATTGGAAAAACAGCTGACCTGGAAAATAGATCCAGGAGAGACAATTTAAAAATTATGGGACTACCTGAAAGTCATGATCAAAAAAAGAGCCTAGACATCATCTTTCATGAAATTATCAAAGAAAACTGTCCTGAGATTCTAGAACCAGAAGGCAAAATAAGTATTCAAGGAATCCACCTATCACCTCCTGAAAGAGATCCAAAAAGAGAAACTCTTAGGAACATTGTGGCCAAATTCCAGAGTTCCCTGGTCAAGGAGATAATATTGCAAGCAGCTAGAAAGAAACAATTCAAGTATTGTGGAAATACAATCAGGACAACACAAGATCTAGCAGCTTCTACGTTAAGGGATCGTAGGGTGTGGAATATGATATTCCAGAAGTCAAAGGAACTAGGACTAAAACCAAGAATCACCTACCCAGCAAAACTGAGTATAATACTTCAGGGGAAAAAAATGGTCTTTCAATGAAACAGAGAACTTTCAAGCATTCTTGATGAAAAGACCATAGCTGAAAAGAAAATTTGACTTTCAAACACAAGAATGAAGAGAAGCATGAAAAGGTAAACAGCAAAGAGAAGTCATAAGGGACTTACTAAAATTGAACTGTTTACATTCCTACATGGAAAGACAATATTTGTAACTCTTGAACCTTTTCAGTATCTGGGTACTTGGTGGGATTACACAGACACACACAGACACACACACACACACACAGAGTGAATTGAATAGGATGGGATTATATCTTAAAAAAATGAAATTAAGCGGTGAGAGAGAAATATATTGGGAGGAGAAAGGGAGAAATGGAATGGGGCAAATTATTTCTCATAAAAGAGGCAAGCAAAAGACATTTTAGTGGAGGGAAAAAGAGGGGAGGTGAGAGAAAAACATGAAGTTTGCTCTCATCACATTCCACTAAAGGAAGGAATAAAAAGCACACTCATTCTGGTATGAAAACCTATCTTACAGTACAGGAAAGTGGGGGAAAAGAGGATAAGCAGGGTGGGGGGAATGTTGGAAGGGAGGGCAATGGGAGGAGGGAGCAATTTGAGGTCAACACCTGGGGAGGGACAGGATCAAAAGAGAGAATGGAAGCAATGGGGGGCAGGATAGGATGGAGGGAAATATAGTTAGTCTTACACAACATGACTATTATGGAAGTCATTTGCAAAACTACACAGATATGGCCTGTATTGAATTGCTTGCCTTCCCAAAGGGAATGGGTGGGGAGGGAGGGATGAAGAGAAGCTGGAACTCAAAGTTTTAGGAACAACTGTCGAGTACTGTTCTTGCTACTAGGAAATAAGAAATACAGGTAAAGGGGTATAGAAAGTTATCTGGCCCTACAGGACAAAAGAGAAGATGGGGACAAGGGAAGGGAGGGATGATAGAAGAGAGGGCAGATTGGAGATAGGGGCAATTAGAACGCTCAGTGTTTTGGAGTGAGGGAAGGGGACAAATGGGGAAAAAATTTGGAACCCAAAATTTTGTGAAAATGAATGTTAAAAGTTAATTAAATAAATTAAAAAGAAAAAAAATGAAATGGACTGCCTTAGGAGGTTATAGAGACACAGTCTTAGTTATTTATACAGAAGCTGTATAATCAGTTGGTATTTAATGGGACGGTTCCTGTTCAGATATGAATTAAAGGAGGTGATCACAGGGGTCCATTTCCCCCTCAGATTCTGTGAATCCACGACAGCTACTACTGTTAGCTTATCACATACTGTTCACTTTCAGTGTAGGACATTTTGTGATTTAGAAAGCCTAAAAAATAATTGTTAAGCATGTTAATTAAGTTTTTAGAAATATTAATGAATGTTAGTTAATATTAATTAAGCATATTAAGTTTTTAGAAATACAGCATTCATAAAGGAATCAGCTGAAAAATGAAACATTGCAATGTTTAATTGAATCTGCACAGTTGTAGAATCAGTTGTATACATTTTTAAATTGAAATCATAAATCAGTCATTTCTTTTTATCTTTTAGGTTTAGAATTACAGGATTTGCAAAGTAAACCACAAGATGCTACCTGTCTACCAGCATTAAAAGTGTCTGACATAGAGCCTACTATATCCCATACTGAACTGGATACCGCATTGGCAGGTCATTGTAACTTGAATGGAACTGTTGGGGGAGAAAACTTTGGCTTCAATTTGGTTTCATTTGAGTTGTGAACAATAAGATATGTAATGCTGTTTTCTCTTAAGAATTACAGTATTCTGACCTTTGAATCTTCCTGAGAATCTCTAGTTGTCTATAGTCTGTGACAGCCAGCCTTCTCCAGGAGTGTGTCCTCTTGCTCACCTTCTCAGTTAGTACTTTTGGGTTTGGTCTGGTGTGATTTTGTAATTTTCTCTTTTTACTTAAAGGTGTGAATCCTGGCATTGGGTGTAGTACAGGTTTTCAAGGGTAGTACTTCAACTCGTGATTCTTTTGCCAAAACATCCTTTTGACTTTTGGAGTTATGAGGAAGAAGGAGGCAGGGAAAAACCACAGAAACTGTCCATCAGTCCAGAGGAAGGAAACAAAAAAATGGACCAGATGCCTGACTGGTCACTGCTGTAGTCTGTCTTCCCAGTTACCTCTTTAGCATTCATTTGTAACGTACCACTTTTAGATTATCATGGTAGGTACCTAATCTTGCCGTGGTTTGTGGTAGAAGACTGGTGTACACAAGTACTTCTGGTGTCAATGTCACACTGATGGTGTATGGTCTAGATTTAGACCTTTCATGAGGTGCTTAACTTGATTCTGTCTCCCTTTGTTGTAGCATAATTGTCCTCTCTTCAGATATGTAGACATGCATGCACATACATGCATACATACGTAGATACACAGACATATGTTCTCCCTAACAAATTCTACTCTTGATCTTTGTCTGTGGAGAGATGAACCATTTTATGCTGGAGTTGTTGATAACTTGAAGGAATGATTGTATTAGATCAGTTTGTATTGGCATAAAAAAGTGATCATTTGGATTATTGTCATCATGAGTATAAAACATGTATGTGAAGTGCTTTGTTGCCATTAAGGACTATGCATTATTTGTATCAGCATCATTTGTTGAACTTTTGTGTAGGTTTAATGTATCTACAAAAAGGTATGGCCTTTAAGGAGGTTGTGGCCTGGCTTAGTAATGAAGTTGTATATCTAAAAAAATGAATTACAGCACAAGGTAGCGTATGCTACAGCTCTCGGTAAGATGCTTGAGATCATAGTCATCCCGAGAACTTGCATTCTGGATCCCTTTTAGCACACTGCCACCTTTACGTCTGTCTCTGCGCCTGGATTCAGTGAGGGCTTATGTCAGACAGCTTCGTGATAGCAATTAGAAGTTTGTAAGTATTGTTAACTTTCTGTGTAATGGAATGAAAAGTGGATTTAGACCCTGCTTGAATCCTGATTCTTCAGTGTGTTAGCCATGTGAGCTTGGGTAAATCATCTAACTTATCTTGACATCACTTTCCTCCTGTGTAAAATGAGAACTTTGCATGAGAAGTCCCTTCCAGTTCTAGATCTTATTTTAAAAAAATACCAGACAGGAAGAGGAGGATGGACAGCCCAGAATTCATAAGTCTTTTTTCAGGGACTAGGTCAAAGGGTAGAAACTTTAAAAGCCAACCTAAGCCTTAAATGCTAAGCTAATACTTAACAAAATGAAAAAAAAAACTGTTTAGAAAATTCTCAATCTTAAATTTAACTGAAAAAACAGTTTGTGTCTAAGACTATATTGCAAAATTTACTGAGATTTTCCAAAATTTACTATGAAAAACTTCTAAAATCTTAAATATTTTATCAATTGATATTAAATTGTAGTAGGTTATATAAAGTGAATAAAAGTGAGCTAAATTACACTAAATATGATCATATAATTTTAGTTTAGTGTGAACAACAGTAGCATTTTTTTTGCTTTATTACTGAAACTTAAGTACATGATAAGAAAAGAAAAAGAAACCTATTAAAATTTAAATATTGAAACTTAAATACAAAATAAGAAAAGAATAAAAAGCATGTTATGGGCACAGCAGAATATAAGAGGATTCAGGATATGTAGCAAAAAATTTCCATTTTAAGAAAACCTATATAATGAAAACTACGTATTATGTTGCGAGCTGTCCACCTTTGCTTCCTTGTTACTTTTCTTTGTTGTGTACTATGCGCTTTTTGATTTTTTTATCCTTCCTCCCCCCAAAGGCTAAAATTAAGTGAGAATATATTCAGATGTATAGATAAACACACACATGCACATATATACATATACGTATGTACATATATGTATACATACATTGATATATAGACAAATTTTCCCTAACAAATTCTACTCCTGATCTTTGTTTTTATGTTTGTGCATATCTCTTATTTCCTATCCTTCCTAACTGTACTTTACTTCCACCCTCTATCTTGCCCTTCTGTTACTTAAAACTCCAAGGATCCCTCCCTTATTCTCCCATTCCTATAACTTTGAACACCCTTCTATACCCCCTGACCTCTTCCTTCACCTTCCCCCTTAAAGATCTCTCCCTTGCTCCCCCATTCCCATTAATCTGAGCACCCTTCTACATCCCACCTTTAACCTACTCCCTCCCTCTCCCCTCTAAAGAACCCTCCCCTATCCTCTCCCCCTTACCTATTCCCTTAGTATTTTATTTATTTCTGAATTTAGAAGACTTTTATACTCTTCTAGATATATATGTATTGTTCCCTCTTGAACCCATTTGCAATGAAAATAGGTTTCCAGACCTAAAAGCCCCTCCAATTCCTCTGTGTGGTTCTTCCTCTTGCACCTCATTTATATTAAAAAAAATTACTTTTTCATCTGTTCCTAAACAGTTTTACCTTTTGATGTTATATACTCATGTGTACCTCCATCCTTCTTACAAAATACTTAATTACCAATAACAATCTTAGACATACATTTTATATACATAAAAGGTAAACAGTCTGTCCTTATTGAATCCCTTGTAATTAATCTTTGATATGTACTTTACATTTCTCTTGCCTCTTGTATGTCACATCTTCTGTTTTGTTTTTAACAAAATCCTGACAGTTCATTAAATATGCATTTTTTCATTGTTTTATTCTTAGCTTTGTTGAGTATGATATTTTCTACGAGAACCCCAGTTCTTTTGCTCTTTTTTATATAGTGTTCCAAGACTTTTTCAAGGTCATTTTTTTAGGGTTGCAACTGCTGAGTCTTGTGTAATTCTAATTGTGACACAGGCATATTTAAATAGTTTTTTTTTCTTGTTGCTTTTAATATTTTATCCTTGAGCAATAGGTTTTGGAATTTGACTATAAAGTTCCTATGGATTTTCCTCACAGGATCTCCCTTTCAGGTGGTATTAGGTGGATTTTTTCTATTTCTACTTTCCCCTCTTGTTCTAATGCTTCAGGACTATTTTCCTTAGTTATTTTTTTGTATTATTGTAACAAAAGTATTTTTTAATCATACCGATAGTCTGATTATTCGTATGTTTTCTCTGTTCTCCAGTTTGGTTGTTTTTCTTATGAGATGTTTCATATTTTCTTATATTTTTTTCATTCTTTATATTTTATTTGATTAATTCATGGTCTCTCGTGACTTTGCTAGTTTCCCCTTGCCCTATTCTAATTTTCAAGGAGTCATTTTCTTCCTTAAGATTCTGGGTCTCCTTTTTTAATTGGTTGACTTTCTTTTCATAATCTTCTTAAGTTCTTGTATGAATTCTTTTTCAGCATCTGACCGTTTCATGTTACTCTTTGGGGTAGAAGGTTTCTTTGCTTCATTGTTCTCTGAAGTTGAACTCCAGTCTTCTCTATTCCCATAGTAACTCCCTGTGGTTGGATTCTTTCTCCTTTTTCTGTGCATTTCTTTTATTTGTAGAAGTTTAGTTTTTATAGTCATCTCCAGTGCTGGGGTGTGAGGGATGGTACCTGCAGCCTCAGTTCCTCCTTCAGTTCCCCACTCTGGCCTGGAACTGGAACCACGACCTCCACCCTTCTCTAAGTGCCCATAGCCAGTGGTGCCCTGCTCCATGTGCACAGCACAGCCAGGTCTGGCATTCTTTTTCAGCAGAGGTTTCCTTGATCTTCCCGGCTCAGATGTCCAACACCCCTCCCTGTCTTAGGCTAGAGTAGAGGCAGCCTCCCAACTGAGCTAACCAGAAGGCTTGCCACTTACTGTTTAAGGGGACCTCGGACCTATGCTGGACATGTTAAATCTTCCCAGGGACAAACCTCATCCTGGGATTTTTCTTCAGCTCTTCTTCAGTTGTCCCTATTCTGTCCCTTTATTTTTACTGCTCAGTGTTTGCTCCGAGGCTCTACTTCATCTTTTCTGACCTACTCTGCCATCTTCCCAGAATCCTTTCCAGTAGCATTTTTAAATATCAAAACATAATCATATACTTCTTAGTAGCTCTTACAGTGCCATACTAATTATGTGTTACTTTTTGTCTCCTACAGCTGGTGAAATCCCCGTCCAGTACTGTGCACAGCCAACCAATGGTGTGGTATATTTCAGAGCCTTTTCTAATCTGAATACGCTTCCTGAGGAACTCAGGCCATACGTGCCTCTCTTCTGCAGTGTGCTTACAAAGTAAGATGATTCTGATATTTATTATGTGGGTAGACATATCAATAACACAAACACACAGAGATGGCACAGTGGTAGAGCCCGACGCCTGGAGTCAAGAAGACCTGAGATCAGATGCAGTCTCAAGGTACTTCCTAGGTATGTCACCTTGGGCAAAATCACTTACTTGCTCTCTGCCTCGGTTTCCTTAATTGTAAAAATGGGTATAATAATAACTATCTCCCAGAGTTGTTGTGAGGATCCAATGAAATAATATATTTTTAAATAATATTTTTCCCCAATTACAAGTAAAAACAATTTTTAACATTTTTTAAAAAGTTTCGAATTTCAAATTCTATCCTTCCCCCCCTCTTGGAGAACAGTAAGCAATCTGATATAGGTTATACCTATACAGGCATGTAAAGCATTGATTTCCATATTAGCCATTTTGTACAAGTAGACTCAAAAAAAAAAAAAGGAAAGGAAAGCAGAAAGCAAAAGAAAGAAAGAAAATGAAAAATAGTATGCATCAGTGTGCTTTCAGATAACATTAGTTCTTTTTCCAGAGGTGGATAGCATTTTTCATCGTGAGCCCTTTGGGGTTGTGTATTGCTGAAAATAGCAAAGTCATTCACAGTTCTTCATTGTATAGTGTTGTTTTTACTATGTTATAGTTTTCTCCTGGTTCTGCTCACTTCACTTTGTATCAGTTCATATGTCTTTCCAGGTTTTTCTAAAATCATCCTGTTTATCATTTATAGCACATATTCTGTTACAATCAAGTACCACAACTTGTTTAGCTATTCCCTAATTGATGGGGACATGCCCTTATTTTCCAATTCTTGGCCACCACAGAGCTTCTATAAATAATTTTGTAGTTCTCCCTCTGCTTCCCCCCTCCCCATGTGTGTGTGCATGCCTGTGTGTGTGTGCGTGCGTGCATGCGTGTGTGTGTGGCTCTTTCTCACTTATGCATAGTGAGTGGTATTGCAGTGGTATTGCTGAATCAAAGGCTATTATGCACAGTTTTATAGTCCTTTGGCTATAAAATTATTTCTCTTATCCACCATCCCTTTTTACTTCCTTACATGGTAAGATAGATTTCTCTACCCGACTGAGTGTGTATGTTATTCCCTCTGTGAGCCAGTTCATAGGAGAGTAAGGTTTAGGTGTTGCCTGCCACCCACACCCAACTCCTCCCAGTCTTCCCCTCCACTCTTAATATCTCTTTCTCACTTCTTTTATGTGAGATAATTTATTCCATATGATGTCCAAGTCCTTTTTTTGATTATGGCTTTCAGGTAGTCCAGTAATTCTTAAATTACCTCTTGATCTGTTTTCCAGTTCAGTTTTTCAATGAGAAATTTCATGTCTTCTGTTTTCTTATTTTTTTGGTAAAGTTTTTTATTCATTTTAAATAAATGCAAAATGGGGTAAGGGGGACTTTGTTTCCTTATTGCTGTAGCTAGCATTTCTGAAACTATGTCAAATAATAGTGTATTAAAACATTTTCCTGTATATAGAACGCTAGCTCTTAGTTTCTAACAAAAGACTTTTTGTATTTTATCAAAGACCTTTTTTTGTGTCTTTTGATATAATCATGATTTTTATTTTTTGATTTATCATATTGTTTGTCCAGTACAGTCTTTCAAATAGGTATCACTATTTTGAGACAGGAGTGTTACTCTGCATAGCATTCCCCTTAACCTCTCTTTTACCTTTGTCACTCTGCCTTCTCCTCTCACCCTGTTTAGTTGCACTATCTTATCCATATAATGACTTCCGACACCTTGCTGCCTCCATATATACAAATGTATGACCCTCTGAGGGTCAGCATGACTAGTGGCTTGAGTTGGCTTTGAAGTAAAGAAGACTTAGACTCTCGGACAGACAGACTGTGTGTGATACCTGCCTCGTCCTTGAGGCTACTCTCAACAATAACAAGTCACTGAGGGTGCCAGTCTGCATTGGCACAAGGAGCTTGTAGACTGATGAAGTCATAAACCAGTCGCTATCCTTGGGATCCAGTGAGCTTATTAGTCTCTTCCCTTTTCCTTCCTTTCCCCCTTATCCCTCAAACCCATTTATTGGACCCACTCATTTATTAACCCATATACTACTACTGCTGTTTTTAATCCCTCTGTGGAGATTGCCTTGAGAGAGGCTAGTTCATTACAACTGTTAGTGTCTCTTGTTTTCAGTATTAGCTTGATGCAGCTTGTGCTCTTGTGTTTATTTTCATGTCAGAAACTATAAGGTTAACTTTCACCACCGTGAATTTCCCAGATTCATACAGCTTTAATGACCATTGCTTATCTTTGAAAGGGTTACTTATACTTAGCTGATTTTTTGATGAAGTCTATTAACTTTGAGTTTGTCTGATTCCGGTTTCTATAATCTTTTTCTTTGAAAGAAAAATCTTGTGCAGTTCTATGTGATAGGTTTTTGATATGTGATGCCTTACTTTTTGGTTGCTTCAAAGTAATTTCATTGGTGTTTTTATTCTGGACATTGAAAACACTGTCTTTAGTGAGCTGAATTCGGCATTCATCATTGTTAGCAGCTCCTTTGTGCCAGTTTGCCATGTTCCCTTCTTTCTCACTATTTTCCAGAAGTTTTCTCTTACTGATTATCATTTGACCCCAATTTTGTTTCTTTGTAATTTTTGGGAAGCCTGATAATATCAGTATTTTTTCTTCCTCTTATTTCCCAGGTCCATTATTCCTTTGAAAAATTTCAAGTTGAAAATTTTTCTGGGTTAATTTTTCTTTTGTTTTTAGTATTCTGCCCTTAAAATAATTTTTTCAGTGGACCTTTGTTTTATTTTTTACTGATTTTTTTTTAAATTGATTTTTTGACATAATAGAATCTTGACAGTCATTCTTTTGGCTCTGCTTTAGTTTAGTTCATCTACCATATTTGCAGTTTGGGTTGAGAACAGTCCCAGGCAGGATTTATAAACTGTTTGAAACTTAAGTGTCCTAACTTTGTGAGGGACGTGGCTAAGGGAATCAGTCTTCCTGCTTCCAAGGCTATCCATATAATCACTTATTGCTTAATTCTTTCCTTCCTTGGCTGCCAGAACATTGAACCATTTAAATGGGGTAAAGAAAATGGCAGAAGAGGAAAGGGCTCAAGGAATTAATTATTTAGAGATGGACAGATATTTTTAAAATTTATGATTTATTTACAGCACTAGTGTAGTTTATATAGATATTTGTAGGTACATATACACATACAATCTGTCAAGTGTAATTTGTTTTCCTAGGGGATTAGTAGAGACATCTAGAGGGATGCTGTCACAATTCACAGGTACTTGATGATAAAGTATGAGGAACAGCTTCTTCAGGGCTATGAGCATAACGGATTGATTTAGGGTACTTCGTAGAGATTTTATATCTACATACACGTATTTTAAAATAATGAAGTTTAAGTGATTATTTCTTTATCAACAGGATGGGTTGTGGCATTTATGACTACAGAGAACAGGCTCAGCAGATAGAACTAAAAACAGGAGGAATGTCGGCCTCCCCTCATGTGATTCCAGATGATTCAGATTTAGACATGTATGAACAGGTAAATTGGATTTTTGTCTTTTCCATGGCACGACTGCAATTTAAAAATCAGTTAAAAGGGTTTTAAAATATTATTTGTCTTTTTGTAGATTGGCTAACAGTGGATTTTATTTTTCTCTTTTCAGGGTGTGCTTTTTTCATCTTTGTGCCTGGATCGAAATCTATCAGATATGATGCATTTATGGAGTGAAATATTTAACAAGTAACATGACTTGATTACCTGACATAATGTTGCCTTTTAGATACTCTGATATCTAAATCCTAGAAATAAAGAGGACTTTAGTCACAGTGCTTAATCATTGATAGTTTACCTTAACAAAATTTTTGTAATTCTGGAGTTTGGACCAGATTATGACAAATTGTTCCATAGACTACAAATTAATACAAAGTAGATTTTCAGTAAGTTTCAGATATATATCCTCAGTTCCTCTTTATTGGCTATTAAAAAAGCAGAAACACTAGCTTGGCTTTTAATATTCTATACAATCTGCCTCCAAGTAGCATTTCCAGCTGTTTTCCTCATTCTTTCTCTTTGTACATCGTATACCATCCAACCTGCTATTCTCAGACTTGTTCCACCCTTTCTCACTGTGTTTGCCCATAGTACTTACCATGTGTAGATAGGATTCTCTTTTCTTTTCTCAAGGTCTACCTCTTCTACAAAATCTTCCCTCATTCCCCTTTGTCTCAGGCACCTTTATTTGACTTCATTTAATATATTTAATCATATTTTAATTTGATAAAATATGATTGGGGATCTGCTGGTAGTTATGGGTGTACATGTCTAATATCACTTACTGGATTGTAACTATCTTAAAGATGGGGATTGTGTTGCTCCTCAGTGTTGCATACCCAAGCTGAGCAGAGATCCAATTCAATCCAATGAACATTTACTAAGTGCCAGGGTTACAAGTAGTAGAAAGAAAAGCAGTCTCTGCCTTCTAGAAGGTTACAAATAATCGAAATGGGGAGACAACATACAAAAGGAGGTAGAAAATGAGGGAGGAGCAAGGACACTAGGCAGTTTTGTTCCCTGGAGTTGAAACCAGGCAGAGCAGCAAATGCAAACTGGAGTGATCCTGAGAGTTTGGCACTCGGTCCCCCCAGCCTCCGAGGCTGAGGGAGGTGGTCACTCAATGCATTGAGTTAGGAGCTGAGGTTTGAGGTGTGGCTCTTATCCTGAGAGGGGCATAGAGAGATAATCACTGTTGAATTGTTTTTCTGTTCCATTGCTGCCTAGGGGATTGTCTTTTGCATTGACTGTATACTGTTCTTTTATTTTTTTATAGCCCACACTTTGAAGATGAGGAATACTTTAAAGTGTTAGTTAAAATGAGTGCTCAAGAACTTTCAAATGGAATTCCTAATTCTGGCCATTTATATGCATCTGTTAGAGCTAGTAGAACACTTTCTCCTGCTGGGGACTTATTAGAAACCTTTAATGGAATGGATCAGGTAAAGAAATAATTGATTATTCTGGATTTATTCACCTCAACCAAGTAGTTAAATTGGGATATTCCACCTCCCATTTACAGGCATTTGCCAAAACCTTTCCTCATCCTGGGAATGAATTTCACTCTTACCTTCGCCTCCCACTGTACTTCAAGGCTAAGCATTGATGGTCATCTCTTTCATGAAAAAGTAATCTGACTTCCATGTTGTTAGTACCTTTCTCTTTCATCACACTTATTCATGCATATAATTCATTCCCTAAATTGAATAAAAGCTTGCTAAGGGCTAGGAGTACTTGGTTTTTGTCTTTGTATCCCTAGGACCTGGCACTGTGTGGCTTCACTTATAGTAGGTACTTTATAAACATTTGTTGATGTGATTTTATTAAAAGAAGCAAATTATACAAAGGTGAGAAGTGCTAACATGCATGCTTACAGAATCTGTCTTGTTCACATTTCAGCAAAAAAAAAAAAACAACTAAGTTTTTCCTGTATGGGACTAAACAAAGTCACAGAAGCTACTGGCATCTTAAATTTACTTAGACTCACTACTAGAAATTGTTTTTTAAATAACTGCTTTTAATTTTTTCCCTGTTACATCTGTATGTATGTCATTGCTTTGGGTTAGGTGAGACTAATGAAGCGAGTTGCAGAAATGTCAGACATTAAGCCAATTCTAAGAAAACTTCCACGTATCAAGAAACATTTATTAAATTGTGATAATATGAGGTAAGAGTCATTGGTTTTTCAGATAGCTAAATAAATAATCTTGTAGTTTACTAATTTTTGCTAAATATATTTTTGTGTATATATAACCTCAAAAAATTCCTTCATTTCTTTCTGTGATAGATTGATTTCTTTCTTTTTGATTGATACTAAAAAAAAAAAATCTCCACAATACAGTAATTCACCTGAGTAAATGTAGATAACTGTGTAGCTCATAATCAGAAAGACTTGGGGATAATTAGTTCCATTTTTTATACATACTGACTTTCCATATTTCCCTGAGGAAGGCATTAACCTCTCAGTGCCCCAGAAAATGACTCAAGAGCACAACTTATAAGAATGTGGAAGATTTGCATTGGTAGACAGAGTGCCCTACACCAGTGAAATTTTAGGTTGAAAAAAAAGCAAACCCAACACCTTAACAGATTGATAAAATGCGCATTTAAAAAAGAAAAGTAAAATAAATTTTTAATAGAATATTAGTTAAAATATTCTCATTATTTCTGGGCCTAGTTTATTGTCCATCTTCAGCCCCATCTAAGATATGTGTTCTGATGAAACAGCTTTGTTGGTTTTCCATCCAGCTACGTATCATGATATGGACAATAAGCATTCTTAACTCCTCTTGGTTTTTTCTTTGTGAGATTTTTATGCTGAATGATATTGAGTGATTCTGGGTTATGTTTAGTAGGCTCTGCCATGTGTCAGGGTTTGATGCAGATATCACCTGGTCATCTGTTAAAAAGGACGTTGGGAAGATCTCATCAATCATATAGCATCTCCCATTTGGACACCACTGAACATCATCCACAACAATGCTTGATTTTTTTTTGGCTAGCAAATTTTTCCTAGTTTTATACTTCATTTAATATTAACAGTTGAGAGATCCTTTTTCAAAACTATTTCAAGAATAAATTCTGAAGATTCTGCTAAATTCTGGAGATACTAATGCAAAGAGAAAGAAGTCTCAGTCAGGATGCTAATATTTTAATGGGAGAACACAGTACCTGAAAGGAAGCTGAAAAGATGGTGAGGAGGGAGAAGGGGGCATAGTGGAAGAGTCCAGAGATCTTGGCTAGAGCCTGGAGGTAAAGACAGATATGGTTGGCCTTGGTACTTTCTCTTGAAATGGCAGGTCTAAGAGGAAAAAGGGTCTGAAAGGGAAGATTGTACTTACGTATTGTGAGGAGGTCAAGGGCTAAGTGAGCTTCCAGGGTGAGGTGTTGCTGTGGCAGGATAGATAAAGTTCAGTGAGGAATGAAGGCTGGCTTGTATGATTTTAATGGTTACCTAGGAAATACCTAGTTGTGGAACATTAATAGTAGCAATTTGCTTAGCCAAATTGTGATTGTTTTTTTATTTTCAACACAGTACAGTGAACTCTGTGAGGTCTTTTACACTCAGTCCCTGTCATTCCCTTGTGTGACTTACTTCAAAGATAGGGTCTGTTCCAGAATATCATTTGTAGAAACCTGCCTGTTCCCTTTCCATACTTTGCATCACGGTAAACTATTTTCATAAAGATTTTTTGTTGCTTTTTTTCCCCATAACAGTAAGGTTTGTGATTGCTTTTCCCTCTGCTCATTTAGTGTCTTCTCCTGTTCAAGTATCTTGAGAATTGATCCCTTAACATCTCCAAAATGGTCACCTCCATAATTATCCTCTTGTGTGTACGTGGTCCAGTCTGGGCACACTTCTCATCCTTAGGTCCTGCTTCCTCATTCAGCATTTGAGCACACATGAGCACATCTGGACTGATTTCATTTACAGCAGTGGAGTAAATAATTTGTGATAAACCTCTCTCAATAGGTAGCTATTTTTAATCTATTCTCATAGTTTAATCCTTAGGTACTTTCAGGATGATCTAGTCAAGCTTTTCATAAACTCTAGTTATTTTGTGAAGTAAGAATGCTTATAAACTTCCTTCTTCCTCTGGAATGGCTTATAAATGAGATTACATTCTAAACTGATACTACCTTTGTCTACCATATATCTCTGTACTTGACAAATAAACCAAATATTTACTTACTGAGGCATTTTTTCATTTCTTTTAGCTTCATAGTGATAGTTGATTACCATTGATAATAAGGCAGCCTCAGAAATGGTGTTAGTCTATACTGAGCTGTCTTCCTTCAACGATTTCCTATTTTTGGAATGTTAATAATTTGTTTAAATCAAGAATGTTGTTGCTGTTTTAAGTACATTATTTGTCTTCTCTTTTTTGTTCTAATTTTGCATTGATTTTGATCTTCTAACAAGTCTATGGTTTGACTTGATTCAGAAAAGACTCATACTTAAGTAGCTTTTTGTTACCTGTAAAGATGTAATCAGTTTTTTTTTTTTATGTAACATAGTGTTTAACGTGTCTATCACCTCCCTGTTCTTCATAAAGTATTCATAACATATAGGTATGAGATAACTTATCATGTAACTTATTAGCCTTTGTTTTAGTGAGCCATATTTTCCAACATATATTTTACCTTCCTCCCTTTCATTCACCTCTACTTAATTTATCAAGCATTAATTTACATGTTTTTTTAGTTTAGATAGTCTTCCTTGTAGAGTTCTCTACGTTCTCATCCTTTGCAGTTGTTGCATAAGTGGCATAAGTTTTACTTATCTTTATGGTTTTTTGTTTTTGTCTTAAGCACAAAAGTAGAATATATGAAGGAAGTGTCTGTTGGAATGATGTTTCTTCTTGTCTTTGATTTTATAATAAAGCTAAATTCATGAACTCTTTTATTTACCTCTCCAAGGGGCACCTTTGAATCATCTTTCCATTTTGTAGTTCCTTTAGTTTTCTGAATAGCAGGGGTTCTTAACCTTTTTTATATCATGGTCTCTTTTTGACAGCCACATGAAGTCTATAGATCCCTTCTCAGAGTAATGGTTTTAAATGAATAAGACAATGTAAGAATACTAGGCAAACCATTTATATTGAGATACAATTATTAGAATGTTAAAAAGACAGGTTCATAGACTCTGGGATAAGAACTCATGCTCTATAGTGAGCAAGTGAAGACTGATAAGATTCATTTATTCCAGTGCTTATAATTGGACAAACATGTCATATTTCAAGTATTAGCAGTTAATATTTATACACAGTTCAAAAGCTTATATTTTTAGTACCTTTAGATCACTTTGCCACTGATGCAGAGCAGAAGAAGGGAGCTGCCAAGGATGGAAGTGCGTTTTCTGTTTTTCTTTGTGCTAGGGTCAAAACATTTGTCACATAGTGACAGACTCCTGGTGCTGAACTTCTTTCTACATAGCGAGGCTGATCCTTGGAAACTAGATGGTCTTTAAGTGGGACTAATGTCAAGGCTTCCCATAGAAGAACTATTTGTACTTTCTGGCCTTGGCTCAGAACCCAGGGTCTTCACCACACCACAGTGAGGCATCAGAGTTGGGTCTAATTGAGAACGTACATATATGCATACATGTTGTATATGCTCATATTTGTATCATATATGGTTATTTTACATTTTAAAACAGATGTTCAGTGAATGCTGCCCCTCAACAGATATCTCAGGCAGGAAAAGAAGTTGAAAATTTTATAAAAAGCCTTGGTCGAAGTAAAAAGGAAAGAAAATCTGTCCGGCCTCATGTAATTGAGGTAAGATCGAATCTGCAAGCAGATTTTGTGAGTATAATGTTGTACTCGTTGTTTTGAGTTACCGTGATATATAGAGAAAGCCAGAGTCATTGGTGTGATGGGCCAGCATTATAGCCTTAGAATTTCTGTAAACCAGAAATTCTTGTAACAACCTATTTCAGTAAAACATTATTGTTGATTTAACATTGGTCATTATTACAGTTGTGTTCTTCTGGCAGTTGTATGATCCTTGTCTCTACATCCTTTCTTCAAGATCATTGTGTTTTGCTTGTATGCAGATGGTGGTAAGGGTTTTTTTTTAACATTATTGCTTTTAGATTTTCTTCTTTCAGATTGTATTCTCAATCAGTTGTTTTCTCTTATCACTTCTTTGGAGATACTACCCCAGATTGAAGTGTTGGGTTTTTTTTTTTTATTTTGCTAATTATTTTTGCTGTACAGATGACAAATTCTTTGATTTGTTCCCTTTTCGCTTTATTCAAGATTCTGATTTCTCTTTTGGTAACATTCTGCTGCGGTTTCCTGGGAATCCTTGGGGTTCTCATTTTTTCAAATGTTGGTCCATTTTCTTTCTTTTGCAATATTTACTTAGAGAAATTTACAGTCTATTTGCTTTCTTGGTAGCCATCTCTCTTTCTGATATAAGCATCTGTCTTTTTGATTCATTTGTTTGTGCTCTGAAGGTTTTTACTGAAGATTTTTTTCCCCTCAGATCATTGTGGGGGTTTCTTATTTTTTTTTGTTATATTTCCCTATCTCTTACTTCTGACATCTTCTCCTTGAATGCTGACTTTCCTCCAGGAACTAGACTTAGAAGCTGGTTCAGCTTCCACCCACATTGGAAAATTTGCTCTTCACGTGCCTTAATTATAGCCCCAAGTGTCTCTGGGACTATTTGTCCCCTTATCTTCAAGCCTGACACAATCCAACATTCTTTTGTCCTGCCCAAATTTCCTCCGTTCTTTCCTTCTCTAGCTGAGTCTATTTTCCTTACATCACCCCTCCTACAGGTGGCAAAGCGGAGTTGGGATTGATGCTTGTTGCCCCAAAATGGTGTTATAAAAACAGTAGATTGCCAAACACTGCAACCATAGCAAGGAAATTGCTGAAGGGGCCCCAGGCTGTCAGGGTATGGAGGGGAGAAAATGAAGTGAGCAGATACCACTGAAAATTTTTAGCAGGGATATGATATGATCAGTTTTTCTTCCTAATTTTTTAATATTCATCTTTTAACTATTTTGGTTCCATGTTCCAAAATCTAGGGAGATTCTTTCTTAATGGAGGTCACCATTTGGGTATATTCTTTTTGAGTGTTTCTTATTACTTATTGTTAAATTTTTTTCATTCCACTTTTTTTGAAGCGATTTATTTTAATGTATTGAATTGTTCTTATAAAAATAAAAATGAGTAGAGCTTTTATATTTAGGAATGTTTGCACATATGCCTAAAACTTAAAAATCAAACTTCAAAATAGCTTAGAAGGGCCAATAGAGTTAATGTTTACCTATAATTCACAAACTCAGACTTAATTTGGGACAGGAATCTATATTCTTTGGGGAAAATGATAAATAAACTGGATGGTAAAATATAAAAAGTGAGGTACCAAGGAAATTAAGCACAAGAAACTGATTTTCTTTCTGTTGTAGAGGTGCCTCATCATTTATTATGTATATACACATATGCGTCCTTGCAGGGTTGTTTTGAAGTTAAACTTGAAATTTTTTTTCAGAAACCTGTTGATGGTAATTTACTAAACGGTCCCCAGATGACAAGAAAGCTAATTACTGTAAGTTAATAATTTAGTAAAACTATATTATGCAAATGTGTTAAGTTTATAGAACTTTGTGATTGGAATTTTAAAAAAAGAACTGCTTTCCTTCATTTCTTCTTACAATTTAGAATAGATTTGTCTAGAACAATTATGTCAAACTTAAATAGGAGGAGAGAATAAGCATTTATATTCCGTGTCAGGCACCGTGTAAAGTGCTTTAAGGTATTACCTCATTTTTAGGATCTTATTGGGTCCTCACAACAACCCCATGAGGTAGGTGCTGTTATCATTCCCATTTTAGAGTTAGGGAAACTGAAGCAAACAGAAGTGAAGTGATGTCCCAGGTCATACAGCTGCTAAAGTCTGAGGCGACATTTGAACTCACGTCTTCTAGACTCCAAACCCAGCACTAAAAGGGACAGCAAGTCATACATAAGGAATCCTGAAAGTGACATATTGACTTAAGAAACTGCAAATTACCATTATGAGTATTTTATATTTACATTCTTACACAGTTCTTAATTTTATTTTAATCTGGTTCAGCCACTTGGGAGTCTTGTCAGAAGGGTTGTTGGCTGCCTGTTTGATACCTTGTTTAAAATACGGCCACGTGGTGCCCCATAATTTTCTAAGGACTTGATTGTCCCATGTTAGTCTAAAAAGCTTTTGCTGCTCAGTGAAAAGACTACACCACATAATATTAGACTTCCAGTTTACTCTTATTTTTATATAACATTTATGTATTTTTTTTTTTGTGTGTGTATATATATATATATATATATATATATATATATATATATATATATATATATATATATATATATACTCAAGGACTTTGGTTGAAATTGTATTGATTAAAGTTTTCTCCTGTAAATTTTTTTTTTAGTCCAGTTTTTTTATAGCCCATATATGTAGTCCTTCACTCTCAAGAATGGATGCTTTTTATTGTCTTTTTTTTTTTTGCCTTTTATTATTTTTGTCCCCTTAATGGAATTCACTTGGTTCATCATGCATAGTCTAGAAAGTTCGTATTCTCTATCATAAGGAAAGAAATAAGATCAATCACAGCTCCATGAATGGTGTTGTTAGAACACATATATTTTAAAGAGAATGTTTATAATTTTGCAAAATGAGTCTTTCACAATGGTGTTAAGTGGAAGAGTTGCCTGAAATTAATGGGCTTTATATGAAGTGAGAAATAATTGATTTCACTGGAAAACCATGAATGGTGATATCTTCTTAAAAATCCATTTACTTAATGTCATCATACATCATTTTAATAAACTTCATGGACTGAAGAAGACCCTTTTTTTCTCTTTAGGACCCTACTTTCAAACCATGTCAGATGAAGACTCATTTTATACTTCCTTTTCCTGTGAATTATATGTAGGAGAAGGTGTTAGGACTGTTCCTTACACACATCCAGATTATGCCAGGTATGTGATATTAAGAACTGCTTCCTAGACAGATAAGATTTGTTGGCTAATGCTTAAGGAACCAGTATAGCTAGAAATGTGTCTTTTTGTTAATAGAAATTTTTTATTATAGAATTCTGAAAGTAATGCATTCATGAATTGTGATTCATTCCGTCCACCACTTTAAAGAAGTTAGTTTTCCTGGGCCACTGCTTTGAACTTGATTACTTCCTAATATATGTCCTTTCAGAAGATGAATGTTTATAGAAAATTTCTGGCAGATAGAGAACATTCACATTCGTTTTTCCTCACAATCTTCTGATTTGATAACATTGCTGTTCTCTGTCATCCAACTTCAAACCCTCTGTGTTTTCTTCAACTTATCCTTCTCCCTCTCTGCTGGTCAGAGTGAATTGCCAAATCCTGTTTTTTTCTGCTTTCACAATATCTTTTCATATCCAAACTTTTCTCTTGGCACTGCTTTTATCCTAAAATAAGCCTTTGTGGTATGAGTTCAGATCCTGCCTCAGAAAGTCACTATTTTGTGATCCTAAGCAAATCACTTAACCTCTTAGTCTTAGTTTTTTCATCTATAAAATGGGGATGCTTCCCAGAGTTGTTGTGAGAATCCAAGGGGCGACCTTACACAATGTTTGGCAAACCTTAAAGTATAATATTGGTGCTAACCACATAGATAACTCTAGTTCAAGCTTTTCAGTCTCACCTGGATTGTTGCTGTTACCTCCTAATTGGTCTCTTAACTCTCATCTGTTTTCCTCTACAATCCATTGTCCACAGAGCTGACATTGATATTAACTGGGTCCCTCCCCTGCTTAAGAAGCTCCATGCTTTTGTTTGGCCCATCATCATGTAACCCCTTTTTAAAACATGCATGCCTATTGCATGTTGCTTTCTTTTGTGGACTTTACATTCCAAGCATGAAATGGCTTCCCTTAAAATCCACCTCACTGTCACATCCTGTAGGTATCTAGACCTCTCCCACTCCCTTCCCCCTCTTTCTGATACTTCCTCTTGGAATGACTGTATATGTTTTACATTTAATTTTCTATGTGCATGTTATTTCTCCTCCAATGCAGATCATAAGTTCTTTGAGCACAGGGACTACTTTGTTTTTTGCAACATGTAGCACTAACAAATAATATTTATTTAAATAAATTTAAATAAACAGTTAGTGAACCGGATAATAATAAATCTTATACTTGTGAAGTTAAAATCATTTTTAAATCTGAGTTTATAACTTTGTACTTTTTGATTTGTTCCAGTGTTCTAGCCTGTCAAGATTTTTTTGAATCCTGTCATCCAGAGTGTTAATTATCCCTAGACTATCTGAAATTTAATTATCCTGATATCTGTGCCTTTACCCAAATCAATGATAAGAATGTTAGGTGACTTAGGTCCTACTACCAATTCCTAAGATTCTTCAGTAGAGACTTCCTTCCAGGCTTCCATACAGTCAGTGATGAATACACTGCCTTCCTTCATCTTTTCTACTAGTTCTGAATTCTCCTATTGGCCATTTTTTTTTAATTTTATTTTTCATTTTTAACACAGTTTATAACATAAAACAGTTCAAACTTTTGGTCAGGTGATACTTCTTTTTAAAGCATTTACAATATGGACCACAAAAGAATTTTTTTTTTTAAACATTAACCAAGACACAAATATTTATGTTGCTAACTTCACAAATTCTTGACCTAATTGTCTCCACAGTATTACTAAGAATTAAAGGACCCTAACTTATTGTTGTTGGTTGCTTGCAATATTTTCTCCTTGACCTGGGAACTCTGAAATTTGGCCACAATATTCCTAGGAGTTTCTCTGTTCAGGTCTCTTTCAGGAGGTGATCGGTGAATTCTTTCAATATTTATTTTGCCCTCTGATTCTAGAACATCATGGCAGTTTTCTTTGATAATTTCATGGAAGATAATGTCTAGGCTCTTTTTTTGATCATGGCTTTCAAGTAGTCCCACAATTTTTAAATTGCTTCTCCTGGATCTATTTTCCAGGTCAGTTGTTTTTCCAATGAGATGTTTCACATTATCTTCTATTTTTTCAAATTTTTGGTTTTGTTTACTAACTGCTTGGTTTAACTCATAGTCATTCATTTCCCTGAACTCAGTTCTCTCTTTCAACAAATTATTTTGTTCAGTGAGCTTTTGAACCTTCTCCTGCATTTGGCTAATTTTGCTTTTTAAAACCTCCTTCTCATTGGCTTTTTGGACCTCTTTTTCCAATTGAGTTACCCTCTTTTTAAAGCTGTTATTTTCCTCAGCATTTTTTTGGTTCTCCTTTAGTAAGCTGCTAACTTTTTTTTAAGGCCTTCTATTGCCTGAGCCCAGTTTAAGTTCCCTTTGGAGGTCCTGGAGGCAGAGGCCTTGACTTCCTCTGACAGTATGCCTTGTTCTTCCTCATCTGAAAGGATGGGGGGAAGACACCTGTTCCCCAGAAAGTAACCTTCTATGATCTTATTTTTTTTCCCTTTTTTGGGCATTTTCCCAGCCAGTTACTTGACTTCTGAGTTTCCTCTCCACAATCACCTTGCCTCCAGTTCTGCCAAGCCAGCACTGGGGGCTGAGATTCAGATGAGCTGCTCTCAAGTCTCAGGGGCTTTCAACAGGGCAGCTATTCAGCATGAGATTAAGATCAGCCGCTAAGGAGGGGGCAGGGCCGCCACCCAGGGCTCAGTTCCCTCAGGGGGTTTACAGTAAGACCTTCAACAATGGATGTGGGCTACTGCCTGCTTTGGGAGCCCCATTTACTGCTGCTACCTGAGGAGGCCTGAGTTATGGGGACACCCTGCTCCCTTCTTGGCCAGCTGAAAAGACCCTCTCACTGACCTTTGGCGCCTGTGGGTTGAGGGATCTGTGCTGACGCTGGAGATTCTGTCTTTGAAGCCTGCTCAGATCTGCTCCTTTTGGTGCCACGTGGCCAAGGCAGGGCTGGGCTCTGCTCCACGTCCAGGTGCATGACAGACCTTTCCCGTCAGTCTTTCAGGTCTCTCTGGGATAGAAATCTCCTCCACTCCATTGTTCTGTGGCTTCTGCTGCTCTAGAATTTGTTGAGAGTTCTTCTTTACATGTATTTTATGGGCTGTGGGGTAAGGGCTAGTATATGTGCATCTTTCTACTCCGCCATCTTGGCTCTGTCCCTTCCTATTGGCCATTTTTATGCAAGAATATTATGACACTTTATCAAGTATTTTTCGGAAATCGAAATATCTAAGGATGCCCCAAACAGACAAATGGCCTTATCAGAAAAAGGAATTGAGATTAATTTGGTTTAATTTGTTCTTGAAGCCACTCTAGTGCTTGTGATCATTGCTTACTTATCTAGAAACTCAATAACCATACCAATGGTAATATGACCCAGAATTCTGCCAGGAAATTGTATTGGCCTATGGGTTACAGGCACTTTGCTTCTTTGAAAGTCAGGACATTGGACTTTGTCCAGTTCTGAAATATTTTTCACATTCTCTAGTCTTTCAAAGGGACTACTTCCTTATAGCACTGTTCAATTCTTGGTGTCATATTTCAGAAAACATGATAAGCTAGAATGTATCCAGAGGAAGAAAACCAGGATGGCAAAGTTTGTTCCATCTGAGGAGCAGGTAAAAGAGTGGGGATATTTAGCCCAGAGAAGCAAAAAAAAAAAAAAGTAGGGATGTAGTAGTTATATTTCAAGTCAGAATGGCTACCTCAGATTTTGTCTTTTTTTTCCTTTCCATCCCCTACGTAATTCTCAGAAGTCTAAGATAGAGATGTGTCCATATCATACTCATACTCCAAAGCCTTCATTGGCTTCTTCGTGCCCTTATAATTAAAGTAAAACTTCTCGTGTAATGGACTCCTTTGTTGTCTGTACAAAAGGCATCTATGGACTTCTTCTGAGAGTAATGTTTTTAAGTGTATAAAATAAAATACACAGGACCACAAAGGAATAGAAGTCTTAATGAGATTAAAGATGTTGTTTTTCATTCACAAGTACCTTGTTAGAACAAAAGGAATGCTACAAATTTTGTTTCCTTTACATTTTTAATGTTTACAGTACAGACAACCAATTGGTAAAACATTTAGCAGTTTGTTTGATACTAGGAGAACCTGTACTGTACTTGAAAGTAATATTGACATACACAATTATAAGGAGTCAGACGGCCAAACATAATGATTCTAGAGCAGATTGCAGGCCATGCAGTTGGAAAATGATTTAAAATTGCTACCTTACAAAATAAAAACTGAATCTTTTTTTAAAAAGAAGTTTTTTTCTTCTCATCCAAATTCATGGATCTCCTGAAATCTGTTTATGAAACCCTTTCCTCTTTCCATTCTTTCACCCTCCCATTAAAAGCACTTGCTCTAAGACCATAATTAGCAGATTAGGTGCTAACCTGCAGTTTCCTATACCAACAAAATCACAGGTCTAGTCCCTGATCCCTTCATGCACTCTTCAGTCCATCCAAACTGGCTTGCTAACTCTTTCCCAAACTTTACTTCCGTCTTTGACATCTGTTCATTTCCTTAAGCAATATCCATCCATCATGTACTTCCTCACTTTTGTCTTTCACAAGAATCCAAGTCTTCAAGGTTCAGCTTAAATGTCATCTGACATCCTCCTCCCCCAAGTAGTATTTATATTTACTCCCACATATGTGTCTTGGATCTTCCCAATATGATCTAAGTTTCTTGACATCAAGAACTGTTTCTGTTATGTCTTAATATCCTTTATTATGTTAGGCCTTTTACATAGTATGTTATTAAGAGATATTTGTTAAATTGAATAGTGAACTGAACCCTCTCAGCATATGATAAAACATAATCCTTTTCTGGTGAACTGAACAAAACTGGTTTCACACAATTAAAGTTTTTTTGTTTTTTTTTAAGTGTCTAGCGCATAAATGCTTGTGGGCTTAATGATTGGATCACCATGCTCACAGTCATGCATAGTATCTCTGCACCATTTTAGTATCATATATATCTTGTTTAATAGCAAGAATTAAAATAAATGAATGTTGAAATGAGAGACAGCATGTAAGTGAATAGAGAATTGGCCTTGGAATCAGGGAGACCTGGCTTCATACCTAGACTCTAATGTGTGATCCTGGGCAAGACTCTTACCCTCTTGGCGTCCTGGGCAATTATCTAAACTGTTAGTTTTAGCCGAGGTGGGAGTTTCCTCATCTGTAAGTCTTCTATACTAGTGAAATCATACAAGTCTAATCCCTAATTCTCTTATCTTGGGAAAGTTTTAAATGTGTTCTATATATTTTAACTTTTTTTTTTTCTTACAGACTTAAGATACTTGCACATTTGATGACTGCTAAGTTCTTACATACAGAAATTAGAGAGAAAGGTGGTGCCTATGGTGGAGGTGCTAAACTTAGCAGTAATGGAATATTCACCTTTTACTCCTATAGGTAAATTGTCTGACATATGTACAGCATATAATGGTCATTTACAGAGATGTGACAGTGGATGGAATATTGGGCTTGTAGTAGTTCTGTTTCAGATCTCTCACACTAGATCTGTTGGTGAGGAGAGATTCTCATATTGATGAAATGAAGAGATCCCTTAAATTTTTTTTTAAATTACTTTTTAAAAAATAGACTGCTTATTTAATACCATGTCACATAGTGTAGGACTTTTTAATGGAAGCATAGTTCACTTGACAGTCTTTCCCTTAAAGGTCTGCTCTAATGTCTTATCATTGTTATAGAAGCCTCCATAGGTTCCCAGAGGCACAAGTAGAGCACAGGCTCTTGTTGGTCCTTCCCAGTGTCAGAGGGTCAGACACACCAAGTGCAGAGAAGCTCATCAGTACAAGTTTGGCCAGGTGATATGTTTTCTTTTGGCCACAGCAACTCTTGTGAAAATGGGCTACTAAGGTTGCAGTCTGATAATGTGAATGCAGACAAACATTGAATAAAAAGTAACCAAATTATAGTCATTCGTTATCTAAATTTTATGTGTAAAAGATTTTTTTCAATCAAATTATTTAGGGATCCAAATTCAATACAGACTCTTCAGTCTTTTGAAAAAGCAGTCAACTGGGCCAAATCTGGAAAATTCACAGAGACTGATATTGAAGAAGCAAAACTTTCCGTTTTTTCGGTTGTGGATGCTCCAGTTGCACCTTCAGACAAAGGTAGGAGGAAAGTGGTGTGTGTATGCATGCGTGTGTTTGTGTTTGGTGAAACAGCCCTAATAAGAGTCATGGACTTTGCCAGCTTACCAGGTAAAATGCTAGAGAAGTAATAGTTCTTTTAATATACTTTTTCTGGACAGCAAAACATTTTTTTTTCATTTGGGACATTAAAGTTCATTTGCATTCCCTTCTTCCATCCTAAAAAACAATATTTTTAATTATAGCAACCTATTTATCTCTATATACCTATATATCTCTATATACCTACATATCTATTAGACTTTACAACTGCTTCAGTTTCATTCTTTTTACTTGTATTCTCATTGCTTGACCTAGTTGTTGTTCAGTCATTGTTCAGTCATGTCAGACTTTTTGTGGCCCAATCTGGGGTTTTCTTGGTAAAGATAGTGGAGTGGTTTGCCATTGCCTTCTCCACCTCGTTTTACAGATGAGGAAACTGAGGCAAACTGGGTTATTTGATTTGTCCAGTCACAAAGCTAGTGTCTAAGGCCAGATTTGAACTCAGGAAGTTGAATCTTCCTAACTCCAGGCCTTTCCCTCCCTTTGCCTCTTTACCTCTCTTTACACCTGCCTGACCCACAGATGTTTAATCAGTGTTTGTTGATTTATAAAACTAGACCTTAAATTTATAATGATTTTTGTATTGAACTCTACTTAGGGGAAAATAGCCATTCTGCTTAAGGTTGTTGAATTCTGTCATTTTTCTGTGAAGTGTAAGAGATGCTATTGCTCTAACTAAATGTTATCTTTTGAAATTTGGTTTTATTTTCAGGAATGGACCGGTTCTTACACGGGCTGTCACATGAGATGAAGCAGGCACACAGAGAACAACTCTTTGGTGTTAATCATGAACAGCTTATCAGTGTTAGCAACAAGTGAGTATGTTTTTAAAAGTTACTCTGCATGTGGTTTTCTTCCAGATAAAAACTTCCTAACAGTACTGTTGGCTCCATTCAGTGAAAATAAGGATTTAAAACGTGTGATCAGTTTTCATTATGTGGATGATATTATTGTTAAAATAATGGTTAAAGTTGCCTCTCTTGTGTGGGTGAGTACTAAGAGAAAGCATATGACCATCTCTGTTTTTATTTCAGATACCTCAGAATTGGACAGAGCACACGAGGATTGGCCATACTTGGACCAGAAAACATGAACATTGATAAAGACCCATCGTGGGTAATAAGATAATTAGTTAAAAAAAAGGCTCAAAATAGAGCTTAACTGAACACATATTAATTATTAGACTTATAACCTAAAATCACTAGTGGGTCAGAATCATTAACTTTTGTGTAAGACTTTATCATGTACACTGTTTCATATTCAGAACCTAATTATGTCAGAGGATACTTTGAGGACAAAATTCTGTCAATCAAGAAGGAACAATAGTGATTGTATAATATAATGGCCTAATTGGAGGGATTATGACTAAACTTTAAAAATGTATAAACTATATATATTTTTTAACTTCAAGAGCAGTGTTTTTATTTGACCCTGTAGGCCCTCAATGGCATGTCAACTTTAAACAGCTGTCCCTTTAAGAAATAAAACAAGAATCTGACCCAGATGTGCATTGGTTATCTATTTTCAACACTATTTTGATTTAGTATAAGAAAAAACTAAACTATAGCATCTCATTTGTTTCCCTTCCTCCCTCAGTCTGCTCACTTCATATCCAAATATGAGTTAAAGTGGGTAGCTTCAAGGAGAGGTGGAGAGCTGAATCTGACTTAGAAGAGTCTCTTTAATTACCATCTTTTGAGATCTCAGTGCTTCCTAGTTTGACTTGCTTTTCTTATGGTCCTTCCTACTATTCTTCAGGCATTCTTAAGGAAATAGAAGTTAACTGCTGCTTCCTGTGTCATGGACCTCTGGTAACAAAATGCATTTCAATTCATAAAATCGAAATAAATAAGATAGTTAGGAAGGAAATAAATTATATGGTAGTTAGCGAGATATTTAAACAACCCCTGCTCTAACTAGAACGAATGGAACCTTCTAATGTCTTCTTTTACTCTGTTCCAAACACTAAACCTCCCCCTTCCACTCCACTGTTATTTTCAAGGAATAGCAGCAAAGCGTTCAAGGAGTTTGGGGAGCCTTCTCTCTTCTCCACCCTCCTCTGAGGACGACAGAACTAACCTTGGAAAAAGTGAGCATGAACACAATCTTACTATCTACGCCTATGTCAACAAATCCATTGCAGTAGTCGATCTTTAGTTTGTATAATTTTCTACCCTGATAGGCAGGTAGCTAAAGTTGTCATAAAATTAATTTATTTCTGATGCCTGTTAACTTTGCAACTCTCCCTACCTGTCCTTACACCTCACTCTTCCTTTGGCACAGCTAAGAGTCATATCAGTTTAGAGTTGTCATTAAAAAAACATCTACTCCATCTCTCATAGGTGAAAAAACTGGGCCAAACTTTAAGTAGTTAAGTGACTTGCTCCAAAGCATGAACTTGGAAAATAACAATTACAGACAATCTCCTAATTTCCACTTTCATACACTTTCTCCTTTTCCACATTGCTGATTTTTCAGTGTTCTTCTAAGTCAGGGCTTGAGCACTTCCCATCTGTGAACCTCTTAAAATTGTGACCAACAATTTCTCTGAGGGCAAGAAAAAATCAACATTGTTTTTCAGATATGTAACATCCAACCTGAGTACCATCTAGCAATTAGTTAAAAACATAGAACATACTAAGTTTTGTCAAGTTATTCTTTGAAGTCACTATATTTATAACCATAGATTTTAAAAAATTATCTTCTGAGAAGTGATAATACTGTAGATTTGTGGCTGATTTTTCACTTATATAACCAAGCCTGTTTTTGAGGTTTTTTAAGCTTACTTTTCACAAACAAATTATAATTGTAATACTCATTTTAATTCCACTTTATATATACACCATTAGCTTGACACAAAACACATCTACATGTTCTAGGTAGAAATAACAGTTTTGATACAAAGTACATAAGAGATTTACTCCATGGTATATTCATTATTTTGCATTTGAATTATTTATTTGTAAGGATCATTGGGTAATCAGTAAATAAGAGTGATATTGATAATTGGTACTCTGTAGTTAGTGACTGAGTAATATCTAACACAATATGGAAAAGAACGGCAATCTATTCCTTATTTTGCATAAAGTGCTGATACAATAACTTAAATGTTACAAAAACTTCAGTGACCAAAATATTCTAAAGCATCATTTCAGACACACAGTGTGACTCTACATGACTTAACATGTTGCGAGTTAACTTTCTGTCTGTATTGTACAGCCAGATACGTGTTCGAATTGACCCGAATCGGAAACATCATAGCTGATTTTGTACTTAGCCAAAATTTTCATCAAAGGTCGTAGTTTCAACCACCATTGTTCTTTGGGAATTCTGTGCCTGTTGGGGTAAGGGAAGAAAGCAGTTTATGCCATTTTTAATCCTACATTCTGTCATCAGATATTGATTTTTCTCAGCCTCATGGAAGATATTTTCTTTGTGGTACAAATTCAAATTAAAGAAGAGCAAATTTTCTGGAAACCATTCACTTAAGGGCTATTTAGCAATTCTTTTACATCTCTGCAAATCATGCTCCTTAAAAAAAAATGTCATGTATTTAATTTTGAACTTTAATTTCTAAATCTGGGTGGCATTATTTTATCAGATTTGGTCAGACTGGATCCAGTAGTACAGATGACAAAACTGTTGACATTTTGTAATTCTGTGAAATGCTCACGTCTTTCTACAAGTCCCTTCTAGGGGATTTCCCCAGCACATTGGAAGTCCCTGGTGATTCTCATGTATTATGGGAGTAGAGCACTCTCTCCTCCTCTTAACTAAATGAATGACTAGGAAATGTGAAACTCAGTCATGTCTTAACATCACTGTTGGTAATCTAATGCAGGTTGTATCCACTATGCTTTTTCCACTACCTTTTAATTCCTGAAATTTGATTCTGACACCATGGTATTCAAAAGCCCACATAACATTACCAGGAAAAAAAGGTGAGCCTTTTAGCAGTAAATGGCTTGGGAGCAAATTGAGCAAAAGGACAGTTCAGCTTTCCCTAGGCACACCAGCCTGCTTTATATTCCCTCTTCAGTTAGGTGACCATAGCGCAGTAAAATGGATAACTGTATGTTGTCCTAGTTTTAAGGTCAAATGCAAACAGGAGATCATCAGCATTTAAAGGGAATCTCTCTTACTATTGAATTCTGCATGAAACTGAAAAATATCCACAAGAAGGATTTACCTCACTCTCAAGCCTTCTTTAATGTTGCTAGTCAGTGGTATCATTAAACAGTTCTTTGTGGTTGTGTCACAGAATTTTATATAATTTTAATGCATATAGGAGACACCTTATTTATTTGAGGAATCCGGAATTTGTAGAAATGTTGAAATCAGAGAAGGATCTTATGTCCTTTCAGTCATTTGAAAATTATCTATCAAATTTGACTTCTGTTTTCATCAAAATACTCTCATGAGTTACTAGATTTATAGTAAACATGAAAAAAACTTAAAATCTAATTTTTTCTCCCATTCCTTTGCAATGTCTCATCTGAAAAAATCAGTACCTGAGTGCCTTTAAAATTGTTAGTTTTACTAGAAATTTCTTCTTTATGTTTTTGGTCAGGTCTAATTGCTCTTCCTCACTACAGCTTCTTAAGAGCCTTTGCCACGTCTTCACATCAGGCACTGCTAGGTGGTTAAAAATCAAATGTTGGGGGCATTATCATTGCTGATAAAACTAGATCACCATAGTGAGGCCAGTAGCTGACCCATTTCACATCTAGTTTCCTGTCTCACATGTTCTCAGGATGACCTGGTTTAGCTGAATCTCATGACAAATTGACTTCAGACTCATTTAACCTTCAATCCAGTTCCACAAATATTTCTTAAGTTTATGGGGTACTAGGTACTAGAGATGGAAAGAAAAAAGGCAAAAGAATCTGCTGCCCTCAAGGAGGGCACAAGTATGAAGCTTTGGGGAAGTCTTTTCTTTCTTGCTCTAGAAGCATATTTCTAACTCATTTTTGTTGTCGTTCCCTTTGCCCACCTTTGCAATGGAGTCTGTATATAAAGTCTATAATGACTTAGTTCTAAGGATCTTCTCAAGTTCTTCATCTTTTGTAACAGATGATGGAGCATACGTTCTGATGACACTTTCATTACAGTCCTAACATGGCCAACTACCCTACACAGTAATGTTTCTAGTTGTTTTGGGGGAACGTGGTAAAACTAATTCTGATAACTCCTTTACTTTCACCTACCTTAGGAGAACCCATGAACTCTCATTCACTTACTACTTGTATTTCTTCTGGTTTTATTTACTTACACAAAATCTGTTTGATTCTTTAGTTCAGTCACAGGTTGGAAAACAAGACTCCGTGTGCGCATTCCTAGCAGACAAACTGAATCATCAGTGTTGGCAAATACTTTTCCTAGAAAAGGAACAAAACAGGAGTGTAAAAATAAACAGATTTCTGTAAGTGAAATCAATATATGAAAGTCATTTAGTGGTTAATTATTTGCTTAGAGGATGATTTTAAGGATATAATACCAGTAGTGCATTTAAAATATCTTTTTTATAAAAGTAAAATTTAGTTGTATAAAACAAAGCACATCAGCATTTGGGAGCTGTTGTATAAGTGGGTATGAGCATCTTTTCTCTGTTAGTCATTAGAAAGGGAGAGAAGGGTTTTGAGTTGCAGCAAGAGGGGTTTTGATAAGTTTTGAGGATGAGGTTCTTAAGATGAATATCATAAAATCCTAGAAGCAGTTAATCAAGAAATATTATAGAACCTCCTATGGAGAAATAGGGAAATGGGTAGAGCAAGGTCTCTTTGTGTTAAAGGACCTGTTTAGAAGCAGGGGAATGGTCTAGACAGTATCTCCCCACCCTATGATTTTATTATTCCTTATGTACATTATTTATGTAATGCTGGATTGCCAATCAAGAGTCTTAAAAACGGGAAAATAAAACAGCTTAAGAAAGAAGAAGTTACCTTCTTCTGTGTTCCATGTAGCCACCAGAGGAAAAAAACAAATGATAATTTTAACTACAATGAATCCATGTAGAATTAAATGTACTCAGAGTACTATCTATGTTAACAGTTAAGGAAGAAATGGAGGGATATTGCAAAATACTATTAAAGTTACATGAAACAGACATTCTCTTCAATAAAACAAGCTAGTAAGACATAAGTAGTAATACTCATGGAAATTAAAATTATACCACATAGGTGTCAATGCCAATGAAACCAAGTAACAAGCATTCTATAAGCTTAATACAGTTAGCAACTTATAGCTCAACCATTAAAAGAGAACTCCCATACCTTTTCGATAGCTTTCCTTTAGTTTACGTGAAATCCACTGAACAGCTTTGGCAGAAATTTTTGTTCCAAAGTTTCTGTCAAAAGGAGAAGGTGCTCCACCCTATTGGAGTTTAAAGTGACATTATGAATTTAGGCTTACTCTTCATTAAAGAATGATAGACTATTTTAACTAAATATCAGAGAATATACAAGTGTGTGTCGGTATACACACACACACACATACATGTATATAACATCCACAAGGTGAAATAACTCATGAACTTAACCTGAAGTTTTAGAAAATTAATGATTTTGATAACTATAATGGTATTAAAAATGAAGTAGGAATGATTCATGTTATATTCCAGTTTATATTAATTGTCTGAAACAATACTCTTTTTAAAGAAGACATTTATTAGCTTATTTTCACTTAAATAATGGGAATTGATGTTATTGTTCTCAGTGCAATTTGATGCTTGATATACATGTTTAGGAAAAAGTGCAAGCACAAAATGTTTAGGGTAGCACCTTATCTCTTCTCATATCAGAGTTTAAATGAGTGAATTCCAAGTATACTGGAGAAAAAAAAGCCAACTATTCAGGTGCTTTCATTTGAAAAGATACAGAAGATATTTTTGACCTAATCATTTTGTAATATGTTAACAAATGGCATAAATCTGAAAGAAAACCCCAACTATCAAACCTAGAGGCTGAGAGAACCATTTTGCTTAAATTATCTGGATAATTACCCAAACCCTCTGCTTTGTGAAGTCACAATACTTGTTATCAACAAACTAATCCAAAGTGTTTGAGGCATCTTACCTGTTGCATGTGACCCAAGACATTCTTTCTACAATCAAATACTCCTTTTCCTTCCTCAGAATAGAGTTGATAAATGAAATCAGTGGTATAATTTTCATTACAGTTCTCATTTCTAAAATAAATGGAAAATAGTCCAACTGGTTTACCAGACATTAAGATTTAAAATATATTTTGGTCTTGTGGATATGGAAATGGTTAAAACTTTTGTACAAAAGTGTAACCCTGCCTTTCCTTTTCCTCCCGTTTCCCAGTTTTTTTGGTGTAATTAACTTATTTAAATAGGTGAAGCTTTAATTATATGCAGTCCCTTTTTTTTTCTAATTCTACCTTTATAACTAATTTTTTTATTACTATTATAACAAGTTTGTGGTCTGAATGTACATGTACAGCTGATTCAGGAATGACTTCTACCCAACCAAGGAGTTTTCTGTCTGTTAAAATATAGTCATTTTCATTTTTGTATATTTTTTTTGGTAAACACAATTTCTAGTTCCCTCAGATAGTTGTCTTGGAGAAACTATTAATGATGTACAGGCTTAAAGTTTCTTTGCAGTCTATACTTTTTCTTTTTTTAATTCCTTCCTCTGGAACTTCATCTTCCAACGCACTTTTGTTTTTTTGCTTGCCATCCTTATCTCTGCCCAACTTTACACCAAAGTCACTAAAAGTAAGGCTGTTTTAATTTGGAGGGGCTTACCATATTCCTATAATGTCTTCATTTTTATCCTTTCTTAGAGATTTTGGCAGATAAGCTGTGAATATTTTCATAATGATATTTTTGCACACACTATGAGCACTGACTAAGGAGGCAATTAGGTAGTTCAGTGGATAGAGGGCTGTGCCTGGAGACAGGAAAACTTGAGTTCAAATGTGAACTCAAGATACTTACTAGTTGTGTGACCTTGGGCAAGTCACTTAACCTCTGCCTTAATCCAGTGGAGAAGGAAATAGTTAACTCCTCCAGTATCTTTGCCAAGAAAACCCCATGGACAGTATGGTCCACAGGGTCTTGAAGAGTGAGACCTTACTAGATAGCTGAGCAGCAAGAGTGGGTACTAAATATGAGATGACCAAATGTCCCCCTGAGAATGCTTTTGTCCTTGGCTACATGATCAAAACCAGCTTGTATCAACACTGCTACATTCCTCTTCATGGGGAAGCCTATGAAACACCGTTTCAATAAGAAGCAACTTGCTTTGGCTTCCAGTTTTGTTTGTAGCAAAGACAGCAAGTTTGATGATCCTGTTCTTACAGAAGTACTTGGTCTCTCACTAGAAAAGGCTCTCACATTTAGGATACTAATGACTGTTAATATTTATAGATGATCTTAAAACTACAATTCTTAGGGCACTTTACCCCTTTGCTACTGCTCTGCCTCTGCAGAAATAGAGGTGTTTGCATAGTACTGAGTGCCGTTTGATGTATTTATCTTTAGCTCATGGGTTGCCATAGCCTAAGAATTCACATAGCCAAATGGCCAGCCTTCTGATGAGAGGCCTCTCCACGCTTACTTGGCTAAGTTAATTGTCAGAAAATGGTCTTGAGCTAATACTATTCTCAAAACCTTTCCAGCATGGTAGAATCTACCAAGGCTTACATTCTGCTGGATTCTAGCATTCATAAACCCAATGTTACCAGTACATACAATGATGAAGCGATGAAATAGGACTTAGTGAAGGCTAGATCCTAGGTGATCAAATAACAGTTAAACTCTATCCAACCAATGGCATTTAAAAGTTATTTTTCTAAGAGCTTAAAGCCCAAATCTTTAGAAAAAACCCATTAGCACCTGAGCACCAGGCCTCGTTGTATACTGGTCTTCATTTTCTCTGTCAAATGTTCCACGTTAGCCTAGAAGGGGAAAAAAATTACCTATCTCATTAGAAATACTTGGCTAAGGTACCATCAAGTAAACAATTACTTAATTTCTATAGAGCAAGTCCGTGCTGGAAGAAAAAAACAATGATATGACACTTGCATTTACTTAATAATCAGTACACTTAAACATACTTATTCATGTGTCATTAATCTTCCTGTCTTTCTACATCAAAATATTGTTTTGGAGCTCCCAGAGTGCAATGAATATATCTGTTTAGCCACTCACCGTACCATTCCATCAATCTCTTAATACATAATTTCTAATGGGAACAAATGTTACATTAAAAACAAAGAACAATTCATATGTTTCATGAATTAAATCCCTGTTTATGCTTCCAATCATTTACCATAGGTGGTTTACCATGATTTTAGATGAATAATAGGTGTTATCCTTAATTTTGGAGCTGAATCATAGCTTAAATTAGCTAGATAGGACCTAGGAGCACCTAATCCAAGTCTCTTACAAAACAGATGAGGAATTGGAATCCCCAAGAGGGAAACTCCCCAAAATAACAGATTGGAAGGATAAGAATCATAATTTGAATACATGTCCTTTGGCTCCACATCTGGAATTGTTTCCATTGTTCCATAGATAAGATTTTTTTTTTTAATCAGGAAACAGTCAATCAGTACCTTATATTGAACCAACACATGTGACCATGGTTTAAGTGTTTGCTTTATACAATTAAAATAAAGTAGTAATTTTACAATTCGCCCATTTTCTGCTATCATGTTTTTTTCCTCACCTGTTTTCACTTTGACATAAACCATAAAACTACCTTGTTTTCTTTATGCATGGGTCTTCCAAATAATTTTTTATGCAAGTGTCTTCACGTTAAAATAGGTCAATAAGTAAATAAGGACTTTTTTGGCTGTAAGGGGAGGGATCCTATAATTTAAGAAATCATTCTCTGCACATTATAACATGAGTTTGTATATATCTAGGGTATGTTCCAGCCATTTAATTCTATGTTCACAATGGTTTAAAAAAATGGAGAGTAGTTCATCTGTTCTGATAGTTCTCAAGTCAATACTACAAAGTTTAATAATGTGCATGTTATCAGAATTATTCTTTCCTACTTTTTTTACAGACACCTGTAAAACAAACAACCTGATTATCAGAAGAAAGGTAAAACTTCAAGTTTTAGTTTCAAAGTCAGTGAGTAAATTCATCTTTCAAGTACCTAACTAGAGAATTAGAAGAGCAGATTATACAACTCTATTCCCTATATATATTTGGGTTATAAAGTCAAGAATTTGAACTGCAACCTATTTTACCCCACACTGCTAGCTATAAATATTGGCAATACAAATTATATAAATATAAACCAAACTATATTTGGTTTAAGAAAGACCAAGAATGAGCAGATTTCTGTGATATGAATGCTCCTTAACCAGAATTCATTATCTATTAAATGCCCTACGTGTAAGGTGTTAGGGACACGTGAATTTATTATTATGCTATTAATTACATACTGCTCAAGTTGTAGTTTAGAAGAGGTGGGGTAGAAAGTGGAGTATGACTAAGACTATATTATATACCTAACTCATGACCATATCATTGCACAGAACAGACTTTTATTATGACATTGCAAAATTCATTTTGGGTTGTCCCTGCCTCCTGGATTCTTCTTATTTCCCAAATGGAGTCTCCCTTTTTCAATTCTATTGTCGTCCTGTTCCTCTGTAGCAGAGTGAAGCAATCATCTAATGGGTGTGATCTGGCTCTTGCTATGTAATTATTAGAGCTTAAACTGGTGGGAAGACTCAACAACATCCAGTGATAGATATTTAGAGACCAACCTAATGTTGATCTGGGGAGAAATGGACCTTCGTTCCACTGAAGACCGTGAATACTCTCTCTGCCTTTAGCTATTTGCAGGTGGGTGGGGAGGGTGGAAGGAAATCCTTGCATGGAGGATGCAGAGTGAACCAGCAGAGGGCGCACTGTGACTTTACCTAGTTACAGAAGGGTAAGGGCTTGGAGAATTACATATTGTTTGACAGACTTTTCACTGGAAATAGAGTAAGTGCTCTCAGTTTTTTATCCAGAAGAGAGTGAATCCTGAAGAGCTTTACTTATTATTCCTCATCACCTCCCCTTGTCTCTGCCAACACTACATGCACACACATACACGAAATAAAATAAGTCTATGTAGTTTAAAATTGTTACATACCTGTAGTTCTCGGATGTCAAACTGCTCTTCAAAAATGTATGCTATATCAGCCCCAGCAGAAAGACCACCCATGCTGGCCAGATATCCACAGTAGCCACCCATTGTCTCGATGATGAACACCCTCCTCTTGGTCCCACTAGCTGACTGCTTGATTCGATCACAGGTCTGTTCATAAAACGAGGTATTAATTAGGGTTTCTGAATGAGTTACTTCTTTACATTAATTTTGTGTGGTAATATTCACATTGTTAGGATCTTGGACTTTTAAAATTGTTTTAATTTAACATTTCATGATCTTCAAAGGTAATAGTTTTTCTGGCCCACTGGTGGACACAAGTTCTTCCTAGAAATTCCTTACCTTCCGTACAGCTTTTTACAATTTCTTTACAATTACAACTTCCTTAGAATTACCTGAGCCCTCAGTTTATGAGAATTGCCAGTATAAAAAAGAGGAGTTAGCATCTGGGTTAGTATTAGTAGGCAGCTGGGGCTATTCTTATTAGTTACAGCAAAATGTTGAATATTAAAGTGCTGATTACTTATTCTGTGGCATGGCTTACTTTGTTATTTTCATTTCTTCATTTGTACATGTACAAATAATTGTGTGTATGTATGTGTATTTGAAATTCATTATATTCTCAGAACTTTGGTAATTCTGAATCTCTGTCTGGAATATTTGATCATGAATACTTTTATCACAGCTAGCAATTAGTTGTGCCAGTGTGTTAGCTTTATATTTACTGATCATACAAAGAAAGTCTTCCAGACTTTCAGTAATCTAGTTCCATGATGAAGCATATATTCTCCCTTCCCTATCTTCCATGAAAATGTGTGCTCAAGTTAATACTTTGGTATGAATCTTTTTTCCTCTCATAACCTAATTCAGTCTTATTGTACTGTACTTAATGCAGAATGTTAGCAAGGAGAATTAGTCAATTATTTTCTAGTTCTTTTGTGTAAGGAATTGTGGAAGACAAAGGGGACAGAACCTGTAACCAAAGGGCAATATTTCCAGTTGGGGATTCTACCTGAGTAGGTCAAATGATATTGGAAGATAGTGTTCATTAACATAAAAGCTTTGCTTTGGGATTCCTAGACTTTAGCTGAATATAGGATAATGAAGGGAAAGCTAGATGGCATGGTGAATAGAACACCAGCCCTGAAGTCAGGAGGACCTGAGTTCAAATTTGACTTCAAACACTTGACACTTACCAGCTGTGTGGCCTTGGGCAAGTCATTTAACCCCAGTTGCCTTGCCATGTAAACTTACACACTCAGTTGGGTATAGAAATCCATCTTACCCCACAGGAAAATAGGGTAGGAAAGGGGTAGGGTAATAGAAGGGACGACAGAGACTGGGGGAGGGAGTAGTCAGAAACAAAACACTTCTGAGGAGGGACAGGGTGAAAGGAGAGAACAGAATAAGTGGGGGGGGGGGGAATAGGATGGAGGGAAATAGCAGTACTATGAAAATAATTATGAAACACATTTCTCTGATAAAAGCCTCATTTCTCAGACGTAAGAGAACTGAGTCAATGATCAAAAGATATGATGTTTTCAGATGAAGTAATCAAAGCTGTCTATAGCCATATGACAAAATGCTCTAACTCACTACTGATTGGAGAAATGCAAATTAAAATAATTCTGAGGGGAGGCAGAGCCAAGATGGCAGAATAGAAAGACACACCTACTCTAGCTGTTCCCCTATAGCCCATAAAATATCTGTAAAAAATGACCCTAAACAAATTCTAGATCAGCAGAAGCCACAAAACAGAGTGAAAGAGATTTCTAGCCCAAGACAGCCTGGAAGGCAGACAGGAAACACACCAGGATCAGAGCTGAGCACACAGCCCAGCCAGCAGCAGCTGTGGTTCCCAGGTTACTCAACCCACAAATGCCAAAGGCAGCTTCAAAGGTCAGTGAGAAAGGTGAGAAGGGAACTCAGTCTGGCCCCAGCAGCCCCAGGGCAGCAACTGTCCCTGCCTCAGTGTCCATTTTAGGAGTTCTCTGCTAAAGGCCCTGGGGGAATCAAGCTGCTGATCTGGATCTCAGTCCTGAGTGGCGGTCCTGCAGTGAGGAGGAGCACTGGTGTTGGTGGTTGTGGAGAGAGAACCCCACTCACAGATTCTGGGCAGAAAAGCTCTATCATACCAGTCCCAGAGCAGAGCACAGCTCAGTCTTGGCTGAGTGGTATCAACTGGAACAGAACTGGAGCAGGCTTTTTTGGGGGAAGGGGGGGGAGGGGTGGGGAGAGGGTGGAATCTCCTGCAGCAGCTGCAATTTCCAGATTACTCAACCCACAAATGCCAAAGACAGCTTCAAAGATCCTGGGCAAAAATGCTTGTGGTAGCTCCCAGATCAGAGCGTAGGCCAGGAGAGGAGTAAACTCCTCTCCCTTGACTGTGCCACCTTGGAGAAACTGAGAACTTACAGGTCCCCAGATATACCATCCTCTTGACAAAGCACTCAGAAGTCAAGTAACTGGCTGGGAAAATGCCCAAAAAAGGGGGAAAAATAAGACTATTGAAGGCTACTACAGGTATTTTCTTCCATCCTTTCAGATGAGGAAGAACAATGTTTACCCTCAGAGGAAGACCTAAAAGTCAAGGTTTCTGCATCCAAAACCTCCAAAATAAATACGCAATGGTCTCAGGTCACGGAAGAGCTCAAAAAGAATTTTGAAAATAAAGTAAGAGAGGTGTAGGAAAAATTGGGAAGAGAAATGGGAGTAATGCAAGAAAATCAGGAAAAGCAAGTCAACAGCTTGCTAAAGGAAATACCAAAAAAAAAAAAAATGCTGAAGGAAATAACAACTTTGAAAATAGGCTAACTCAATTGGCAAAAGAGGTCCAAAAAGCCAATAAGGAGAAGAATGTTTTAAAAAGCAGAATTAGCCAAATGGAAAAGGAGTTGCAAAAGTTCACTGAAGAAAATAGTTCTTTAAAAATTAGAGTAGAGCAGATGAGAAACCAAGAAATTACAAAACAAAACCAAAAGAATGAAAAAATAGAAGATAATGTGAAATATCTCATTGGAAAAAACAATTGACCTGGAAAATAGATCCACGAGAGACAATTTAAGAATTATGGAACTACCTGAAAGCCATGATCAAAAAAAGAGCCTAGACATCATCTTTCATGAAATTATCAAGGAAAACTGCCCTGCTATTCTAGACTCAGAGGGTAAAATAGAAATGGAAAGAATTCACCAATCACCTCCTGAAAGAGATCCCAAAAGGAAAACTCCTAGGAATATTGTAGTCAAATTCCAGAGTTCCCAGGTCAAGGAGAAAATATTGCAAGCAGCTAGAAGGAAACAATTCAAGTATTGTGGAAATACCTCAGGATAACATAAGATCTAGCATCTTCTACATTAAGGGATTGATGGGCATGGAATATGATACTCTAGAAGTCAAAGGAACTAGGATTAAAGCCAAAAATCACCTACCCAGTAAAACTGAGTATAATACTTCAGGGGAAAAAATAACCATTCAATGAAATAGAGGACTGTCAAGCATTCTTGATGAAAAGACCAGAGCTGAAAAGAAAATTTGACTTTCAAACACAAGAATGAAAAGAAGCATGAAAAGGTAAACAGGAAAGAGAAATCATAAGGGACTTACTAAAGTTGAACTGTTTACATTCCTACATGTTAAGATAATATTTGTAACTTGAAAATTTTCTCAGTATTTGGGTAGTTGGAGGGATTATACACACACATATATAGACAGCACAGGGTGAGTTAAATTGGAAAGGATGATTTCTAAAAATATAAAATTAAGAGGTGAGAGAGAAATATATTGGGAGGAGAAAGAGAAATGGAATGGGACAAATTATCTCTTATAAAAGAGGCAAGAAAAAGCTTTTTCCATGGAGGGGAAAAGGGGGGAGGTGAGAGGGAAAAAAATGAAGCTTGCTCCCATCACATTTGACTTAAGGAGGGAATAACATGCACACTCAATTTGATATGAAAATCTATCTTACACTACAGGAAAGTAGAGGAGAAGGGGATAAGTGGGGTGGGGGATGACAAAAGGGAGGAGGGAGTAATTGGAAGTAAACACTTTTGGGGAGGGACAAGGTCAAAAGAGAGAAGAGAATAAGTGGAGAGCAGAATAGGATGGAGGGAAATATATTTAGTCACAACATGACTATTATGGAAGTCATTTGCAAAACTACACATATATAGCCTATATTGAATTACCTGTCTTCTCAGTGGGGATGGGTGGGGAGGGAGGGAGAGTAGTTGGAACTCAAAGTTTAAGGAATGATTGTTGAGAATTATTTTTCCATGCAACTGGGAAATAAGAAATACAGGTAATGGGGGGGTATAGAAATTTATCTTGCCCTACAAGAAAAGAGAGAAGATGGAGATAAGGGAAGGGAGGGGTGTGATAGAAGGGAGGGCAGATTGGGGGAAGGAGTAATCAGAATGCACAGCGTTTTGGGGTGGGGGGAGCAGAGAGATGGGGAGAAAATTTGGAACTTAAAATTTTGTGAAAATGAATGTTGAAAACTAAAAATAAATAAACATTAAAAAAAGCAATTCTGAGGCACTACTTCATACCTATTAGATTGACTAATAGGACAGAAAAGGAAAATAGCAAATGTTAGCAGGCATGTGGGAAAATGAAACACTAATGCACTGTTGGTGGATTTGTGAACTGATTCAACCATTCTTTAGAGCAATTTAGAACTATATCTAAAGGCTATAAAACCATGCATACCCTTTGACCTAGCAATAGCACTAGTAGATCTGTATCCCAAGAGATAAAAAAGGAAAAAGACCTATATGTACAAAGATATTTATAGCAGCTCTTTTCTGGAGGGCAAAGAATTAGAAATTAGGGGGATGCCCATCAATTGGGAAATGGCTAAACAAGTTGTGTTATGTGATTATGATGGAATACTATTGTACTATAAGAAATGATGAGCAGGATGCTCTCAGAAAAACCTGGAAAGACTTGCATAGGCTGATGCAGAGTGAATGTACTGTGTACACAGGCATAGCAATATTGTAAGATAATTAGCTGTGAATGACGTAGCTATTATTTAAGACAATTCTGAAGGACTTAATGATGAAAAATACTGTCAATCCCCAAAGAAAAAACTGATGGTGTCTGAAGACAGATTGAAGCATACTTTTTTGAACTTTATTTTTTGAGGGGTTTTTTGTGTGTTTTCTGTCACGATATGAGTACTATACAAATGTTTTGCATGACTACACATGTATAACCTGTATCAAACTGCTCGCTTTTTCAATGAAGGCATGGGTTGGGGAGGGAGGAAGGGAAAGAATTTGGGACTCGAAGTTTTAAAAAGAAATGTTAAAAATTGTTTTTACGTGTAACTGGGGAAAAATAAAATACTAAATATACACAATAAATGAATGACATGTAAACTAATGTTAGGTATTGATTTTGCTCACTAATATGAGTCTGACCTCCTTTTAAAAGAAAAAAAAAACAACCTGATTTATGAGAACCATGAGGTTAAAAATAAATTATACATTCACTCACATCTGCAACATGTAATGGAGAGTTCATATTTATCCTAACCAACATTATCCTCAGTTCACATAAAAGGGCTTCTGCCAAAAAAATCAGCATAACTACTACTCACATAGTATTATCTGCATGGTATATGTTGGGAGCTATTAGTTAATGTGACATTTGGGCATCCTGGCAAAGAAGTGACTTCTTACAACACAGCTGGAGGACTGTGACCCCCAGACCACAAATTGGCAACTCTGTGGCAGGAGTAAAACATACATCCTCATGGCCAAGTTGTGATTCATGTTACAGGCAAAGCCATGGTTCCATGCCATGAATCAAACTGCTGTGCCTAAGATATATCCTCTACCTTGTAGAGCTTATGATCACACCAATGTATCTCTTCACCTCTACAAATGATTAACAAATGACTACAAAACAAATGAACAGATAGAAACCACTATAACAGAAGTTTATAGTTAAGAGTCAATGAATCTTAGAGGTGAAGAAGCTAAGGCAATTTAATTCAAATTTCTCATATTGTAGATGAAACTGAGGCCTAGAGAAATCAAGTGGGCTCCATAAAGGCTAATTAGCTACTTCACACAGTAGCTAATGGCAGAGCTGCCACCAAACTAGTTGGCTCTTAATTAAACTAGTGCTCTATCATAGTACTAAAACATATCATTCTTCCAAAATATTTTTGCAAAACCATCCATCCAAGGTGCCTTCTTAGCTTTCGTATAACAAACATGACCAAGTTAGAACTTCATTGAACTAAGCAGACTGCTAGAGATCATAGTGTAGGATATATATAGCTAGATGTTTGAAGGATAATTTGCCCTTTCTTCTCCCTGACTTTCAATTTATTTCGACAAACGTTTATTGTTAAATATAGTCAGGAACTAAGTTTGAGCTTGGGCAAACACAATCTCTTTTGAACGAGATGTTGCCTAATGTCCCTTCTGGCTCTATGTGCTTCTGTATATGGTCCTACAACCCCCCAAAACCCACAATCAACTTGGACTAAAAGCCTGAAAGACCTGATAACAACCAACTATCCAGCACTGGGGGAGTTCTCAACAGGGCTTCCAATATTTTTAGAAAATGCAAAGTAGAAAACTGTCTCAGACATAATCTTCTGAGGAAGTACACTGGTCCTTCTGACTGAACCAAAAGAAACTAAGTCAAAATCTTTGAAAATCAATATCCTTTCTGAGTTTTGCACAGGGAGCACATTATTGACATAATTTCTTGCTTCCAATTACACTTCTCCTTGTACATGGAGTATATACCACTGGTACCCAAAGGCTATCACATTAGTGCTCTCTATAAACCAGGGTATTGTACCATAGCCATGGAACTCAGAATGTTGCCCTGATGTCATTCAGACTCGGGAACTAACCAACTGTGTTCTCAAAATCTAGGTGGGGAAAAGGGGGACACCAAGTAAATGTATTTGTTACTATCTGTGTTCCACATACAGTGTGTCTATGTACTGAATGAAGATCTGATCTTAAAAAGAACCCACAATGAAATGGATTGTTGATAAACTGCTCACCCAAGGTAATGAGTGGGCTCATCAGAATGACAGAAATGTGCCAAGTGATGGCTTGATGACTTAACTCCAAATAGATGGGTACTAGTTCTCAAAGGTTTTTCTAACTTAGCTACTATATCTAATCAATGGACTTAGATCCTTCTTATGCAATAAAAAGAACTTGCTATAGTTACTAAATCCATGGCCTTTCCATGAGGGACCATACTCATCTATTCCACTTAGTTTTTTTTTGTTCCCCACCCCAGCCCTCAAGGAAAACCAGCTGCACCATCAGATCTACTTATACCCTTTGTGGATAAATATTGTCTTCCCTTTGCTTAAGGAAAAAAGAAGTGTCTGTCTAACTTACTATGTATGTTTATTACAAGACTAAAAACTCATCATCTTAAAAAAGTGCTCCTCATATAGCTAGATATGGCATAATATTAGGTACTGGAGAAGGAGGGAGAAAAGAGCAACAGATTTAGTTTGCTAAAGTCCGTAAATATTGAATGTTATCTTTTGGTCTCAGGTAGGGTAGCCTTGACAAATTAAGGCTTGACATGGCTAAAGTGAGAATTTGTTTTGCTGTACTATGAAGATGAGTACTGAAAGTATTTGCTTGTTTTTTTTTTTCCTTTAAGAAAAAAAAACAGCAACAACAAAACTATGGAGGGAGGAGAGATAATGGAAGAAAGAGATTAATTTTTTTTTAAATCTGTTAACTAAAAAAAATAAATGTTTTTAAAGAAAAATTAAGGCTCTAAGACTTAACTGGTTATTCTTATTATAGCAGTAACAAATTGACAAGAACGCAGACATGGTTTCTTACCTCCACAATGGCATTTAGGCCAGTGTCACTACCAAGACTAATATCTGTGCCTCGTACATTGCTGCTAATAGTAGCAGGCAAAATGCACATAGGGATGCAAAACTCCCTATGTAGGGCATGCGCCTCAGCTAGTTGTATATAATTCTTATAACCCTGGTATAACAGTGCAAATATCATTGGCACTCCACACCACGTATTCCATCCTTATCAGTTACTAAGTGGTTCCTTGCATGCGAGGAGAACTAGCTTTTCCTAGTGGCAAATACATTTGTCTCATGCAATTCACAGGAGCAAAATGAACTTTGAAAATAATATGGGACAAGGCGGGGGTAGGGGGAGCTGTAGTAAAATCTACAACAATGCACTGAGGTGTCACATTGGCACAATTCTTTTCTGAAAAGCAGCAGGTTAGTGAGAACTGGTGAATCTGAGATGGAAACATGAGGGACAGATCAGTTTAGTGCAGTTATTCTAGGAGGTTAAATTGGTCATATGATTCTGTATTGGATAAGGAAGAAAATCAGATTAAACTACCTAATAAAAATGAGCAGAACTCAAATTTTAATAAAAATTAAAAGCAACAAAACACCATTCTTCTTGTCGCTTCAGGATAAAGCAAATTCTTATCAATACCGAACAATAACCCACCAACACCGCTGCAAAGAAGCCAAGAAGGATGGCAAGAAGGATAAAAATGGGATAAGACCCCAGGCATCATACACACATGTAAGAAGTTAGCCACATTCCTACTACCATCATTGCCCAAAAGTAAATTATTTAAAACATGTGTTACCAAGCATGCCGGTATATTTTAGGCCAATTAATTGTTCATATGATCTTTCTCCCTGGGATGACTTCCATGGTTCCTTCTTTGAAGCTGTTCAAGAAAAGCTTTCTCTTTCCTTGTAACAGTTCTCTTATTTCTACCTCTGGATAATCTACCTCCCTTGCCTGGGTAACTAACCTGTGTGAATTTGGGTGGGTTTGTTATTGACCAATTGTGTCCAACTCTTCATGATCCTCTTTGGGGTTTTCTTGGCAAAGATGCTAAAGTGGTTTTGCCTTTTCCTTCTCCGGTTCATTTGACAGATGAGGAAACTAAAGAAATAGGGTTAAGCGATTTGCCCACGGTCACACAACCATTAAATGTCTGAGATCAGATTTGAACTCAGGAAGATGAGTCCATCTAGAGACCCCAGGCCCAGCACTCTATCCACTGTGCCACCTAGGTGCCCCAGGTTTGCGTGAATCCAATGATGCACCTCAAAACTTTAACATACTTTAGTTTTGCTGTCAAAAGGAGCCAAATGGAATTATCTCTTATTGTGACATTTTGGTTAGCACCTCAAGAATTTCTGATTGACTTTCAAATGGAGTATTAATAAAGAATACTTAACCAATGAAAGGTTAGATCCACTTATGCTAATATTAGGGATAACTCCCTCATCAAGATTTGGTTTGAGTCATTATATATAGCACATGTACATATATATATATATAAATAATCTTTTATAGACAAGGTTATCTATTAGTAGTTTTCTCTCACTACCACCAGCATCAGCACCAGGGAGAAATTAATGGATATGACCTACCGTCAGTTTGAGATCTTCTTCCATGAAAGGATTGACACTTTTCCTTCCTGACTGCTGTCCCTGCATGCTATCCCATGATTGCATTCACTTAAACCAATTTAATATGAAATGAGGTATGTTTGGGGTGGGTTTTTTGGGCTCCCTGGGATTTCCTAGTATGAAAAATGAACTAGTATTACAAGACTAGTACTGGATGCACTATTATTACTTTCCAGAGGATATATAACTTATTTTCCAAGAAACTAAGTCAATGTTCTCTTACTTTACTACAGAACCATTCAGCAAATTAAGGTCAGCTTGAATGGACTTCTTTGTTCATAGGTTGCCATGGCCAAAGAATTCATTACAAGTGGCCATCTGTTGCTGACGAGGCTCTTCATATGTACCTACGCAGGTTGGTCCTCAGAAAGGAGATACAGTCTGTTGCCTGGAGCATATTCAGAGGTATTGTCTCATGAGAGAACCTACCAGAGCTTGTGCCTCAGTGGCATAGCTTTCCAAGGTCACTTTCATACCATAATGACATATCAGATTATAACCCCATGGAAAGTTCCAGTGCCTCTTTCATTAGTATAAGGGTAAGTATCCTTCTGTATCATTTAAGGTGCTGTAATGACATGAGGAAGGAAACCACACCTTTGAACAGACTACTTTTTGAGAAAGCTCCAGCTGTGACTTCATCAAACAAACAAACACAGGAGCCTGCTTAAGCTTGTCAAACCTGTCATTTGTGGGCCCTGAAGTGAAAATTACATTTGTTACCAACCCTTTAAAGCCACTAGTAATTTTTTATACTGTTACATAGCCCACATCCCCCCATCCTCCCATGAGTCTCTTGGAAAAAGGAGAAAATTTTCAAACAGCATGCCCAAGGATTGAAATAGTGGTGGGTGGGTGAGTACAGGTCACTTAAAGCCTATGATAACTCCTATGGAAAGGGCAAAGTTTTGCCATAAGTAGTTGTGCTGCTGATACCAACCAAAAATGTTTTCCATATGTATGGAACCCCAGAGGTTCTTATTTTATGTATTCTAAAGAAGTTCAATTACCAAAGGGATAATTTCAGGTCTGAAATAGTGATGGATACTAGTAAAGGTTTCAGTGACACTCAGTAGCAAGCAGCATCCAATAAATTCAGTGTACTGCTGCTATATACTAATATGTAATATATAATTTTTATATAGACATTAAGGCAAAATCATGTATTATCTGATGGAACAACAATGCTTACATTAGGGACCTCATACAGCCTTGTTAGAACTTCCTAAATAATCTTTCTCAAATATTACAAAACAGATACCTGTAAAAACTCTGCCATCTGTGCCTTTATGGTGCACATATTTGGAGATCTATTTTCCATAGAAACAGCCATGCAAGATACTTATAGTTGGAAAATGGGTAATATTGTTGACAAATGGAAAATTAACTTGTGTGAAACACAAATAGCAGATTAAAACTTTGTTCCAAGACAAATTTGTTCTCAATATTTTAGTATTACTGCTTATGATGGGTGACTACTCTTAAGGGGTATCAGTTCATGCCAGAAAACCAATTAGGGAACATCAGAGGGAGGAAGATCGATCCTGAAAGACAGATGGCTTATCCGTGATGGATTTCGGAAGGACCTCCTTGGCTTCCTAAAGTCCTTTAGGACTGCAAAAGTACTACATGAAATAAAAAGGTCCTCTTGTTGCTCCACACTTAGTAATCTTATTCCTCACAGGAGCTACTAATGGGAGCAGACTTTATCAGTTCCTGTAAGTGAAGACTCTGGTCCTTGCTAAATGAAGCTGTAACAAATTCAATATTGCTTATCTAAAAACAGTCAAATGATCTGGGTTCAAGGAGTGACTAGGTCCTCTCTTCACATTCTAGAGACACATTCCAATTCCTGTAAGTGGAGACTCTGACCCAATTCAATACTCATTAAATGAGCTGAATAAATTAAATACTGCTTATCTGAAAACAGACAAATGGTCTGAGTTCAGGGGAAGACTAGGTCATCTCTTAACCATCTAGAGATACACATGCTTCTAGGCTCTTCAGGGAAGGCAATCTTTCTTGACTTCTTGAATAAATATAATAGCTGTTAACAAAGGACTTTCATTTAAATTAGGTCATCATAACATTTACAAGTAGAAAATATTTCCTTTATGACACATTGACCCAGATGCTAAAATGATGCAATTACTAAAGCAGTCCAGTTCCTTGGAACTCCAGGTTTCTGTGAAGTGTCTTGGTTAAAAAACAAAACAAAACACCAGAGGCAAAATTACTTAGCATATGATCTGCACCCAGTACTATATAGGGAGGGTACACTACTCAGTTCCTTTACTTCCTTCAAAAGATGAAATTCTCAAACATGAAAACATCCCCTAGCTCTAGGTAGTTGAAAATAATGTAAAACTGATTTTTAAGAAGTCTAATCAGAAAAGCAAGCTATGCATAAGATACCTACCTATATATAAAGACTATATACCTACAGTCTTTTTTCATACATATGCAAATTCCCATTCCATTTGGTGTTAAGTTCAAAATAAGAAAAACTAATTAACCTTCACTTATCCCTGTGAAGTAAAGCCATGTACTGCCATTCTCCAGTTACAAATAAGGAAACTACAGCAAGGGATAAACAGTATAGTAAAGATGGAGCCAGACATTCTCTGAGAATTTCCACCTTACAGTGTTGTACATTGTTTTGCAACCAGGGACACTACCTTGTGTTGTGACTAAAACCTGACTTTCTTTCTTTGGAAACTATTTGACAGGTGCCACACTCAGCTTCTAATCTGCATATTGAAGTTAAAAGCTGACATCAGGGTAGACTTCCAGGGACAGAACGGAGATAGAGAAGCACTCAGCTAAACTCTCCCAATATTCCCCTCCAAACAACTTTAAAATAACACCTCAAAATGAATTCTGGAGAGACAAAAACTACAAATAGGTCAGAATGAGCCAGCCTAAGACAATATAGGAGGGAGACCTGTGATAAGGGTGAAAGCTGGCCTAGAGCCCACGTGGTTGAAATGCCAGTGGTGGGACTAAGTGGTGGTGATAGAAGTAGCAGTAGCTTTGGGAGCTCTCAAACCAGAGAGAGTAAGGGGGCCTGACAGCTAGTCAGAAAGAGATTAGAGGGTACCTGTGCTAGCAATGGATGAAGGACCAGACATTGTTTGGCAACTCCATTGCCTATATCCACTTCTGGGTCATAGTTCAAGGGCAGAGAGAAACAAAAGGGAGTAAAAGCAATGAGAGGCAATATCACTTGGGGAAGGAGTCCTTCCTGGGAAAGTACCAGAGTGCAGACTGAGATAGCAGTGACCCTACCTCTTCTCAGATCACATCATTCTAGAAGTTCTGAAAACAGCAGTGTGAAACACTTGACACACTTGAGACAGAGCCCTTCTCTCTCCCTGCCTCCCCTGCACCCCTTTCCTCTTAGGAACATAGCCCAAGATTAACATAAAATTCTAAATCCACAAATATGGTGGAAAAATTAACAAAAAATAACAACCACAAAAAGAACCAGGCCATAAAAAGATACTGTTGTGACAGGGAAGGTCAAGATATAAACTCAGAAGAGAACAAAGAAGTAAAAACAACTACAAGCAAAACCTCAGAGAAAAATGTGAATTGGACACAAGCCCAACAAGAATTGGAAAGGCTAAAAAATGATTTCCAAAAACAAATTAAAAGATGTAGAGGAAAAATTAGGTAAAGAAATGAAAGCAAAGGAAGAAAATTACAAATAGATAATGCCTCAGTAAAAGAGGCACAATTTTTTTTAAATGAAGAAAATAATACCTTAAAAAACAGAGTTCTCCAAATGGAAAAAGGTACAAAAAAATCACTGATGAAATTAACTACTTCTGCTTTATTTTTATTTTGTATTTTGTTTGTGATTTTTTTTTTCAGCATGACTAATTTGCAAATATCTTTGGCATGACCTCACAGTTATGATAGAAATCAAAGTACTTACCTTTTCAAAAAGGGGAGAGGAATGGGAGAAAATTTGGAACTCAAAATTTTTAAAAGATGATTATTAATTCTTTTAAATGGAATTGGGAAATATTTAACAAAATAAATTTTTTAAAAAATTTTCAAAAAACCCAAATAACATCAGTCCCTTTGGAAAACAAGGGAAAATAATGGACAGGAGAAGAACCATGTCTGATCTGCATATAAAAGCCACTTCAACTTCTACACCTCAAAATTGTTGTTGTTATGTTCATCTTTCATTTTCAAAGAGAACCATGACATCAGAGAAATAATGACATGCCTCACACTTGACTTTGTTTTGAGTGAACGAGGTCTGTGCAAAGTCACCAGGTTCACTTTCTCCTCCTGAGCCATCTGGATCCAGTGACCAGATATTCATCAGGATGACTAGAGATGGCCCAAGATGCAATGGGAGACCTTGGATAACCCCAAACAAGATGACTATACTTCAAAAACTTTACTTGAAAATAAAGAGTTTGAATTTTAAAAGAAACTTTTAATGTTTATAGCAGAAGCAGTAGAAGTTTACAGATAAAGAAAGAATACTGTTTTCCATTTCTTAAAAGTATTTATCAGAACATAACCAGTTAAAACCCATCTTTAAATGTAAAAGTTGCTTCAGGGTTCCCAGAGTTAACGTTCCCCCCCCCCCCAAAAAAAAAACAGCTAAAACACTGCCCAGCAAATGCTTGCTAATTAGTTGGCTGATCTTATTTTTAGCATCATGGTGTCTCAATTCCTATTACCATCCACAGTAGTGTTTCTATCACCAGGGAACTGAAAAAGATTGGTAAACAGGAGTCTCAATACCATCCATCATTAACATTCAGCCACAAGTTTAGGTATAAAGAATATACCCGTCTCCAAAGTGGAATAAAAGATTCTCCAGGGGGGAGGACTGAGATTCTATTCAGAGGAGATTAGTATAACATAGAGATCTATAAAAGGAGGGAAGCCCAGCAGCGAAAGGAAGAAGATTCTAAATCTCTAATGTAAATTGGCTTTTCTGTCACCTTTTTGGTAATACTAGGTTACTTCCCACTTACTGCAATAACTAGAATTGCTCTTGCCTAAGACAGTATGGATTCAAGATTAAGACAAAGACATTTTAGCTGCTGCTGCTGTAGAATGTTTGCAGTGATCTGGTCAAACCTTCTTGTCTGGTTTCCTTTATGAGGAATGCTTGACGTTAGAGATTTAGTCTAGAGCTAAAAGGTTGGGCTTTGTAGTTTTGGGTTTGTCCCTGTTCCATCCCCCCACTCTCCACTTCTGTACGAAAGCTAATTGGCCAAGCAAGGTTATCAAAACATGGGCCGCAAGGACCATGGATAGATTTCAGGGTGTGAGGGGCCTGTGAAGTTGGAAGGGAAAATAAATATATTTTTATTTTCACTAACCTCTGGTTTAATTTATAATTCTATATATTTTATTTATGTATTTACAAATATTATTCTGAGGAGGGGTCCACAAGTATCACCAAACTGCCAAAGGGGTCCATGACACCAATAAAGTCAACACTATTACATAAGCTAATGAGCAGTGGTACTGACATTCAACTTTAAAGATCATCAAATCGCATTTCTCTTTTATATATCTTTTTCCTTTACATTTAAAAGCTGCATTTCTCACATATTATAAATACAAATTAACTTTTGGATTAATGGACAAAAACATGTTCTTAATGTTAAACAGTTTTAAATTAACTTCAAATTTACAACGTATCCACACTTGGTGAAATTTATTTAGGCACAATTTATTAAGCATTTCAGTATGATCCTATTGCAAGTAATGCAAAGTGAAACAATATTCCCTTGAGAAAGCGGCAGAAAAGAAGCAATATAAGTGATTTTTAGGTCATGTTGAGTAGTTTGGATAGATGGATACTAGCAGAGCAATGTAGAAAACTTCCAATTAGGATACTTTTCTAGGGTTAGTTAGTGTATTGAAAAGAAATTCATTCATAAATATTGCCTGAAGATCTAAAGTTAGGTCAGTGTAGAAAGATTATTAAGAACAGAAAAACAAGGAGCATGAACTACTCATTACTTACCTGCTCAAATCGGGCTTCAGTTTTTGTGGAAAAAATCCCCACCTTTTATTTATCAGTACTAGGAATCAGTCTAATGTCAAAGAATGCTAGATATATAAACCTCAAACAAGATCTAGGTTCCTCTGCAAAATGAAAATCAGACGTTTATATAAATTTCAAGTACAAATTTAAAAGGGGAAAAAAACATCCTTAATTGTAAACTAGAGAAAAACCCAAAATGTAAAAAGACAACCATCTTCATATTGAGTTTTGCCAAATAAGAAAATATGTATTCAGAGCATGCCTTTAAGTCATCAAAACTAATCAAAGGAAATTCTAGCTCCAGATGTAAAATCATCTTGTTTTCCTTTCACATTTCCATTTTACAGAGGAAGAAACTGAGTTTACTCAGTCAAAATTAAAGCTGCAGAGGAAACAGAAAGGCAGTTTGGTTCAAAGCACCCAATGACTAATGCTTAACCTCATACAAAACTCCATGGTCTCAATATTTAAAAAAAAAAAAAAGGAAATTCATACTCTGGGAATATCAACACTTTAATAAAAGTCAAAACCCAAAACAGAAACAGATCTCTGGAGGCTTCATACTGATTTTGAAAACCAAAAATGAACATTATCTATGTTTATTTTTATTTATATTGTTAAGTCCTTTCCAATTACTTGTTAATTCGGTTTGGGCCACCCATGGGAGTTTGGGGAGTTATTCACAATCCACGGGCATGAGTTTGATATCTTGGAACTACTTCTATTTTGTAGGCTATAAAAGAACCCTGTCACTAAATGAATCATTGCTGGAAAATATGGACTACACAACGTTTCACAAGCTACATAAAATATTTGTGTAGTCTAGTTAATTAGAAAAAAGGACTTCATTTCTGTAGAGTTAAAACCGAGATGCATTTGTCAGTAGAAGAACCCAAATCTGAAGCAGACTGTTTCCAGTATACTGTTATATAAGAGAGGTGCCTCCAATTTCAACATTAGTATTAGCCTGAAGGCGGAGTAGACATGCACAGACTTACATCAGTGATAGTGTTCAGAGCAGTATCTGCACCAATGCTGAAATCTGAACCTGGTACATTGTTGGATACAGTTGCAGGAACCATAACCATAGGAACACAGAATTCCTCATATTTTTCACGGGCAGCTGACAGTTCCAGCAATCCCAGGTAGGCCTATTGGGCAAGGCACAGGTACAGTATACACAATTAGGGATGTTAGGGGGAGGTAAAAAAGTAGACATCACTGGAATTATTAAAGCACAGGAGAGCCACAGGGAGAGTCACCTCTACCATAGCACACAACTCACATACTGAGATACCATGGAACCACTAAAAAGCAATGTAAAAATGCATTAGGAACATAAAACATCAATAGTATTTTTTAAAGGAGTCACTCCAATCCAGACTCATCTCCCATTTAAAAGGATTAAAATCTCTTCTCCAAATACTTAACCTAGTAATTTTCTTATATAAATTAATCTAAAATCTGGGAAGGAATATGCTTTTTTGATTAACAGGACTGGTCTCCAACATGTATTAAGATTTTTAAGACTGTCTACCTTCTGTAATGATCAGTGAATTTCCAATTAAAACAATAGTACAAAGAAATAAACCAGAATTCACTAAATAGATTAGTTAACATAAAGGCTCCAGAGACTACTCTGACTGGCTGACTTTCTTTTCTATAACCAGGAAGATAAACCGGGAAGTTCCTTACATAGCAAGTTTGGGATTTCAAAGGTCTTGGAAAACTGATGCTACATCTATTTAGCAAAACTTTCGAAATTGAAATCTGTGGTGTCCTTCTTGTTTGGTGAACCCTCCCTTCCTCCTCAACCCTGTGGCAAACCCATTGGAGGACATGGATAAGAGTCTCTCTAGGTGGGCTTGGCATTGTTCGATTGAGATCTGCAAAATGAAAAATACCACCCCCCCTCCCCCCATCATTAGGCTCCCAGATTCACTGGAATGATCACTGGCTTTTATCCTTACACTTAGTAAGTATAGGATTGGAGTGGAAAATTTAATCGTATTATCTCAACTTCGAAAGGATTTCAAAGACAATATTATGCATACTTGAAGAAGACACAGATTACAGATACTTAGGACTAGGAGAGCCAACAAGCAAGCAAAGAGATAAACAGAATAATGTACCTCAAATCCACCAATAACCAAAAGAGCGTTGATATTATGACTACGCATCTGTTCAGCAATCTGGTCCAAAATCTTTGCAGGAAGAGTACTAAAGAGTTAAATTAAGAACTGAGGTCAAACTCGTGTAAAATATTTGAACAGCTGGTGAAGCATTCATTAATGTGCTTATTAATTTGATGAAAGCCAGAGACGAATCTGACTTCAGCATCTTCTGCCTCCATTCACCACCTCCACGGTAACAGTTTCAATAAAAAATAAAATGGTTTTTCCCACATTACAGCATTCCAAAATGTTAGAAAACAGAAACATGGCATCCCTAAGAGAACTACTCCAAGAAACAGCAGCAGCCAGAAATCGAGGACCATGACAGTGAGTTTTCAAAAGGTAAACAAGATATTCTCCAAATGAATGAGAAAATTTGACCTGAGTCTCCTGAGCTGCCAATATTGCACTTATAACTAAGTTATAACCATTTTATTTGTTTTTCCTTTCATGGAGCCTCATCTACTTCAAAAGATACCATTATTCTAATGGATGTCAGATTAGACCATAATGTTTAGATGTTTAGACCATGTGTGTAAAGAAAATGGGACAAAAAGTAGGACTTGTTACCACAAGAAAATGGGGCAAATAGGACCACAAAAATCATTCCAGCTCACATTAAGAAGGTAGGACACATTGTGAAACTCCAAAGTCTCACTTGTAGGTGGCTTTGAGCTTAACGTGTTTAAAGCTATCAGGATTTGTCCACAGCTGTGAATTGAAATCATGTCTAAGAAAGTAGACCCTGAAAAATGAGGTTGTAGAATTCTTAGGCATTATGGAAGGTCCATACTAAAACATCAATGCTATTGAAGAGGCATTGTGGCTTTGTGACATTCAGTCCACAGAGCCTGAGAAAATCCAAAGATATCTGGAGGAGAGGTAAATACCATAGGTGGAATTGTACTTAGATCTAGGAGACACTTAGAGGCCAAAGCAAAGGGCTGAGACAATTCTCCTATTCCAATAAAACTCATTTATTCAGAATCCAAATAGCCAGAAAATTTAAATACTTAAAATGTTTTTTCTTCCTAACATTCACATAATTTTACAAATTATATTTATAATGACAACTCTGAAGCACTATCAAGATCTTCCAATGCCTTCTTAATCCTCAAAAGAATAAATTATGTTTAGGTTTATTTCAGTTAACCACATTTTTTGTACTCTGAACTTTCTGAAATTGACTAACCACATATGGTGGTAGCAGGAATGCTCATTAAGCAGAATATATACAGCTAGGTCCTGATTAATGTAAATAATGAATCCCCCAAAGTAATCACATTATTTGAATTCATACTGCATAATTCCATCGGGCTGGAACCAATTCCCATAGTTTACATAATCATGATTTTGAACAGTATGAATTTAGATGTATGGAACAACTTCAGAATATTTCATTATTCTCATCAATTTGGACCTAGCTCTCATTACCCAGAATACAAATGACTAACTATAAATGAATAAATGGGGGTTTTCTCTAATTCAAGACAGAGCTTCTTTTTGGGTTACTCAGGTAATAACTTTGAAACCTGGCTTAAATTTCCCCAGATACCTGGCCAAGAATGCCAGACAGCCTATTTTGTCACTGCACATGCGAGTCAATGTTCTTACAGCGTTTAATTCTTTTAAAACGTCCACAGTGGCTGCTGAAACATAGCTTAACTTCAATGAAACAATTTTACTTTATATTAAAAAGCCAAAAGGATATTTATTACTACCTTACATCTTAAATGCTTGGAAATGTGGACCTCTCATAGAAGGAAGGTATAGTTCCAATAAATTTTTCTCTTTTGTCTTGCGTAAATACTTGAGTTTGCTTTCTTTATCTTTTATAGTAAATATATTGAATGGTAAGGCATTCCTCAGTCATGAATAGCTAAAAGCCACTGATACTTCATCTAGGAAGGGACAGTTAGTAGCCAATCCAGTGGCGCCTCCCAAAGACATTTATGGATAAGGAATAGAGAGTGCTGAAATAAAGACAGGGATCTTCAGTATCCTCATTCATTTTAACAACAAGGTTCATTATAACAATACCTAACTTCTTCAAGGTGGAATTGGAAAGAGTTAAAGTGGGAAAATTACCGTTTTGTGCCAAGAATGGATCCTCCTTGGCCAGTCCAACCTCCAACACCTCCCCAGGTGATTTCTTTTATCTAAAATGTAAAATCAATCAATTAATCAATCTCCAGATAATGAAATTAGGCAACCTTTGAAAATAGTTTGGATTTTTGTATCTTCAATGACATTTGTGTAAAGCTGTATAAATAGCTATTAAAATATCTTTTCCACAATGCTGAATAAAAGCATTGTAAGAAATCATTGGCTCCTTTCCTTTTCCTCACTAAAATGTTCCAGTGTTCCCTAACTGAAAAAAAAAATACCCTCCCTTTAAACTGCTGCTCATTTTCTCTACTCCCCTTCACTTCTAACCTTGAAACAGTACACTACAACCCCCCATAATCAGACTTAAACCTCTATCACCTTGGTGAAATTGGTCCCTCAAAGGTCACCCATGACAAACCCAATGGTTTCTTCTCAGCTTTCATTCTGGTTGATCTCTCTGCAACATGAGATGCTAGTGAGAGCCTTCCTTTCTCCATACTTTCTCATCAGCTTGCCAGACCACTCCTCTGTCTTCTTTAGCGGTTTCAGGCTTTCTCCTTTTTTCCCTCCTTCAGTCACAAAATTTCATCCACCCTCCTGCAGCTTTAGACATCACTTCTAGGCAAATTACTCACAAATCTATGTCCCCACCTCTGAATTTTTAAAAAATTTTAAAAAAAATTGTTATCCTGAGGTCCACAAATATCAACAAACATGAGCCTTTCCCTATACCAAGAACAAGAGGGTTGAATATGAAACCAGAAATCCCTATGATATGTACAGGTTGCTTCTCTTTTCAAAATTATATAACAAATTTCAACATAATAGCTTCAGAGCTGACCTGCTTGCCAGTTCCAGCTCTGACTTCTTCCCTTGGCATAAGTCTCATTTTTCCAAAAGCTTGCTGGACTTTCCCATCTGGATGTCATTAAAAACTCACCCAAACTCAACTTTTCTGTCCTGCCCCTGCTTTTCTTACAGCTTATTCAGTTTTCTACTCATTGCACCAGCACTCTCCCAGTCACTCAGGCTTGACTCATTTGTGACTTTTTCCTCTCTTTTCTTCCTCACATCTCGGTACCTCGGCAGTATCCATCCCCTTCTCTCTTTTCATACTATCACCACCCTTAAGATGTATTATGTTTCATGATCTCTAGTCTAAAGGGATAAACCTATTTGTCCTTGCTTGAGAATTATGGTGAAAACATTTACTAAGTATCTACTTGGTGGGTGCTAAGGATACAAAAAGAAAAATTAATCTCTTCCCTCAAGAAACTTATCACATTCTATGCTGGGGATACAACCTGCATACAGATACAAAGTACCAGGGATGGAGGCAAAGGGTCTCCCCAGAACGTTGTGTTCTAGGAATATCTGAGGAGAGAGATGCTGCTAAACACAGCAGCGACCATAGAAAGCTAAATAAAGCAGGTGGCACCTGAGTCAGGCCTTCAAGGAATACAGTCTGTTCTGAAAGGTGAAGATGAGGAGAGGACGACAGTCCAAGGATGGGAGGATGGATTTTGCAAGAGCAAAGAGGCAAGAATCAGCCTGTCAAACTTAGAGAACAGCTAACTCTCCAGTTTGACTAGAAAACAGAACTGCCTGGAGAGGAGGTAAGTGACTGAAGACTGCAAAGATGTGGAAGCCAGATTGTGAAAGATCATAAATTCCAGGCTAAAGGGGTTTGCATTTTATCTTTGGGGCACTGAGGAGCCACAGAAAGTTTTTGGGCAAGGCAGTGACACAGTCAGAGGGTTGTGACCTAGGAAGATCATTTTGATAGCTGTGTGATAAGAGAAGGAAGATACTGGAAACAAGGAAGCAAATTAGGAAGCAATTGCAACAGTCCAGGTGAATTGTGATGAAGGCTTAAACTCGAATACTGGCAGTGTGAGTGGAACGAAGGGTACCAGATACTAGAGGAATTATTTGGAGAGAAGGCCCCAGGATGACATTCAGGTTTAAAACCTGGGTAACTGAGAGGACAGTGCTTTACAGAGGTCTAGGGGGAAGAGTACAGTTCTGGACACGTTGAACTTGAAGTGCCAATGCAAAATCTAGGCAGAATGCATTTGGTGCCATGAACTGGCAAGTCAGGAAAGAAATCAGGGCTCAGTAGATTTGGCAGTCATCTGCACAGAGGTGATAAACGAATCCAAGCGCCAAAGAGAGGAGACAATAGCAGCTAATATTTGTTACTCATTATGTGCCAGGCATGGTGCTAAGCATTTTATAATTATTATCTCTTTGGATCTTCACTACAATCCTGGGAGGTAGGTGCATTCCCATTTTACAGAAAAAGAAAACTAAAGCAAATGGAGGTTAAATGACTTGCCCAGGGTCACACAGTTAATAAGTGTCTGAGGCTGAATTTCAACTCAGGACTTTCTGAATCCAGGTCTGATCCACTGCACTGTGTGGGTCTAGGAAAGAAGTCTGCCTTCATAAATAGTCTGTATAGTGCCCTTTACACGGAATCTCATAATTGGAAAGCATCTAAAAAGGACACTCAGTCCATGCATTTTTTTTTAAAGTTCCATCAACATGGCTAGTCTACACAAAATATCTAACTTTGCTTAGGTGTTTTTGGTGTTCCCCATAGCATCCTGCATGCAGTTTTCAATAAGTAGCTCTGCTCTGTTCTCTGCCTTTCAGTCTCTACCATTCACATGAGATTGAGTGAGTGATCCTTGCTCCTAATTCAGAAAAGTGTTTAAAGAGATAAGAAGCGATGTGAGAAAGGCTTCAGAGTTCACAGCGGTAAGAAGAAATAGGGCTGTTTCAGGACTCATGTCCAGTGATGGCTCCTGTAAGCCTTCAGGTAACCATGGAACCAACATGCTTGCTGGCTCCCTCTCTCCATGAGCATTCCTTAAACAGGAAATAAAAGGAATGAATGATCACAGCCCTTTTAGCTTATAGGTCACAGATTGCCTCTGATGGAGGGATAGGGCAGTACTAGGGTGAGGAAGTTTGGGACAGAGCAGCCAAGTGACCCAGTAGATAGAGGGCTGGGGTGAGAATCCTGAATTCAGGAAGACCTACGTTCAAGTCCAGACTTAGATACTTAATAGCTGTGTGACTCCGGGCAGATCACTTTCCCTCTATTTGCCTCAATTTCCTTATGCATAAAGTGGTGATAATAATTGCATCTACTTGTGAGAATCAAATAAGGTAACACAGGGCCCGGTACACAGTTAGCACTATATAAATGTTAGCTACTACTCGCTACTAGTCTAGTGGAAAGAGCACTGGAGGGGTTATCAAGTGTTGGCTTTACCACTCAACCTCTTAGGGCCTCATCATCTATAAGACAAACTAGATGACATCTAGGTCCCTTCAACATTCACTAAAATACTTTGGTTTGTTTCCTCGTACTTATTCATTTCCCTGTGACACTCACCTGACCTTTGGAAAATCCTTCAAAGCCATTACTGACAGCAAACATTTTATGACCTTCAATGATGCCCATTCTCACTGCTGAACGGACGGCAGCATTCATCCCTGCAGCAGGAGCACCCACATTCATAACAGCCACATTAAAATTGCTCTGCAAAAGACAAAAAGAAATCAAATTACCAGACTTTCAAAGATCATAGCACAATAATGTGAATATAATGCTGTAAAGAAATGCTTTGGCTGACACTGCTGAAATAAATGGGAGTGACAAAACAAGCATGGGGGAAAATGACTGGTGGAATCTGCCAACTTTACACTAGGTCCAGAAAAAAGCTTGTTGATTGCTGTTAGAGAAGATGGATTAAACCCAGCTATCTAACATTCTACTATTTCAATAGACCTCTCTGCCCATTTCCAATGGTTTTCTGAAAGATCAATTTCAGAATACTTTAATATTCTCAAGCATAATCAACCTCAATTGGATCAACAACCATCAGCCTTGGGTTAGTTTTTTCTTTATGTGTGGAAATGTGCATTAGGTATAACTAAATAAAAAATTGGCTAGAATTCAATTTCACCTATATCTTGAAAGATCTCTTTTCTATTTCCATATTAAGAATTAGCAAAGACTTTGACAATAGCACTTTCTTTCATCTACCTAATAGCACTTAGCTAATACAGCCATTTGCCACAGAGGAAACTCTGCAAACACAAAGAGCTGATAATAGATAGGTATTGGAAAGCTTCCCAGCAGAGAGGCGTTTACAGCGTAGTCACAGATGAGTCATCTAACTGATGAGAAAGGTATCAGAGATGGCCAGCAACACAACAATAGCAGAGGAAAGAGATTTTTGTCATTAGGAAAACTGCTTGTTCAGGATTCAGATATATAACCTATTTATCTTTTAGGCTATTTTGAGTTCATCCTTTCTTATTGCCTTATCAAGACTCGCACAGTCACACACCCCATGACATTCAACATAATACAATTATGGTGCTGCATGATTCAGTTATCACTGAGTCATGCTTTAGAACAAGGCCTGGCATTCGTTATAAAACCATGAAAGTAGCCATCATAACTTGCTTTTGCAAAGACTTTAAAAATTTATCTATAAAACATTAGCAATGAGTTACACCTTGGGCAATTACAATGCATAATGGACTCCATGAAACTTTATCTGTCAAAATTTATAATCAGTATCATTGATCAATTTTACATGCATGTATGTTTACCTTCTGGGATGTTTAATAGTATTTATTAAATGTAGTTGAAATGAAATACTCAGTGGACAAACTATATCAGCAAGAAGTATAAAAATTCCTATTAATGGGAATCTGGGAGCACTCATTCATTCAATTCCTAAAATGGCACTTTTCACAATGGCCTTGCAGAAGAGGATCTCTCCTTATCACTCATTTTTGACAGAATCAGATTTCTAAGAAGTTACTAAAAGTCAACAATGATTGCTAAATTAAAGTCTATGTTAATTCTGTGCCTCTCTCTGTCTGACTTTTGGTATGCATAATGAATTACAGGTTATATATACACTAACCTGTCTGAAGTGTTCGTACAGCTAATGAATGCTTAAATGGACCATAACATAACTCCAATCTGATTACATATTTTAAAATACTGAACTGATTTTGTGCATCTCACACAACTATCTTCAATTTGGTTTAATTCCACAACCAAATAAGAACATGGGTAAGAGGATTTTGATTTTTAGAAAAGGAAGAATAGGAAACAAATGTAAGCACCTTTTTTACTCCAGGCACTGTGCTAAGAGGTTTGTATATATTTTCTCATTTAATCTTCACAACAACCCCGGGAGGGAGGTACTATTATTATCCCCATTTTACAGATGAGGAAACTGAGGCAGACCTCTAGAGGTTAAATGACTTGCCCAAGATCACACAGCCAGTAAGTGTCTGAGGCTGGATTTCCTGACTCCAGGCCCAGCACTCTAACTACTATCCCACACTAATTCACAACAAATAATTTAATATTTTAAAAATTGCTACTCATTATGTTGCTGTTTCTATTAAATAGACTCTACCTCAGGAATAATTCCAAGAAGAAATAATTATCCATGGATTTTCAATATTCAATATCCCATAGCTCTCAGAAGTCTTAATGCATATCCAATGTTGTGGTGTTCTAAGGCTTCCTTCATGGATTGAACTTTGGAAGCTTACGCCATGGAAGGTTCTATGAAGCTTCCCCCAAAACATCCTTTAGTAGCTCTGTCCGAGAAGGGCTCAGTGAGTTACTGGTCTGACCCAATGTGGTACTGCTTGGTCATGATAACAACTCAGGTATTCACTTGTGAGTGAATTGTTTTTCATGGTACCATAAACCATGGAGCTGTTAAATTATTTGACTGGTTCTAACTGAAAAATGTAAGTTCTCTATGCTATCAGGACTAAGGAATCGGAAAGAGTGGGAGGTGGTATTTCTTAGAATGCTTTGAGGAAAGGAAAAGGCCTTGAAGGAACTTCATTTGCTGGCAAACTATCCTTACCTTCCATTTCTAGTAACCACTCAGCTTCCTAGTGTGGAATTTCAAATGAGAAATAAGATACATGAGGTTAACAGGCACCTAGGTGGTGCAGTAGATAGAGCAGCGTGCCTAGAGTCAAGACCCTGAGTTCAAATCCAGCCTTGAATACCTACTAGTTTTGTGACCCTGGGCAAGTCACTTAACCTGTTGGCCACAGTTTCCTCCTCTGTAAAATGGGAATAAAATGGAATATCTCCCAGAATTGTTGTGATGGTCAAATGAAACGCGCTAAGGCAGGTGCACAATAACCACTATGTAAATGTGTTAGCTATTGTTAGCATCATTATTATGAGGCATGGCTCAATGGATAGGGTAGTGAAACAAAGGTATTGTTCCTTGGTGAGGCTGTTTGTTTCTATGAACAGAGAGGTTCGACCAAATGAAACTCCAGCACCAAGAAAAAGCAGAGACTACAGCATAGACAAAGACTGAAGGTTCAGATCCCATGCAAAGGTTATGACTGCATGGGAGGATATCAGATATTAAACTGAGAGACTATGACTACAAACACTTATTCTAAAGGTCAAGAAAAGAGAAATCCTATCAAACAGGTGGGAGAACTCCGAGCTCTCCTTAATGGGGCTCTTTACCGTTTTTTGTGGCATGAGCTCCATCAGCAATCTGATGAAGCTCATGGACCCCTCCTCAATAACATTTTAAAATGTATACCATAAAACTCATAGCATTATAAAAGATAACAATTATAATGAAATTTATCCTGCATTAATGTGGTTCGTATACTTCATTGCACTATGAGAGCCTTGAGGGTAAGGATTGTTTTTCTCTGCCTTTTTTTGTATCCCCAGCATTTAGCACAAGGATAAACACATAGTAGGCCCTTGATAAATGCTTGTTGGCTTCACTTGACAGTTATCAAAATTATAAAATAAGATACCATGAATACTGGGTGGAAAGAATCCCTTTGGGCTTAAAAAAGACTCAAGGAGTAGCCTCAATGAACATTATGTAACATTTTCTTGCTCTCTCTCTCTCTCTCTCTCTCTCCAAGTATAATCTACTAGATTTCTTCAAGGTACCAGTGTAATAAGGGAAAATAAACATTCTTTATTTTCATTATCCCACCGCCTTTCAAACCCAAGGGAGTGGTACCCTGTTGGAGTGTGAATGTAGCTAAAAGCGAACTATTTTTACTTTCTTTGCTTTTTTGTGTTGTTTTTTTTTTTACTTTGTTCTGTTTCTTCTTTCACAACATGACTAATATGGAAACACGTTTTGACATGATTCCACCTGTATAACCTGTATCAGATTGCCATCTTAGAAGACAAAGGGGAGGGAGGGAGAAAAAATTGGAACTCAAAATCTTATAAAAAAAAAAAAGAATGTTGAAAATTGCCTTTACATGTACTTGGCAATAATAAAACACTATTTACATTTTAAAAAAAGAAAAAAGGGCACCTAACTTTCTGGAGTTAATGACACTTTCCTTATAACCCCAAGTTCATGGAATATTTCCATTCCCAATATAATTTCCATCTAACTGCTTCATCTGTTCAATCTCCCACTCCCCTGAATATGATCATCCTGCCCCTGACCTTGGTCTCACTGTCCACTTACCTTTTTAATCTCTCCATCTGCTTTTTTTTGAGAAAGCAATTTATAGGCGTTCAAGTTGTTCTCAAAGCTCCTAAAATAAAAATAATGGAGAATTCTATTTATCATCATTTTAAAATACTTGAAAGAAAGCAGACCTATTCTCCACATCACACAAAGGATTTTTCAAACATATTATGTCATTGTAGTTAGGTGGTGCAGTGGACAGAGTGCTGGGCCTAGAGTTGGGAAGACCTGAGTTCAAATCCAGCTCAGACACCTACTAGCTATGTGACCCTGGGCAAGTCACTCAACCTGTTTACCTCTGTGTTTTCAACTATAAAAATAGGATAGTAACAGCATGTACCTTCCAGGATTGGTCTGAGGATCAAACAAGGTAATATTTATAAAGTATTCTGCACAGTGCCTGGCGTACAGTAGAAACTTAATTAATGCTTATCTCCTTCTCCTCTGACCATCCTTTTCCTTATAACAATAGATAATAATGGGACAAATTCTGGGTTTTATTTTTTAGTGGTGGTTGTTGTTGTGACTGTTCATTTCAAAAATTCTGTCAAAATATTATGTAGTCAGAATTGAGGAATGAACATGTATCAGATTGTTTGCCATCTTAGAAAGGAAAAAGGGATGGAGGAAGAAAAAACGTGCAACTCAAAAATCTTATAGAAAGCTTTGTCATGGCAGAAAATATCTAAGAAAATATACTAAATTTAGTCTTACAGAACTGTAAGAATCTTTAGAGGTTATCTGGTCCAACCTCCTATAATAGATGATCAAAATAATACACAAAAAGAGAAAATGCTTCATGATTCCCAAATTTGAAAAGATCAAATTTCTACTTTGTATTAAAAAAAATTCTCACTGTCATTTGTATGTTTATGACATATGTAGGGTTCTCTGCAGAGACCTACATACAACCCTAAATGGCCTGCCTGCTCCCAACATAGCTGTTACACTATCCAGCACCCACAGGATGATGGCTATAAAAGGCATCTTTAAAGCCACCTAGCTCAATCCTCTCACTTTACAAATATGGGAAATGATTTGCCTAAGAACACACAAGTATTAAGGGGCAGAGTCAGAATTTGAACTCAGGTCCTCTGACTCCAAAGTTACCACCATCCCCAGTTCCACAATCCCAGGTCTTGCTCAGGCCAGTACATCTTTCATTGTGGTTTGAAGGATCAGGAAACAGTTCATCTTCCAGTATGCCATAGAGATAAGGGAAGGACAAGATGAGGCAGAAGATCCAACCAGAGGAGGGAACCTGTGGCCTTCTAGGTCCTTGAGTGTGGCCTTTTGACTGAGTCCAAATTTTATAGAACATATTCTCTTATTAAGGGGATTTGTTCTGTGACGTATGGAATCAGTCAAAGGACCACACTTCAGGATCTAGAGGGCCACATGTGGCCTTGAGGCCACAGGTTCCCCACCCCTGTAATGGAGAGTTGCTGTGTGTCATGGCCTCAAAGAGCTATGAATGCCCCTGAGTTACATACTACTGTAGAAGGACTCAGTCAAGTTCAGTCACTGACTGGTACTGACAGCAGCCCTGAGACAAGGAGTCTGGTGTCAAGAGAGATGCTAATCCCTAAATGGGAAGGAGGTCTAAGGCATACAGAGGAAAAAAGGGTTCACAGAAAGCAATAATGGAGGCCACGACAGGAGGGGTATCAGAAGTAATTTAATGTAATGGCAAAAACAGTATTTGCTCAAGGCTGCCCTCCTCCCATTTTGAGGAAGTCCCTTACAAACTGTTGCTTCAAAGCCCCACTTGTTTCTCTTTTGTCCCATTCATAATTAATTCAAGAGTCCCATTTCCAAAATCCCTGACGGCCATCTAATCTCTGCTGGAAGACATCCAATAATGAGAAACTCACTATCTAACAAGATAACTCCTGGTTTTCAGTTCATTTTCTAAAGCCTTAGCAACATGAATACCCATGAATACCATACATCTTAATTTCAGTATAACTTGGCTTTCAGGAAATTCATATCACACACTTCAACTAGTTGTTGTTTGGAAGTCATTTGTCCCTTCTGACACCAATTTCAAAGCACAGCCATGGAAATCCAGAGGAAATAACTATTGAGAATGAGACTTTTTAAGTGCACATGTCTCCTTTCCTGAGAGCCCTGACCAGGAAACAGCATTTGACTCTACAGTTCCATCTCTAAATTGACTCACCTTCCTCGAAGCTTCACAGCCTCATCAAATTGTCTTTTATCCATTGCCTTCTGAACTTCCTGAGTCTTAAAACAAAAACAGTAAAAGCAAGTTTAAAAATGTAAAAGCGTAAGATATTCCCTAAGGTGGTACATTGAACCAGGTCTGAAGTCCAGAAGACTCATCAAATAGTTCAAATACTGCTTCAACCATTTACTAAACTGGGCAACCCTGGTCAAGTCACTTAACCCTGTTGGCCTCAGTTTCCTTATCTGGTAAGATGAGCTGGAGAAGGAAATGGCAAACCACTTCAGTAGCTTTTCCAATAAAACCCCAACTGGGGTCCCAAAGAGTTGGACATGTCTGAACAATATCAACAAGAGAAAACAGTTTGCTTCCTTTCCTTTTTTTCCCTTTCAGAATGTAATGTAGACAGATTTGGTGGCCTAGATATTAAACAGCTCACGTGGTAATATCAGGTTCAGTCCACATGCATGGCCACTATGACCGTGTTGAACCTATATGAATAGATGTAGACAAAGCTCATGAGCCTTCCCTTACTATATATGAGTAAGGGATGATATAGTAGCTAGCATTAATGACCCCAATGTGACTCTACTACTACCTTACCTGACTCATAAGGATTTGGAAAAATGTCAAGTGCTCTACAAATAGGAGATGAGTATCTTTATTACCATTGTCATTTGGCTATCTCCCCACCCCTGTCCCTAAGGGACCAGGCAGATAGTGTGATCTGTTTTATGTGTACCTTGGTCATCTAAATGTCATTGGACAAGGATCTGGGCCTAAGATTTAATAGGGAGATGTTAGCTGGCTAGACTGCATTTGGAAAATTTTCAATGAGTCCAAGGTATCCCCTCAAATTCAATGTCCATCATTTTCATATCACTTTCTGCCCAGGGAATGGGCTTTATTCAGTCCTACTCAACTCCTGATAATTAAGAGCTGATATTGTGACAGGCACTGTGCCAAGCTATTTATGGAAGAACGGGGACAAGAATTATACCAGAGAAGGAGGGATAGAAGTGTTGCACCCTGTAACAGCAAAGAGAATGTTCATGCTGGTAAGACCATGGACTCATCCATGTACTGAAGTATAAGCTCAACTGACTTGGATGGTTCTGGGTGGGCTGCTTCAAATACTCTCCAACTATGAGACATGGGTTACTGTTCAGAGAGCTCCTCTCTTCGAATTCCAATACCACCTACTTTAGTGCCTGATTATATACTGTTTCATGCTGTGTTCCAACTGTTTTGCGTGTGCATGTCCCAACTCCCCAGCAATACTCTAAAATTCCTTTAGGGCACAGTCCTTGCATACTTCTTTTATATTCTCTCAGCACCTAAAATGGAACTGGTGCTCAGTAAATCATCCCTCACTCATCTACTCGTAAACCCAAAGATGCCAAGAGAAGACTCACTTAAAAAAACTCAAAAACAATAAACCAACTAATTTAGATGAGGCAATTAAAAAGAGTCACACAGATTGTAACTAAGGTGCAGATAAAAATAACAAAATTAAACAAAGTGATACTAATCTCTCCAGTTTCACAAAAGAGTAATTAAAAATGCTTCGCCTCGATTAGAGAGAATAATGAATCCTGTGAAGTAGTTGCATTATTTGAATTTATACTGCATATTTCTATTGTGGTGGAACCAATTACCATATTTTTGATAATTATAACTTATAATAGTGATTTCAAATACATGCAACCACTTCACAAGGCTAATTATTCACACTACTTGGGACCTAGCTGTGTTTCACTAGGAAACTGCTGTTACTATATATCCTTTAGACCACTAATTATTATCTTGGAGACTTCAATTTACTTTTCGTTCATTCAGTGAATGACAAGGCAGAAAGGCTTCACTCAGGCTGTTGGTCTGCTCAGTTAGTAACAGGCACTAATTGTCACTCACCACCTTCCCAGTCCAATTAATTAACTGGAATTACCAGTTGGCTCCATGCCATGAACTTACCAAATGCACACACTCCATCAGGGGCAGACGCACAGACTGATTTCCAGACAGAGACACAACACATGCTGGGGTATCTGGTGTAGCCTCAAGAAGGGCCAATACAGCATCCACACCCATGCGACTAGCCTGGAAAGGAAAGAATGTGGTAAGCATGAAACTCAAGGACATCATATTAAAAAGGACACCTTGGAAGAGTCAATTAGTACCTTTTATTAATAAGGATCTTTGAAAGAGGTCTACAATCTCAAACTCTTACCATTCTCAGTCTATGGGTTCTAGACATCTCCATGAATAAATGGATCATAGGTACTTGTTTCTAATACAAAACACCTGGATAGCTGCCTGCATTCTCACTAGACTTCTCCTCTTTCATTTTTTTTTAGAATCCTTTCTTTTATGAAAAAGGAGAAAACCTCCATTATACATGAATGGCCTTTAACCCCCTCCAAAACGTGCCAGTTTCAATTTTAGCAAGGAGGAGAAGCCTCACTCAGGATTCTTGATATTGAGGAAAATAAAGCAAGGGCATGAAACCACGAATCCTCAATCTGGATAAATTCTTTTATTCTCTTGTCCCATCTTTCACCTCTTAACAAGACCTTAGCTTCCCCATTACACTTCTGCCTGCTGGGCTCCATTCTCCCAGGGATCCAAGCTACTGCAGTAATGAGTTCAAAGGCCCGTTAGTACTCTTTAGACTCTTTAGGTCTGATTTACTTTTCTTAAGCTGGCTAGTCTCCAGTCAACTTTAAAACAAACACAAGTAGCCATTAATGTCTCAGATGATAAAGTTCCTAACCTGCCCAGAAGAGGGATATTCTGCACTTTGCCAAATGGTCCTATCAGGGAACTCATCCTGAATGTCAACCAGTATATCTACTATTTAAGAAGTTGAGGTCTGGTTCCTTTGAATACCCCCAAATAGACTCTTTTCTTGGAAACATGCCAAATAAAAAGAGTGATTACTCCTACAAACTTACCAGAATCCTGTCAAAAGCAGAAGGAGTTCCTCCTCTTTGGACATGTCCAAGGATTGTCACACGAGTATCAAATCCCAGCTGTTTAACTACAAGCTACAGAAAAATTCATTATAGCAATGAAGAAATACAACATTGCAATAGGGAGTTGTGCATTATTGAATAAAATTCATATGAATAACACAAGAATAATATGTGGTAATGAATAACACAAGAGTGATATGTAGTAATAGACATGCTTTACATCTTAGCTGAGGGAAATGTGCTTTCTTTGAACACTCTTTTTTCTAGATCTGAGGAGGGAAAGTTGAATCTCTACTTTTCACCCTCTGACGATGCTAGCAAAAACCTATTCAAAATTGTTCTGGAAAAGAATTGTTTCCCAAGAAGGTAAAAAAACAAAAAAGATTTATATAAAAAAAAGTTTAACAGTTTATATTAAATTATTCACAGACAAACTGAGAATTAAGAAAGAGGCTTTGGGAATTTTCTTCTAATCACCTAAACTGTCTTACGTTTTAAAAGCTATGCATGTGACAGTAGGTTATAAGGAGGATGATATTCAATGAGGGATAGACTTGGCATCAGGAGGACTTAGGTTTCTGATGCTTATTAGACAATGAACCTGGAACAAATAAGTCACTTAAACTCCATGGTTTTCAGTCAGTGCTACAGATTTTGTCTTCTAAATCACAGATGCTGAAGAACTCATGGACCTGTATTTGCTTATGAGGCAGCATAGAACTGAAAGAGCACTGTACCAGAAAAGTCAGGAGACCTCAATTCTAGTTCCTAAAATCCATTAAGAACTAGATGAGTGACCTTACACAAAGGACATCATTCCAGTTTCCTCAGTTGTGAAAGGAAGAGACTAGCCTAGTTCTGCCCTTGGTTCTTTACAGTTTTAACAATCTGTGATAACAGAATACCCAATTACCTTAAATACAATGGAATGGCATAACAAAACCAAAGAAAATTTTTAAAACTGTCTTTGAGCTTTATGTAAAAAGATACTCTTTCTGGGGTGTGTCTGAAGTTAGAATCAATGATGACTTCCTGGAAATACTGGTAAATGTCCTTCAGATTTAGAGTGTTCATATTTAAGAATAGTAGGATCCAATTTATAACAGCACAATTTATGTTAAAAATAACGTAGGTGCTGAGTAAATTAATACCTGTTGGTTGTTTATATCACTAACAGTGTGGTACAACAGACTTGAACAGTGAAGGTAGTTCTGAGGCTGAAGCCCAAATCCTTCCTAGTGCCTCACCCTGTCCCACTGCCTTAAACCACATCCAGTAGTTTGCTTGTATTTCCTTCATGGAGCTTTCAATAACAGCAATCCTGTGGGATGAGCTAAGAAGCCTCTGGGGAGGCAGGCTGGTACTGATAGATGTGTGCCACTAGCCAGGGCAAACCAACAAAAAAGCCTAGTGTTGTGGGTTCCTTCTTTAGAGTTGCAAATAACATGGTGATTCACTTTCAATAAACTCAAGATGGCTTTATTCCCAGACAAGCCTCTTAGTTAGTGCTCCAGGCTAGAAGGTAACCAAGCAAGAGAGGACACCGAAATGTTCCGGCAACACAATTCAATCCAACAAGCTCTGCTTTTGTCCCTGACAAATACTAATTGTGTGACCTTGGATACATTAGAGGGAGGTGCCTAGACCTCAAGTGCATTAAGATTTAGGCAACTTTCAGACTGAGTTGCAGAGAAGGAGCTGACCTACACTGTTGTGTGTGTGGGGGATGGCTCTCATCTGGGAGTTCCCTTTAGCAATGAAATCATAGGTCTGGTCCTTATCTGTAAAATGGGGTTAACAATAGTACCTACTTCACAGGGTCATTGTGAGGATCAAATGCGATAAAAAATGAAAGTGATCTGTAAGTCTTGAAGTGCTATATATACACGTGAACTGTCATCCATATCTTTACTGCTACATGGCAGGCAGTATGGTGGGCACTGGGGGTGCTGGGATAAAATAAAGTCACTGGGTACTCTAAAAAGAATAATCTCTTTGCTATTAAAATCTGTACTTATTCCTAAAGAGGAAATTCTAGTTATAAGGAAGAATGTTATATCCTAGTGAGCACCTACCTTTATTCTTAATATGAATTGTTCTGCTTTTATAAATTAGATGCCTCTGACCACCCTTCAAAGGTGCTATTTTTGTGAGGGTTTAAAAAAATAAATGCACATATATATATGTATATATACATATATATATCTCAATAATTTCTCAGAAGCATTACAGTAAAGTCCTACAACTTACGTCCTTAATCTGCTCAGAAGTAATAGGTTTATTATGGATATCAATCGCTCCTTCTGCAACAATGATAATGTTCAGCCTCTTCTTGTTGGCACGGTTCTATGAGAAAAAAAGGATTTTTCAAAGACCTGAACCAAAGAGAACTAGAAATTTCCCTGTCCCACTTTTCCAATCCAAATTCAATCAATTCCTCTCCTACTAAAAGAACTGACAAGGCAGAGATAAAAAAACTTCTAGGATTGGAGGCAGAAACTGGTGATGATCAGTGCCTCATGATGTTTTTCTTAAATTGTGCTTTTTATATTAAAAAAAGTTGTGTTTTTTATTGCGGTCTTTTGGGGAGAAGATTGCAGGAGGGCACCACCATTCACCCACTCATCCAGTTACCTTTTCTCCACCTGCTCTCCATTTTCTATTGTTTGCCTATAGCTATTTTCTCCTGATGGGGCAGCTAGATTGTACAGTAGATAGAGCACTGGAGCTGGAGCCAGGAGAACCAGGAAGCCCTGAGTTCAGATTCAGACACAGACATTTCCTAGCTGTGTGACCCTAGGCAGTTAGGTGGAACAGTGGATAAGAGTTCTGAGTCTGGAGTCAGGAAGACTCATCTTCCTGAGAGCCTCAGACACTTACTAGTTGTGTGATGCTGGGCAAGTCACTTCACCTTGTTTGCCTATGTTTCTTCATCTATAAAATAAGATGGAGAAGGAAAGGGCAAACCACTCCAATATCTTTGCTAAGAAAACCCCATTTGGGATCATGGAGTCAAGTGACTGAACAACAAAAAGTTCCTCCAAAATCTGCCCAACAACCATCTTCTCTTTTTTATTCCTATTTTCTATTCTCATTTCCATCACCTTTGCACAAGACTTTACTTCACACTTGGACAACTGAAAAAACTGCCTTGCTCCTCTCCCCACCTCACTCTAGTTTCTTCCTTCTCCAACTCAATCTACACACAGTTCCCAGATTAATTCTCCTTTAAGATAGTTCTGTTTCCATCATCTTGATGCTAAAAAACTTTCAGTGGCTCCCTGCTGCCCACTAAAACTTCTTAGCATTGTGTTCAGGGGCATCCATCTGCTATTGCAGCCTTATTTACCTAAACACATCCACAGCCTGCCAACTGGACTACTTTCTATTTCCCAAACATGGCCTGGATTTTTCTCTGCTACAACAACTTTGTTCATGCTTTTCCTTACAACTGAGGATACCTCCCTTGCCCTTCCTTTCTACCAATCAATATCCTATCAAGCCTAAGTATCCAGATAACATCTCTTTTATGAAGCCATAAAGAAATTGGATTCCTCCTCCAGAATGGTGTTTCTCTTTTCTCCAAATGCCCTGAGCATCGTTATGTCCTTCTCTTACGGGACTTAACGGTATTCTACTTTGTAGCACAGTTAATCAGTGCCCTAGTGTTGTCCCCTTCTCCTCCCCTTAAATTATAAAATGATTGTTTAGAATTTATATTCACCTTGATCTCTTTCACGATAAGGACTTAACACAGTGGTTTGTTATGCACATGACCAGCATTCAAGTAATGTTTGTTGAATGTGTTAATATTCAATAGGAAGAACCATGTTGTCAAACTCTGCCATTTATATCCTTCCAATTCAATCAACAGATATTTCTAGAGTGAATTATGTATAAGACCCTCCAGGATGTTTTGAGAGATATTTGCCCTCAAGGATCTTAAAATCTAATGGGAAGATAAAATAAGTATGCCTACACACCACACACACACACACGAACACACACACACACATACACACACACGGAGTCTCAAAACTTGACAAAGTAAGCCTGTTTTTCTCATAAAATACTATGTTAATATTAGTACTAGTAATGAGGACAGGGAACTTAAAATGTAGTCTATAAAAACCTCCTTCTAGTCACAGAACAGAAATTACACAAAACATTATAATTTAAACCTTGGGACCATTTCCACATTGTAAATCTTCTAATTAAATTAAGCATGCATGATTCTAAGAAGAATCAAAATAGGGCAGAATTCTACAGGGATACACATTTGTGTTTGAGCTGAGTAATATCCTCCCCAAAACATACATACTCACATCCACAACAGAAAGAGAAATCAATTCCTTCAAAAAAATATTAAACAAACTCTGTATTTGGGAAAATTAAGTCTGATACAAAATACTAAATTATTTTATGTTAAAATCAAGCCTTCATACACACACACACACTCTTAGAATATAAAAATATTTCTACTTCCCCCATACTACTTCACACTACTCCAAAGGAACTCCTCCTTCCTTTCTTGGGCACTTTAATATACTATTTTTATATTGTAAAGTGTCTCAAGGCAAGGGCTTAACTAGTGAAAGACCTTTAGAGCCGTTATTTTGTAAACCTGTGGACTGGTGATACACAGTCCAGTCATTACTGTAGGTAGCGAACTCACTAAAGATAGATACTTCTGATCTCCCTTTGCAAATCTCTTCAGCACTCAGTATATTTATAAAATAAATGCTTTAATAAAGTATTAAAATGAAGAACAGGTAAGCAATAACAGGCAACTAATGCACGTATCGTACATTGAGTTTATCTTTTAATTAGACCCATTAACATAGGAAAGTATTTTTTAATCTCCTGCTAGACATCCTACTTTAACAAATATTCTGGAATACAAGCAAAACTTTCACGTCACAAAAAGGAGGAAAGATATTCTACAAAGTAATTTAATGAGAAGCCAATAAAACTGAAAGCAAGGTTAATCATAATGAAAAAACATAGTTAATGGATAGATACCATTTTCCATGTAATACTAAAGAGGAATTAGGATATGAGAATAGAAAACAGGCCCATTCTGGCTAGGATACTTGGTGATATGTCAAACTAATGGAGAGCCAAATGGATTTGCAGGCAAAATCTGGTTTTGCAAGCCCTGAACCCACAGGCAAGGCCCATTACCTAGCCTAAATGAATTACTGGTATTTCTGGGGAAATGAGAAGGTTTTTTCTATTTCATCATATAGCAAGTACCACTCAAACACATGAACCTCTGAAGACAAAATGTACAATAAGTGGCATTAAAATGATCACCTCTGATAGTTTAAGGCATAGTTGCTTCTCCCAGCCTTCCTCTGGTGGGTATTCAGGAATAAACATCCAATCTGCACCACAAGCCAGGGCACTTACAAGAGCTAGATACCTATTCAGGAAAAATCAAAAGGCAGACAACATTACACTTTGTAGGTGACACTGCACTGGATTGAGAACTGAACAGGAGGAAGAGAGCAGATTGGACAACATTTGGGAAGACTTCAGTTATATACCCTTGCTATATATGGGTGGGGTGGAGTGAGGATGGGAGAGATGACTCCGAAACCATCTTTTCCCCATCAGTCATCTTTTCCTAAGCTGCTAAGTGACTGTGAATCACAGAAAACCACAAACCCCAAAGAGTTGAAATTGTAACTGATTCAATAGTCATGGTAAAACAGATGGTAGCGTAAGTAGTTAGGTCCACAGTACATTTCAGAGACCTCAAAGGCAGCTAGTCCAAGCTATATCTAAAGAAGGATCTATTTGATGCTATACCCAATAAGTGGTCATCCACTCAGCCTTTATCTAAAGACCTAAAATGAGGGAGAACTCACTACTTCTTGACACTGCCCCACTTTGTTTTAAACAGCTCTCACTGTCACTAAATTTTCCTTCAAATTACCAGTGATAATATATATAGGAAGTAACATAAAAAGCATCATTTAGGAACTGAGTCATCAGAAAAGGAAGGCTTGTCATGTATTGAGAGTGAGGGATAACAGATGGACAGCCCAAGTATTGTACTGGTACCCAGATAACATCCCAAGACCTAGATTCAGGTCTCAGGCATATTGGGCAAAACATTTAGGGAGAATCTATGAGAAGACTTAGACAAAAACTATACAGGATGAGAAGGTGTAGATGAGACTTCATCTACTCTGATGGAAGACCCCAACTTCACCAAGATCAGAGATACTGTGAAGTATCTGTGGGCTCTAATAGCAACAGGGTGGTATTACGGAAAGTACACTCAAAACAAGAGTCCTGGATTATAGTTCTGGGTCTGCCAACGATTGAAAGTGTGCCATTTCATATCTCTGGGGCTCAGTTTCTTCATCTGCAAAATGAAGGGGTTTAGACATGGTGATTTCCAATGTCCCTAAAGCATATTGTTTTCTAAACACATACCCACAGTGTCTTCCCATAACCTCCAGAACAAAGGTCCTCTGATGACTGTAAGACAGAAAAATAGGGAACAGACATATAATTAACCTTAACATTGGCATGAACACCAAACAGAAAGATTCAGGAATAAATCAATAGGCTTAAAGTAAGAATGTCATTCTATAGCCACTAGAGGTATGCAAACAGACAACGGTAAAGATTCATTTTCTACAAATGCAAATCTGACTTTATTCAAGTGGATGCTTCAAAGCACCTGATATGAAGCAGTCTCTCAACTCATTGAACACTGCTATTTTTTAAAACACATACTTTCAAAACATTACTTTTCCATTTTAAAGACATTCACAGGATATGAGATTTTAAAATTGTTTCTAGAAAACTTTCTTATGGCTATTTCAGGGAAGAGAACGAACTTGTATTAACAGACTTATTTCCAATAAAAAGAACAATTAATTGAACACATTCTCACAAAAGGAACCCAGAAGTAGGGTACTTGGGTTGCCATGAAAATAGTAGAAAATACAGGGGTAATTCTCTTAAAAATGAAGGCTTAGGGACTAAGGAGAAAAGGGGAAATCAATAAATAAAGCACAGACTCATTTTCTTACTCTCCTAATTTCAAACACTCAAATTGTTGCCAGGATATCATGTATCCCGGGTTAGTTTATGACCTGGCACTCCAGTTTGCTTAGGTATGTTTTGCCACCATTCAGATCTTGGCAATTATTTTGTCCAATTGTGTTTTCCCTGCTCATTTCTTTCTTATGTTTTACCTCTGAGCAGTGGTCATGATGGCATCCACGACTTCAATGATTCTATGCAAAGCAGAGTCTGTACCAATTGTCATGTCCGTCCCGCAGAAGTCATTGTCTATAGAGCCCACCATGCCCACAATGTTGAGGTAGGCATATTTCTTCACAGCCTCTTTGTCAATTTTACCTGTTTAAAAATATTGACAACGTTCATGCTGATTATCATTTGATGTTCCAGGATCAACATGATGTTAAGAGGAAAATGATCTCATATGACAAGTGATTTACCCATTTGGTTTTCTCCTCATTCTCACAAATTTTTTGACTAATTGCTCAAGAATTCAGGGAAAGAAGGCTTGTCAAAGACAAAAAAAAAATGTTTTCACAAAATGAGCTGCTCCTTTCAACTAAAAAGAAGACAACTTGGCATTGAAAGAAGGGGTTTCAAATCCTAGTTCCAACTCTTCCTATTTTTGTGTAAGCAAGTCATAGCTTCTAGGTCTTGCACTTGTAAAGCAAGCACCCTGTAAGCTTCAACACACTGTAGAAATTCAGGTTATTAATATTGATATCCTTGAAGTTCAGCCAATACAGACACTGCATTGGAAATATTATAATGTGTCTGTATTATGTCTCTCATTCTTCACATTCCTGGCCTGTTTCTGACTTGCTGGACTTTAAGAGCATGCCTCTTTTCAGTTCTCTTTTGGGTAGTGTGTTCTTCTCTTAGAATATAAACTCACTGAGGTCAAGGATTGTAGTCCTTTCTTGTATTCATATTCCCAGTAATTAGTTCTCTCCTCCTTCCTCCCTCCCTCTCTTCTTTCTTAATATCCAAAGCCCAAGAACATTTGGAGATTTGTCTAAAAAAATGAGAGTTATAGACTAATGAGATAGAAGTATTTCCTAAGCACTCAAAAAGTACCTACATAAGCCTGTACTAAGCATTGGCTGAAATGGTAAAGACCAGCTTAGGTTAGAAATATGTGGTGCCTTATGCCTTTGTTTTCATGATTAAGGGTTCTCTAACATGCTTCTTAATAGGAGAACAGGAAGCAAAGACAGGCCAAACGTAGTCATAAGAGACAAATGTGGGAGTAGGAGAGGGAAGAAGGGAGAGACATTTATAAGTGATTATATCTGTTTATCTGCTTTATAAAAGAGCATAAACAAAACATGAAAAAACGGACAGGGAAAAGTCCAGGTTTGACTCTGGCTTGTTACCCTTTGTCAGACATCCTTAATTCTCCACAGGCAATTTACACCACTTGCTGGCAGTCACTTCTGCCCAACTCCAAGCCTTTCCTCTGCCTGTCATTAGTCCATAATCACTGCTTCAAGGATCTGTCATTTTATCATTTCAGGTACTCCCTCCACTGGCACAGACAGCCACTCTGCTAGGTTTTAGAGGTCTTTCTGAGTTGCTGAAAAACAAATCTATTACTGTTACCATTGTCTGTTAAAATCTGTAGTCAATTCACTCTCCAGACTTAGCTAGGGTGCTCCCCGGATGACTAAAGAACAGTCTTGCTGTTTTGTCTTCTAGCTTGGTAGGGTGTATAAAAGTCTCTACTCCACGGGAATGGTCCTAAAGAAGCCAGGATCACCTCTATACTATATGGGACATTAAAACAGGACTTTAGCAGAGATTACTATACTTTTTAATAGGTTTTATATTATTCAAATTTGACATTATAGGTGTATATGTGAATATACTTACATATTTATACCTGTACATGTGTAATATATATACATACACACACACATACATACATACACACATACACACACACGGTTGGTTGGTGGCTGTCCTTTGTTCTTGAAAAGGACCAAAAGGACATCATCAAGATAAAGGGAAGTTTCAATGTGTACGACTATGTGTACCTTCTTCCACACTACACATACACATACACACTCACACACACATATGCACTCACGCACACATACGCACACACACTGGGGCTGAAGTCAGGAAGACTCATCTTCCTGAATTCAAATCTGGACACAGACACTTACTAGCTATGTGATCCTGGGTAAGTCACTTAACCCCATTTGCCTTAGTTCCTCATCTATAAAATGAGCTGGAGAAGGAAATGGCAAACTTTAGTTTTAGTATATTTGCCATTTAGTTTTGTATCTTTGCCAAGAAAACCCCAAATGGGGTCACAAAGTGTCAGACATGACTACAACAAATGAACGATGAAAAAAATATAAATGTGTATATACACACACACATACATACACATACATATATGGATGAGGTCACAAAGAGTCAGACACAACTAAGATGAACAACAATGAAAAAAATCTATGTGTACTTGTGTGTATATATACACACACATACTTATCCACATACACCTCAGACACAGGTTATAAGAAAACAAATTCCATTATATCCCATAACTAAGATTTTTAGAAATTCTTCTGCAGAAGTTCTAAGTTGTGTACAGCAAAGGAAAGCCTGAATTTAAGTTACAACTCTATCTAGCATTTGGTGAACTATCCAATTTAAACAAGAGGCTTTAAAAGAATAATCTAACTCAGTTGGCTAAACCAAAGTCCTGACTGGAGGCATAACAAATCCACTTCAAGTTACCAAAATCTGCTCTGCAAAAAAAAGTAGTAGTAGAAAGCAGTAGAAGACAACAAGAAAGTGTAAATGTACCATTTTTGGCCAATTCATCCAGGAGTCCGCTCCATTCTTCACGGAAAAGGTTGGCTCCCGTCAAACTTCCATCCCCACCAATCACACACAGGTTAGTGATTCCCTTTTGAATCAAGTTATAAGCTGCTTGTAAACGTCCTTCACGGGTACGGAATGCTTGGCAGCGTGCACTGCCAATGACTGTTCCTCCCTGGTAAAAAAAAAAAAAGTCACATTCATTTACCTCCTTCTAAATAGATGGATAGCAATATAAGGAGGATACATGCATAGTCCCACCTATATATACATGAAGCTATGAGAGAACATGAAAATCTCTTCTTTCTGGTCAGCCATCTGCAGGTGCTAAGAAAAATATGTTAATATCCCTCCCTAGGTTCTTGAACTATACCAAGATAAAAGATAAAAGGATGGGAGTTGCCATTCATTCATTCTATTCATTCATTCATTCAACAAACATTTAAATACCCAACGTTTCTAATAAATTGAACTAGAGGAGGGAGGGGAGGATATTAAGATAATAGAGATAAGCTTTCAGAGGAGCTTATAATCTTACCATATTATATTTTTTCAGTATATATGGGTTTTTTTCTGAGGAGAGAGACCAATTTTATCTCTGTGAGAGACTCCCAGTGTGGAAACTCTCTCCAACAATGCATAGGCACAACTATCTCTAAGTTACAGTCTTACACAGTTGCCTGAGACACTAAGGTGCACCCAGTTACTTCCTGTAGATCAGAGGCAGGTCTTGAACTCAGGTCTTTCTGAGCCCAAAGCTAGCCCTCCAGATACTATCAGACTATAGAACGGAGAAATCTGAACACATACACAGATATAAACCTCCAAAGGGTCTGCATATGCTCAGAAATAATGAAGACAGTACAGAATAATAATATCAGTGCTTAATGATCATATTATGGGAGATATGAAAAGAATTAAATTCCCTTCCTGAATTGGACATTATGACCTGTTTTAAGAGAGTGTCTTATTTAGAAAATCATCCTGGATGACTGACCTTCAGATTTTGCCATCAGGTCTCAATGTAAATTGATAAAAAGGGAAGGAAGGTGTGTGCTCTAAGTTTTGCTTTTTGATTGCGCTTTCTTTTTAATAGAAACTGATACTCAAAAATCCAAATGCACAAAACTATGAAAAAAAATTCTTGTAACATAAAAGATTTTTCACTTAAAACGAAAAAGATTTACTTAGGGCCTCCTTTAAATGCTGAAATACCCTGTACATTTAACATGATTCAGTTTGCAATAATTAAATCTGAACTTGCAAACTTTCAGGATTACCTCTGCACAAAGAGAAGTTCATTTACTGGGAGAAAGCTGTTTGTATAAAAGGAAATATATACCTTCAACAACCTTTACAATTGTGTGGATACATTTATTCATTCATACATAATAAACACAAATACCAGATATGAATATATCTAAAACTGACTTTTAGAAACATTTTATTTCTTTCAAAACAAAAGTTGACATAACACCTAAAATTAAAAAAACAAAACAAAACTAACAACCCAATACTAATTAAATGGCCTTTTTGCATAAGTACATATGCATACAATCACCCAGTGTGCCCCAAGGTAAAAGTTCAAATTTGCTCAGGAATAATTTTTATTACCAACAATAGTGGTAGAGTTCAGTAGTGTTCATGTGATTGTCCCCTTCTGATAATAGTAATGATTAAGTAAATTATGACTATGAAGAGCAAAGGTATTAAGCACAGAAGCTAAAAATTGTCTTGATTATTATGGTCTCATGGTTAAATCATTGGAGGATCATGGAATTTATAATGTTGAAATGAAATCTGTAAGCTACAAATGCTCCATTCCCATAGAAATCCTCCATATAATCTTAGAGAAGAAAACTTCGAATGGTAAACTGCAGTTCTGCTAGTTTTATTCAGGGTTAGGGTTAGGGTTAGAGCGCATTTAGGGTTAGGGTTAGGGCTAGGGTTAGAGTTAGGGTTAGGGTTAGAATTGAGTTAGGGTTAGAATAGAGAGTTAGAATCGAGGGTTAGGGTTAGGGTTAGAATAGCATTTAGGGTTAGGGTTAGGGTTACACACACACACACACACACACACACACACACACACACACACACACACTTTCTGGCCACAAGTATTGCATAGTTCAATACTCACTAGATGAGCAGGATGGAAATGTCACTGTTGTTCTTAATAGGTTTATTATAATCCAGTAATGAGAAGATGTTAGGAAAAAAAAACACCACCCTACCCAATATTTTTTGGTTATCAGCATTTAATTCAATGGGGCAGCTAGCTAGGTGGAACACTATATAATATGCTGAAGTCAGGAAGACTCTTCTTCCTGAGTTCAAAACCCGGCCTCAGACACCAACTAACCGTGGGGCCCTAGGCAAGTAACTTAATCCTGTTTGCTTCAGTTGCTTATCTGTGCTAGAGACGGAAACCTGTCTTATATTCATCTTCATCTTCATCTTCATCTTCTCTCCATATTGCTGAGATAAGACATTTCAAAATATTAAAAGTCTCATAATGGCTGGAATTTGTCCTTCATTATCAAAGAGGTCCATGACATCAAGATGATGACATGACTTGCAGTTGACTTTGATTTGAGTGCCCAGTAAAGTGCCTAGCTATAGCTAGATACATACAAATACAAAGTTACATACCACTTGGAGAATGCTGGAAACACAATCCCAGGTCACTTCAACGATGTTATTGCCTCCATCTACCATACCTTGATAACCCTAAGAAGAGAAAGAACATGTAGTTTCAAAAAAAGAAAAAAAAAGGATGCCTAGTGTTTATAATGAATTAGAAAAAATACAATCATTGATTAAAAGTATGTTACAACAAAGCTCATTAACAAACTCTACTGATTGGAATTTCATTCTGGGTTGATCTTTCGTTTACCTTTATGTTATCTAGAAATAAAAATTAAATTAATACTAAAAAATGCAGACTAGTCCGCCTTTGATGAGTCTGAATAAGTAAGGTTTCTTGAATTTAAAGTTTTTATGCTGTCAGTCTAGTTTTTTTTTTGGGGGGGGGGAGTGTATACTTTTAGACAACAACTCTAAAGGTTATATGACTCAGGGGTGGGGAATGTGGCCTCCAGGCAGCAGGTTCCCCACTCTGGTATTGTTATTAGATGCCCTCCAAAGAAAACAGGAGACTGCAGAAACACCAAAGTGTTTATTTTGGACTAAGATCATATTAAATCTAATAATTCCTCTGGAGGCTGCACTCAGCTCTCCACAGGACTTCCTCTTCCATGCTTCTGTGACATCCTCTCTCCTCCCCTCCTTTTAGCTCCTTTTTATGTGCTGTCTTCTCCATTAGAATGTAGGCACCTTAAGGAGAAGGATCATCTCTCTTTCTGCTTGTCCATCTATTCCCAGTGCTTAAGTTAGAAAGGGGAAAATATTATAAAGCTGATTAGGAAAAGTTGATAAAGGTAGTTAATTGATGTCTGGTCCTTAATTCTGATCGTATTTTATTCCACATTTAAACTTCAGATTACAGAAACAAAATTTAAGAGCTAGAAAGGATCTTAGAAATCATCTACCTATCTAAGTGTTGGGAAGTCTTCCATCTTTCTGGGCTCAGGCTTCAGTTTTCTGATCAACAAAATAATGGGGTGGGATTATGTAATCTCTGGGATATCTTCTTAATTTCCTTGCAGCTTTTGAGAGAACTGAACAACTTCTCCCTCAACGCTCCCCCACCTCATCCTCTGTAGTCTTATGACACTGGATGTAATAAAGAGCTATGTTCCAGACCAGAGGTGTCAAACATGTTCTCCATGTAACCCCAACCCTCCCGAGTGTGGCCCAAACCAGATTAAAATGTAATCACAAAAGATTTAACAAAAGAAATTAAAATGCAATAAAAGAGGAAATATCACATTATAAAACTAAGTCAATATGTGGTCTGCAGGGATCCTTATGTATAGTTTAGTGACCTCCATATTTATTTGAATTTGACATCACTATACAAGGCCCTCTTTTGTCTATCTCTCTATAGTCTCCCTTGGTGATCTCATCTTTTCCAGTGGGTTCAAGTATCATCTATAGAAAGATAACTCCTATTTCTGTACACTGAACCCTAATATCTCTCCTGAATTCCAAACCTACATCTTCAGTTGCCTTTGAGACATCTCTTCCTAGCTAGGTGGTACAGTGGGTACAGCACTGGACCTGGAGTCAGGAAAACCTGAATTCAAATCTGGTCTCACACACTTACTAGTTTTGTGGCCCTTGGAAAAGTCACTTAACCTCTATCCACCTCAGTTTCCTCAGCTGTAACATGGAGATCAGAATAGCACCTACCTCACAGGGTTGTAGTGAGAATCAAATGAGAGTTATATAAAGTGTTTGGCATAATGCCTAGCACATAGTAGGCACTATATGAATGCTTATTCCCTCTCTCTTCCTAAAAGTCCTATAAACATCCCAAACTTAACACGTTCATAACAAAATTGATTCTTTTTTTCCTATCTCTTTACCTGCTCCTCCTCCAAGCATATAAATAAATGGAACAAAATATAGTTAAATTCAAGATTATCTTTCTACTATCATGTCACTACACTATTCAATAAACTCCATTGGCTACTTATTACTTCTGGAATTCAATATAGACACCTCTATGTAGCACTTAAAGTCCTTTACAACCTGGCTCCAACAACTCTTTCCAGGCCTATAATAAATTAGTCCTCTTTGGTCACGGTACAGTCCAACCGAACTGTCCTCCTGGCTGTTCCTTCCCAGCTTTCCATCTTCATATTCTGGGACTAGTGGCTCACCATGTCTAGCATGTACTTTCTCCTTACCTCTGTCTCTTAGAATACCTAGTTTTCTTCAAAACTCAGCTACAAGATCATCTCAGACAAGGGAGAGTGCTAGTGTTCCATTCCTCCTACTCTACCCCTGCCCCCAATCCTATTCAAGGCCCTCTGCAAAACAAAGGCTATAGTCACTACACTGTTTTTCTCCAGTACCTCTCTTTAATAATCCAGGAAAACTGAACTATTCTCCACCCTTGGTAACCATATCAGGTTTCCTACCCTTGTGTGGGGCAAGTTGTTTCCTATATGCAGAAAAGCTTGTACTCCACCTCCAGCTGCTGGATTCCTATTCATTCCTTAGAGCCCCACTGAGCTTCTATGGGAAGGTGACTCCCCTCTTCTCCTGCCTCCAGACATGATAACATCTGATGCTCTTATCAGGTAGCATTGCGTATGAGAATGGAGTAAAAATTTCATGTTCCTGCTACACTTAAAACTCCATGAAAGCAGACACCTCTTCTATTTAAACTCACCATTTCTCCCTAGGTCCCCAAGTGCGACTCTGACTAAATCCAAAATTCACAGAACACATTCCCTTAATAAAAGGATTTGTTCTGTAAAACTTGAACTCAGTCAAAAGGCTGCACTCAAGGATCTAGAAGGCCAATGTGGCCTCGAGTCCACAGGCTCCCCACCCCTGGTTTAGTTCAAGTCCCCTTATTTTACATGAGGAATCCAAAGCCCAGAGAACCTTCCCTATTCAGAAGGCTAATAAACAGAGGAGCAAAGATTAGAACTTGAATGTGCTTTATTTCATTGTTGTTACTCACAGCACCCCCATTGTACTGTAGGGTTGTCAGAATTGAGAGAAACAGGGAATGCTCCAATTGCATTCCAAGTCAGAACTCTGGACGCGTATAGAAACACTGAGTAAATGGCGGCTAGATTCAATTTCAGGTGCTTTATAGGTTTAATAGTCTGTTGCAGGTTGTCCTGGGAACTCAACCAACATTTATATCATGGCACTAATGAGAAAATACTTAAGAATTTCAAATATCTTTATGTACAAAGGAACTTTAGAAACAACTCCATTTGTACACCAAGGGTTGTCTTTTCACAAATATTAAAAGCAGTTTCAATTAAAAAAAGTTCAGAATGTCTGTAAAAGCCTAGACAAACACCACTAGTTGGTACCATTAGGAAAGCCGTTGTCATGAAAGAAGCCTACATGAAATCAGCTATGGTTTGGGAGAGTCCCACAACACTTTTGCACTAGTTACTATAATAGAATTCTCTTTACTGAAGAGGGAGATTGTCCAACAACCTAGATACTCCAGCAGCACAGAGCATGCTCTTCTCAAGCTCTGTGGGCCAGAATTTCTGAAATAAGGAGTTATGAGCCATAAGGAAAAACCTCACTCATTAGTGTTAGATGAACAGTGTAAACCAAGAATCAAACATTCCTTCTGACCTATGGCAACGAAATTGTGCCCCACAGATTCTCAGTTTGGAAGCACAATCACTCCCAACGTACCATCCATGCTAAAGGCTTCTTTAAGGGGGTCTAGACAATGACTCAGCGATAGGGGAAGTTAACATATGGGTCTGAGCAGTCCATCATGATACATAGATGAACAAGCCCTAGAAAGAGGAGCCTAATGGCTTATAAGCATTTCTGGAAGTGAGCCAGATATCTGGTATGGAAGGGAATTAGTAGATGCTCTGACCTTTATAGTCAGCCAGTGGTAGTGTATACCAAATTTAGAGATGACGACGTAGTAGCAAGCACATGTTAAGATCTGGGAAGTTCACTCTCCAAAGGGAAATTATAGCTGTGTTAGAAGAAGCAGCATATAGAGTCAGAATATCTATTTTGTAATAGCATATGGCTAACTTACTGACCAGTGCAAGTTAAGACCAGCACAAAAATGTTACTATGAAATTCCAATTGTCTTTAAACCTGACCACCTCAATCCCATACACCTTTATTAATCTGCATAGCCTTCTGGTTACTCTTCAGAAGAATAAAGGACTGGAGACTTACAGACTTCTATTGATATTCCGTACCACGTATTAAAGACAATGTCCTTGACCCTAATAGGCAGGGTTGTTATACTGCTGGAATACTGGCCTGCGACATCAAGAATAGTTTTTGTCATTTTAGTACCTTATCTCATCTGATGTAATAAAATAAAATATAGAATACTCTGTCTCGGTCCAATTAGAGTAATATATGTCACAGCTGATTGACAGGTACATAATGGGGTCATGAAATTGCTGAGCACAGATTACTCTTGTATTAGTCATATTCAGAACAAAAAGTGGGAAATGAGGAAAAAGACTAAGGCTTCTCTCCAGTTCTTTTAGAAACAGTATTTTTCTCAGTACCCCAGTCTGAAATGTATGGAATAATCTTAATGAGAAACCTTATCAGTCACTCTGACTCTCAGTTCTGAAACTGTGCTCAACACTAAATCATTTTTCTTTACCAAAGACCTAACTACTTTCCTTGAAGTAAACTGGCTGAGAGTTCACTACTGTCCCCTTTAAAAGAATCAAGGCTGGGAGTAGACAAGGACAAGGGACCCTTGACTGGTTCACTTAGGAGTGGTACTCTTGGCCAGTATACCTCAGTCATATGAGAATAATGATCAGACTAAGAGAAAGAAAGAAATCTTTAATTACTTCAGTCCATGGAAGAATCCCTCAAATTTACCTTGAACCAGCTGGAAAGGAGAATCTATGGTAGTGGTCAAAGAAGAACTGAATGGCTTTAGGAAAATGCCCAAGGATGTGCCAAAAGCTTAAGTGACTTGTTTTCTTTGATGAAGCAAAAGGCCAAATGAACTTTCCATATGAACCTTGTAAAATATGTTTTATATTATTGTGATGTTTTCTTAATTTTCAGTTTTTTCTTGAAAATGACTTGACAGAGAGTAATTTTCAGAATCATGGAAGTAACTGCCTTATCTTTAGTCCTCTAAGTATCTATGTTTAGATTAGAATGATCTTAATAAAATAATTTCTGACAAAAGATGAAAGAATGTTCCAAATCAAAACAATTCTGGTTATTTCATCTCATATTTAGCCAATTGGCAAAGATAACAAAACATGGGAATAATCAATGGAGGCCAGCATTGTTGGTGGATCTGTGAATTAGAGCAACTATTCAGGAAAGCAACTTATCCATACTCTTTGGCCCAGAGATCCAGACAATGTGTAGGAATGTGCTTCAACCACCTCTTGGGAGCCAATTGTTAAATTTTCAATATGAGCATTACACCTTAGAAACAGGCAAATACTACACATCAGTGCTTCAGTTACTGTTCTGTCTATTGTCTAAACCTAAGAAACTTATGGAGAAAATGTTAATAATGAAAATTAAAGTACGTCGTGCATACATTCTTTTTTTTTTTCAGGTGAGCCAGTTGTTGAACCAGTACACCACTACAGAAATTCCTCTCTAGCAAATGTACCTTAAGGTACTTAATGACAAAAAGAAAGACTCCATATATATTAAATACTTATAGTAGCACTTTTTATAAGGCAACAAAGAATTGGAAGCAAAGTAGAGACTGATCTTCATAAGGGATTACTCTCTATGGAGTTGGATGGGGAGGGAAGGATATAAAATGAAATGTAGGTGATATAAAAACAACAAAGATCAATAAAAATCTGTTTGAATTTTAAACAAAAGAAACCCTTGGTTCAAATCTCATCTCTGTTCTTTGTTACCTGTAGGACCTTGGGGTAAAGTCATTTAACCTCCATAGGCTTCAGAAACTTCAAATGTAAAGTGAGAAGGTTGGACCAGATGACCTCTAAAGTCCCTTCTGGAATTTACACTTATGACCTTTGATGATAACCTATTACTTACTATCTGGGTAATCCTGGGAAGGTCAATCATTTGGTACCATGGACATTGTTCAATCTATATACTTTATTTCAATTTCCTCCTATCTAAATAGAAGTTAGATGCCACTTACAAGCAATCAGAGACGCTCAACAAATAGGTCAATTGAATTGCATCAGTCTGTCAGATCATTTACATTGATGCAACTCTAGACAAAGACCAGAGGTACCCTGATGTAGCGCAGGGAATGAATCAGGTTCTAATCATGACTGTCATTATTACTCAGCTCTACAAACTTGGGAAAGTCAAAATGTTGCTGGGCCTCAATCTGACTAATCATAAAAGAAGGGGGTTAAATATCTATGTTCAAAGTCCCTTCTAGTTCCAAAATTTAATGTTTTTTTTTTTTTTGGTAAAGTTTATATCCAGGAACTAGTGTAGCAACAAGCCAACTCTACATGTCCTTCCTCCCTTTCACTACTTAGATATAAGGACACTTTCGTAAGGAGATAAATTTTTACTGAATTTAAAAGTATTTGGTGCCATGGACATCGTTTGACCAATACCCTAAAGACATTTTTTAGGATTCTGTAATGGAATGCTGCTGCTAGAGAAGTAATTCAGTACTGGGGAGGCAGACATTGAAAATTTCTGGCTCTCATTCATGCCTTTTACTAATCATTCACCACACGTAGATGTGTCCCAGATTTATACTTGTACAAGTTTAAACCAAGCAGAACTGGTTCAATCAAATAAAATGTCGATTCTTTAGCAGGACTATCAATGCTTCTGGCTTAACATATCAATCACATATTTTCTAGTAAGACAAGATGATAATACTTTAACAACTAAATTATTGACCTATTTTTTTTAATCTGCTGGTAACCAAGAAAGATCTAGGTAACATTAGAAGCTACAGAGTATAGACAAGACAATTCACTGGGAAAAGTACTGGATTTGGACTCCAAAGTCCTTGGCTCAATTCTCAATCCTTTTCCCACAGTACCAATGTGACCATGGACAAATCACTTCAGTTCTTTGGGTCTAAGTTTCTCCAGCTGTAAAATGGGGATGGGGGAAGAACTAGATAATCTCTGAAGTTCTTTCCAGGTCTTTTTATTGCTACCTTTTGTTTTTCATATTCCCTAAATGTTCCCCTCTACCACCTCCCAGACAGGCATCCTAGAAGACTATTTAAAAAAAATAAGAGGAAGAAGAAAGTCAGCAAAACTAATCATGCATTGAAAAAAACCCTGACAATAAAGTCAAAGTTCAACACTTATAGCCTTCCCATCTCTGCAAAGGAGGTGCTTTCTCTAATCAAGCTTCTTTAAATTTTGCAACATTCACTTTTGACTGTTCTTTAGAGTATTGCATATACTGCCAGACAGTCATTAAAGGAATGAAAAAAACATTCATTAAGCACTCACTGTGTGCTAAGTGCTGGAGTTAAAAAAGTAAAAACAAAGATAAGCCTTACCCTCAAGGGGCTTATAGACTAATAGGGAGGCAACATATAAAGTGGAGTGGTAGCCAGGGAGGGGCCTCCCATCCTTTTTTTTTTTTTTATAAAAATCTTTGTTACAAGGGATGGCTTACTAGGTTAGATGGGGGTGGGGGAGAAACACTCAGAAATGATGATGATATAAAACCAAAAAATAACAATAAAAATGAGATTTTTAAATTAAATAAAAATATGATCAACATTCTTTAAAATAGCATTGACCTACCTCCCTGACATCCCCTACAAATGGTATACACTTTCCTTGCCCCCATTTCCATTTGTTCAAATACTAACCATAATTCAAAGTCCTCCATAAAGCCTTCCTTGGTTTCAGCCAAAAGCTGAACTTTTCTCTTCCGAACTCTCAAAGCATTTTATATCTGATGAATTTATCATATTCATAATCTTTATGTGTATATTACTTATCTTTCCTATTAAACTTGTAACCTCTTTGAGTGGACTGTGTTTTATTTATCTGTCCATGATGTGCACACAGTTGGTACTCAAAAAATGTTTGTTAAATTGAGGTAAGGCCATATTGAAGACAAAAATATCTTCCAATGGCCTACACAATGGATGGCTCTTTCCTATTAGCTTACAAAAGACTGTAAAATTGCCTTCATTTCCCCCTAAAATAGCAGAGTACTTTTCCAATTAAAGTAACCAACCTGACACCTTGTCTCCCAATGTCTCATATCCTTGGGTAGAAGGAAAAGGAAGATATAGAGTGCTTCCCTACCTCATATATTCACAAAAGGAAAGGTCAAGGTACCAGGTCTAGAATAACAATTCCCAGTGCCTTGTGGGTAAGAAAACAGAATTGGGTTTTGTGAGATTCATAAAGAAAAAAATAATTACTTGAGGGCTCCAGGCAGAACCATCAAAATCCTCAAGACTGGGTGGGTCACAACAAACTATTTCAGAGAGGAGCCTGGTGACAGTTTTCACTGTAAGGGCACTGTTCCTAAAGGTCTTCTGCTTCCACCTTCTCTCTTGTTACTGACAAGGCTATCCCTGGACCCTGAAGAATTCTAACCAATGCTCCTTCTACAGAAGGCATGGAAGTTACTATGGAGTAGGTTTTAGTCCAAAATAAGGAACTAATAATTAAAGTAATTCAAAAGAAATGAAATGTACTGCCTCTTGAGAGGCAGTGAAGTAATGAAAAATGTATAGCACAGGTAGGATGATAAGTCAGAAATGTTGGTAAAGGGATTCTGCAGGATGTTAGAAGTCAGACTAGTTGAATCCACCTAAAAGAATATGGGATTGTATATCTGTTATGCTTACCTGGTAGGAGGTACTATGAGGATCAAAGGTGAAAATACATGTCTACACACTGAAAACTGCAAAATACTATATCTGAAATACTAGTATTATCCAGGCATAAGAGGAATTTAATTCTTCTTTGGAGAGATTTCCATAAACTACTAAGCATGGGGGTTAAAAATGTAAAGAGAAATTTAGACTTAGAGAAAACAAGCTAATATGTCTATGCCTTTTTAAAAAATACTCTAAAACAAAAGAACACACTTACTACGGAGAAAAAAGTCAGAAAAAAGATATTCTTTAAACGATACTTTTATGTTTACTAAGAGGGGAGAGGGTCAGGAAAAATCCCAAGTGCTAAGAGTTTACAATCAAAAATTGTCTAAGAATGAAACAAAAACGTGTAGGCCTATTTATATTCCTCAGTGGGGGGAATAGGAAGCAGCTTCAAGGGAAAAAAGCATTTTTGGATATTGACATGCAAATATTGCAACAACCATTCAAAAGGCAATTCACAAGGCAACTTGGAGGAGAAGAGAGCAAAGGAATCCCAGGCGCAGCAAGGTGCCAACTACTCGTTTTCATGCCAACGAAGTGACTGGGCAGGCACAAATGGTGGCGCCAGGTCATAACAGCAATTGCTCTGGGAATGGAAATTCCCAGCCCATGGGAATCTAGGATCCAAAGAGCATGAAATGGCAAAACAGAATCCTGTAAAGGCTTTGATTAGATTTAGCAGTTTAAAATGTTCTTTTCTTTTTAGCTTGGTTTTAAAAATCAATAGCTATGTGGGTCTGACTTAACCAAAAAAAAAAAAAACATTTTTGACACTTAAGCCACAGGATTCTAAAAAGACTGGGCAGTATTAACAAGAAGAGATATCAAACAGTCCTAGGGATTCCTTTCCTCCCCAAGTATTTTTTTCTCTCAAGTTGACACACAAAAGACATGTGTGGTATTATCTTAAAACTTAGCTTATTTATTCATTCATGTTTTAGACTGGATCTCTGTTTAGCCCAGGATAAAAGTGCAGCGACCATACGTTAGCTCTTTTCAGCACTGATCTTTAGGGGAGGTTTACCCCTCTCTATTTCTGACCTGGGTGGGTCCATCTCTCCATAGGCAGCCTGGGCTCTCCCATTCCTGCGGACTTAACATATTGATGCCATATTGATGGACATCAGATCTAGCCCTACTGCAGGTCTTGAACTCCCAGGTTCAAGAAATCTGCTCACCTCAGTCTTAGGCATTACAGGCATATGCTAATAGACCCAGTCTGATTTAACAATTTAGAATATATACCCATAATGTGTATAATGTGTATGAATGTATATATCTACATATGTATACATATATAAACTGTGTAGATACATGTATTGGATATGTGACTATACAGAAGTTTATATAAACACACACATGCACACATTTATCTATCTATATCTATGTATATATGTGTGTATGTATGAAAATCTCTCCAAACACATATATACAAATACATGTGTGTATGTATGTATGCATGTGTATTATTTGGATTATTAATTAAGAAACTTTGAATGTAAATAAAAGGAATGAATGTTAGACTGACCTCATATATAAAATACACTTTGGCTCCCACATAGATTCCCATCCGCACTACAGCTCGAACAGCAGCATTCATTCCTGGGAAGGAAGAAGGTAGGTCAGCATGATTCAATTCATTCAAGCTTAAATCTAAAAGGTCATCACATATCCCCTAAGAACTTCAAATGCCTCTCTCCAGAGTTCCTAGAGAGTTATCACTGGTTCTGAAAATATACAAAACATTTTTTTCTTAGGTTAAATTTAGTCAAATTGAAATAAAATAATGTGGATAATGAGAACAATTGTTTTCATAATTTGGAGAGGATAGTATAGCTCATTTTCTATCATTTTCATAAAGGACTACTTAGGCACAGCCCCAAAAGCAATTGTCATAATTTATATAATTAGAGGGTAAAAAGAGTGGTAACAGTAGTAAACAGTAGTAATTACACAAATTTTAGTACAAAAGAAGTACATCATGGATGTTTAAATGGGATTTCCTCTATTCTCTCTAGCCTTTGCAGCAGATAGAACATTTGTCAAGTCTTTTATTTCTTATAAATGAATCCCATGACTAGCACACATCCTACGGTACAGAGAAAGGTGAATCCTTAGATGTATTTGCTGTACAATTGTTTGTCAGTTAATCAGTAAAGCCTCATCAGGAGACTGAATATTAAAAGAGGTTCTGAAAACTGACAGGTAGAAGCCTTAACCTAACTGTTTAAGTAGTGACAACTTGGCAATGTGACCTGCTCAGAAACTCTTCTCTCAAGTGAGAATTTTTTTGAACATCCTTAGTCAAAATATATCTGGACTCTTTGAACCAGAAGTCACTTGGCATCAAACCTGATAAATGAAGATTGGTTCTGGTAAATAAGGCTGACTTGAAAAAGAAGCGTAAAAGAGTTGGTCATAAAGTAACGAAATTTCTTAAACAACAAAAAGATTAGATCTTTCTACCTAGCCTAAGCTGAAAGTCCTGGGGCTCCTCCCTGGCCCAAGTCTATTCTGACAGACATAGGAGATTTGACCTGTTCCTTTTTTGGTACTGTACCAATTCTCCTCTTTGGGCAGCCTGGTGGCCCTTCCCTACTTAGTCGTAGGGTGAGGGGTTCATCACACTACTACCATATTAATTCCAAATTTAATGCAGACACATCAAAATGGCTTAGCCCACCGACTCTCTGAATTGCCAAACTCAAGCAACGTACCAACTTCAGCCTCCCTGGTAGTAAGAATTACAAGTGCATGCTACCTACCAAACCCCACTAAGACTGATTTTCTTGTACTGTTACTAAGTTGTTGACACATAGATAGGTAGAAATAGATAGAGATATATGGATATGTGTGAGACCATAAGCTCAGGGCCAGTTAGGGAATGTGGTCTATAGGGAAGAGTAAAGGGGCCAGTTTAGCTAGAAAGTATGGTAGAGCTCATGAGAGGGGATATGTGTAATCAGACTAGAAAGATAGGTTGGAGCCAGAGGGAAGGGCTTAGCTATATAGGAGTTTATATTTTATCCCAGAGGTAACAGGAAGTCACTGAAACTTTTTGAGTTGTGGAGTAACATGGTTGAATGTAAGCTTTAGGAACATGAGTTTGGCAGCTGTGCAGAAAAGGATGGATTGGAGAAAGAGACAAACTGGGAGGCTTTCACAAAGAGTCTAGGTGAGAATTGATGAAGTAATGAAATGGTTGTTTGAGTACAGACAAGTCTAAGTAGAATGAGGGATTTAGTGACTGATTAGACACATAGGGTAGGTGAAAATAGAAAGTCAAATATGACTCCTGGGTTTCAAACTGAAGCAGCCAGAAGAATGGTGGTAACCTTGACAGAAAGAGATAGTGGGAGGAGTGGTGGAAGAAAGGGAGAAAGAGAATGAAATCCCTTTTGGACAAGCTGACTTTGAGAAGTCTAAGGGACATCCTGGTAGAAATGTCTAGTGAGAAGTTGTACATGTGGGACTAGAGCTCAAGAAAGAAGTGACAAATGGATTTGTATCATTGGTAAAGAGATAACTGAATGCATGGGAGGCCACTGAAAGAGAAGGAAGACAGAAGAGAGTCCAAGACAATCCTGAAGCCCACTGGATTATTGAATACAAGTCATCCCTGATAACATTTATAAAGCCTCCTTCTAACCACCACCTCTCCATTGCCTGTCACATTGTTAACAATGTTGATTTTTCAGATACTGGAGGGTTTCTTGATCTTGATCTGATTCACTAGAGAAATATTTGTGTTAAAAAGATAAACCTTTGTGTCAGGAAGCAGATTGGAATTGCTGCAAGTACCAAACAATTTTCCAAATGCAACCAAACCCATCCTCTTCTTCATATTCAATTCTGGGCCTTCTTAACAAATAACTGATATTTTATTATAATTGTATATGAATATATATTACAATAAAATTATGATAAAATTTATTTGTTAATAAGGATTATTAGTAAGGATAACGATCCACTTACAGTACCTGTCTAAGAAATACACTGCGATATGCTAATTGTTTCCTCTATCTCGATTCTCTCTCTAAACCATGCTTAATACAGTGGCCAAAATAATTTTTCAAAAAATTTCTAATTAAAAAAAATTACTTATCACCATTATCACTCTTCACCATTCAAACCTTCTATAACGCCCAACTGGCTGTCAGATAAAATACAAACTCCTTAGTTTGCCATTTAAGGTCTTCCACAATCTAGCTCCTATTTGCCTCTCTAACCTTATTTTACAATGTTCTTTTCATGTTTTGCATTGCAGACAAACCCAGTACCAGATATTTCTTGCTGCCCTTTGACCTGTCATTTCCCATTTCTGTTCATTCAAGAAAGTGCCCCCATTGTTTGAAGACACTTACTGGTCAAAATCCTCTTTTCTTTCTACAGTAATATTTCCTCAGAAGCCACTTCCATAAATGTCATTCACCACACTAACCCATCACCACATAATAAGTGTTCTCTCCTTCCCCAAATGTTTCTCAGTTTGTCTTGGCCTATTTGACCTCATCACTCACCATCTTGTCTTATACTCATCTATCAACATGTCCCATCCCCAGAGCAGGCTTTAGAGCAGGGATTCTGTAATTCTTTTTTCACTGGTGAATCTTGAGTTCCTAGCAACACATTTGAACTGAATTATTATTTCCTACTCTGTTTTCATGCTTTGCCTTCATAATCATTATTCATGCTTTTGAAAACTTAATGTTTGAATCCATTTTTTATCTACAGTTTTCTACTTGTGTTCATGCATTAAGTGTTACAAAATTTCTCAAATATTTTATTGAAATCAAGAGATTCTAGATTTACATTGGGAAGGCACATTATGGGTCATTTAGTTCAACCTCTTCATTTACAGATGAGAAAAGTTAGGAACAAGAAGTGCAAGGACATGGTCACAAAGATATAAATGGCAGCAAAGAGCCAGGCTTTCTGATTTCAAACTGAGAGCTTTTCCCAAATATTTACTGAATTAAATTAAATTTACTTCATGCCTTCCCTATTTCTGACAAGTTCTTTTGAGTAACTTCTGAAGTCCTTAAAAAATAATAAAAACAATAAAATGAAAATTGTTATCTAATGACTTTTAATGAGGCCCAGGTCATTTAAAAATGCAAATGTGAAATAAGTCAGTATTTTCTAAGAGGCCAGATTGAGAATTATCTAATCTGAAACACAAAATTCTTGGGACCTTTTACTTTATAATTTGTTCCCAATGCAGCTAATCTGAAAATTTAGATGTTATATTTAAAGTAATGTTTGGGGGGGATTTAAAGATTCTTAAGAAAAAATATGTCTTGTTCTTCAATTAGAGAACTCTCATCAGATTACTGTTAAACAATCTATTAGACTCTGAAAACCAACAAATACAGTGTGTCATGGTTTCCTTTTAAAGTCAAAGCTTTGCCAGATCTTTAGTATATTGTGTAGGGATGGAAGGTACGGTGTCAGAGGACAAAGGCACTAAGTTTAGTCCTGCAAGCAAAGCTTCAACCACCCAAACCTTTTAGCTTCCTTAAAGCTATGAACATTAACAAAAGAATTTAATTTCAAGGTCAGAGAGATACTTCCCAAGAAATATCTAATTTCACTGAAAAGGATTTCATATTAAGCAGAAATGTACTCTATTAGATTAGTTCACTCTATTAAAATCTACACAAATGTGTTGATATTTCCTCCAAAACAAATAGTTATTTTCTTCAGCAAACTTAATGCTGCTATGAACTTCTAAAGACCCACACTACATAACTCAAAAGCAAATGGGAACTTCTAATCTAATTAGGTCTACTGAATGAACAATTATAAGTTAACAAAAAGCTGTGCAGAGAAATAAATATAGTGGTCATTATAATATAGGGTGTCTCCAAAATCATAAAAGCAGTTTTAAGTTTTAATAGTCATTAAATGGGGAATGGCTGAACAAGTTATGGTATATGAATGTAATGGAATACAATTGTGCTGTAAGAAATGATGAACAGGAAGACTTCAGAGAAGCCTGGAAGGACTTATATGAACTGATGCTGAGTGAAAGGAGCAGAACCAGGTGAACACTGTACACAGTAACAACCACAGTATGCGAGGAATTTTTCTGGTGGACTTAGCCCTTCGCAGCAATGTAAGGTCCTAAAAAATTCCCAATGGACTCCTGAGGCAAAATGTCATCCACATCCTTGGACTGAAGATTGAAGCAGACTATTTTCTCTCCCATTCATTTTAATTCTTCCATGCAACATGACTAAGGTGAAAATGTATTTACTAAAAATCTATGTGTGGAACCCATATAAGATTGCACGCCCTTTCCTGGAGGGAGAGGAGAAGGAGGGGGAAAGAATGAGAGAGAAAGGGGCAGAAAATCTAAGATTTATGGAAGTGACTGTAGAAAACTGAAAACCAATAAATTAATAAAAAGTACTCATTAGAAATAGCTACTATATAAATATAAGATGACATAACATGCATTTCATATGAATATATTTAAAATAAGGGCCTAATAGGTAAAATGATCCATGATACAAAAACAAATTAAGTATTCAACAGCTAAAAAAAGAAAAGAGATAAGAGTAAAGGAGACATATAGAAGCTAGTCTGACTTTGTCATTTTACCTATGAGAAAAAAGCAGATATCAAGTGAAGCTAATAAGTTAGGTGCTTCTAGGAGGTGATTTCTGACCTAGGTATTGAAGAATCTGCCAGAGAATTCTACTGAGCTCACCAAAAGATCAGTAAAGAGGAACTAAGCAAGATCTCACCCAAGGCCTAGGGAATTCCCCTAAAGCCTTCCATTTTGTAAGTACACATAGAAACTTATGATATAGAGCTGCAAAAGACTTTGAAATAAACTAGTCTAGTCTATTGATTTTTTACATCAAGAAAACCCTTGGACCCCATAAAGATAAAACTCCCTATCCAAAGTCACACAGGCAGTCAAGTACAGAATTGGGATTTGGATTCTGACATCTAAGCCAATACTCTCATAAAGCCAGTGGAGGAAGAGTCAATGTATTGAATGATGGTTATTCTGTAAGTCTATGTCATTCATGGTACGGTGAAAAGATCACACTAGATTTGGAAGAACATCTTAGGGTGAAACCCAATGTTAGCATTAGCATAATATTTGTGTGATTTTGACAAGTTGCTTAAACTTCTCTGGGCCTCAGTTTCCTTAATTGTAAAATGAGGAAGTTGGATTTGATTACCATCAAATCTATGTCTTACATACTGTTTCCATATGTATATACACACACAGACTTATACTGTTTCAAGGATCTGTAATTTTTCTGGTTTACTTTTTCCATGGACCCAGATAATGACCTCCCTCTGAATTAGCAGATGGTCTTTGAGAGTTGTTATGGCCAAAATTTCATCACTTGAATATACAGTCCATTACCATGTAGTACCTGAAACCAGATGGCATGCTCTTTAGGAACCCAGGATCACCTCTACACCAAAATAAAACATGAAAAGAGGATTTGAGAGGAGAATATACTTTAAAAAAGGCCAAAAACATTGTGTGTGTGTGTGAAAATATTAGCACACAATGATTTTGGGAACCAGATTATAAACCCAAATTTCTAGGTAATATAACAAGTATTCAGTAAATGCTAGTCAGATTAAATTAATTTTTCTCCAAAGGTATCTTTGACCTCCTATTAAGCAGTACAGAGTAAAGAGATCTAACTTTCTTTATGCTCTTCTTTTTTCTCTAAGAGGGAAGAAATTTTAAAATCACCTGAAAAACTACCACCCATAAGCATTCTTCCTGTTTCTGGTTATTTCTATGTTCATAGAACAGTGATTATCAAAGTATGATCTGGGGACCTCTGAGGATCCTAGACATTCTTTCAGGGGGTCCTTAAAATCAAAACTATCTTCATAATAAAATAACACATTTCAGTTTCTAATATGGCAAATATTGATAGACATAACCTACATAAACAAAAGCTCTAGGGAAGGTATTCAAGAATTTTTCAGAGGAGAAAGGGGTCCTGGTAACAAAGAGTTTGAGAAATAGTTCTTTAAAGAAAGATGATGGAGCACAGTCAGTAACTCACCTCAACTCTCCCAAAGCCATCCCTTCCTTCACCGCCCCCCCCCCCCCAGAAACACTGCTAACAACTTTAATCTAATGTCTCAAATCAAATCCTGGAGTGGCAAAACCAACAAAAGGTCAGGTTTTCATCTCAAGATAATATAAGAGGTTGACAGGAAAGGTCTGTCACATAGGGTAATGGTTGTTGGCCCCAGAGCATAGTGTGATGCAGGCCCTGGAGGTGGCTGCTTCAGTGACAGCAGCAGCTTCAGGAGCTCTCAGACCACAAACAGTAAGGGGGTAGGACAACTACTAATCAGAAAGAGATTACAGGGACGTTTTCCTGGTGCTGCATTGAGGACCCTATTGCATTGTCCAAAACTAGTTCTGGGTTATAGTCCAGGGGTGAAATGCAGCCACAGGAGAGCAAGGGACCTAGTCACAGTTCCAAGGTCAAAAGGTGCTCTAGCACTGGAGGCTACAGGGAAACATGGACTTTGTTTCCAAGGTTGGAGAAGAGTGCTTGTGATAGATCATAAGGGAGTCTTGGTCTCAGTTCCAAGGCAGAAAGGAGAATTAGATTACAGTCTTAGAAAAGTAGGGGACCCAGTCACAGTTCCAGGGTCAACAGGAGTGACAGCAATTGTGGCTACAGGGGAACTAGGTCCCTTCCTGGGTAATGACCAGAGACAGGCCAGGGAGAACGATGACCACATCTCTCCTTAAATCATACTACCTTGGAACCACTGAAAACTTATAGACCCTAGCTCTGAAAGTAGCAACACAAAAAAATTTAAAGCTTGGAACAGTGCTCCTGGATCCACCCCAAGAGCACAGCCAAACTTTAATGTTGGTTTAAAAGTCAAGAAATAGACTGGGAAACTGAGCAAACAACAGTAAAAAAAAATAGACTGACACAATCTTATAAGAAAGCAACAAAGTCAAAACAGCTACAAGCCTCAAAGAAAAGCTGAACTGAACATAATCTCAACAAGAATTCCTTGAAGAGCTCAAAACAATTTTTAACAATCAAATAAGAGAAGTGAAGGAAAAAATGGGAAAGGAAACAATGCAAGAAAATTATGAAAGAGTCAACAGGTTGGTGAAAGAGGCACAAAAAATACTGAAAGTAATAACATCTTAAAAAACAGAATGAACCAAATGGAAAGATGTATAAAAATTCACTGAAAACTTTAAAAAGCAGAATTGATCAAACGGGAAAAAAGATACAAAAGGTCACTGAAGAAAATAATTCTTTAAAAATTATAACTGAGCAACTGGAAAGTAATGATTCCACAAGAGACCAAGAAACAATAAAACAGAATCAAAAGAATGAAAAAAAATAAAAGAAAATGTGAAATATCTCATTGGAAAAAGAACTGACATGGAAAACAGGTTGAAGAGATAATTTAAGAATTATTGAACTACCTGAAAGGCATGAACAAAGACATCATATTTCAAGAAATTATTAAGGAAAATTTCCTTGATATCTTAGAACCATAGGATAAAGTAGAAATTGAAAGAATCCACTAATCACCTCCTGAAAAAGATCCCAAAATGAAAATTCCAAGGAGTATTATGGGCAAATTCCAGAGCTCACAGATCAAGGAGAAAATATTGCAACCAGCCAGAAATAATTCAAATATTATTCTTCTACATTGAAGGATCACAGGGCTTTGAATATGATATTCCAGAAGGCAAAGGAGCTAGGATTACAACCAAAACTAACCCACCCAGAAAAACTGAACATAATGGATATTTAAGGAAATAGAGGACTTTTAAGGATTCCTGATGAAAAGAGCAGAGCTGAATAGAAAATTTGACTTTCACATAGCTGACTCAAGGGAAAAAACGTAAATAGGCAAAGAAAATCATAAGAGATTCAAAAAGGTAAAACTGTTACAATCCTAGATAGGAAGGTGATACTTGTAACTCCAGTTTGAGTTGAGTATGATGGAATGGTTTCAAAAAAATAAAATTAAGAAGAGGAAAAAATGGACATTTAATAAAATAGAAGGCTTTCAAATATTCCTAAGTAAAAGACCAGACCTGACTAAAAAAAAAATCTGATTTTCAAATGCAAGACTCAAGAGAAGCATAAAAGGGTAAACAGGAAAGAGAAAACATAAGAGAAATAATATGGTTACACTGCTTATACTCCTACATGACAAGATGATACTTGCAACTCTTAAGAATTTTATCATAATAAGAGCAACTGGAAGGAGTACACACAGACAGAAGGTATTGGTTATGAGGGGATATTTTAAAAAATTAAGGAGTGAGAAAGAAAATTCCAGTGGGAGAAGAGGGAAGGGAGAGATAGAATGGGGTAAATTATCTTACATAAAAGAAGCATGAAAAAACTGTTACACTAGAGGGAGAAGGGGTCAGGAAGGGTGACAAGCCAAACCTGAACTTTGCCCTCATCAGAATTGGCTCAAAGAGGGAGTAACACACACCTGAATATAGAAATCTATCTTATATAGAGAAGTAAAAAAGACTAGGTAAAAGGGTGAAGGACTGATGGAAAGGAGTGGAAAGTAGTGGTCAAAAGCAAAGCAAAACACTTCTGAGGAGGGACAGGGTGAAAGGGTGTGTGTGTGTGTGTGTGTGTGTGTGTGTGTGTGTGTAAAAGAGAGAGAGAGGAAATTAATAAGGGAAAAATAGGATGGAGGGAAATACATAATTATCATAACTATAAATGTGAATGGAATTATTTCACCCATAATAGAAGCAGATAACAGAATAGATCAAAAACTCAAATCATACAATATGCTGTTAACAAGAAACACATTTGAAGAACAGAGACACATATAAAATAAAGGTAAGGGGTTGGTGCAGAATCTCCTATGATTCAGCTGAAGTTAAAAAAAAAAGCAGGAGTAGCAATCTCTCAGACAAAGTAAAAGCAAAAAGAGATTTAATCAAAAGAGATAAGGAAGGAAAATATATCTTGCTAAAAGGTATAATAGACAAGGAAGTAATATCAGTACTAAACATATATGCACCAAATGATATCATATTCAAAGTTTTAAAGGAGAGGCTGAGTTACAAGGAGGAAATAGAGAGTAAAACTGTATCAGTAGAGAGACCTCAACTTTTCCCTCTAAGAACTAGATAAATCTAACCAAAAAATTAAGAAATTAAGGAGGTGAATAGTATTTTAGAAAAGATAGATATGATAGCTCTCTGTACAAAACTGAATGGGAAGAGAAAGTATTGTACCTTTTTTCAGCAGTACATAACACCTACACAAAAACTGACTATATTAGGGTACTCCTCACAACAAAATGCAGAAAGGCAGAAATATTCATGCATCTTTTTCAGATCATAAGGCAATAGAAATTGCATTCAATAAAGGGCAGTAGAAAGATAAATTAAAAATTTATTGGAAACTAAATAATTTCATCCCAAAGAATAAGTAGGTCAAAGAATAAGTCATAGAAACAATCAATAATTCCATTTAAGAGAATGACAACAATGAGACAACATACCAAAATTTATGGGATGCAGCCAAAGCAGTACTTAGGGGAATCACTAATCTAGGAAGCCATTAACCAGAGGGGCTTAGTTAGTGCATAGTAATAACAGGGGCCAAAGTTGCAGATTTCAGCTCTTTGCAGACTTCACTCTGATCTAAGGCCAGACAACAGTCATTCAGCATGAAACAAAAGGTGGAAACAAAGACAGCATGATATACTGATAAGGGCCAACCATGGAGTTAGGAAAAGGTATTCCTACTACTAGGTACAAGGATAATAGATTTAGGGATGGAAGCGACTTCAGAAGTGATGTAGTCCAATTCCTTCACTTTTCAGGTGAGGAAACTAATACCCAGGGAGGTGATATACCCAATGTTGCAAGGGTAGCAAATAGTAAAATAACTCCTCTTCTTTCTCCTCCTCCTTCTCTCTCTTCCTCCTCCTGTCTCTCTTCTTCTTCTTCTTCTTCTCCTCCTCCTCCTCTCCCCCCTCCCTCTCCCCTTTCCCTTCTCCCTTTCCCTCTTTCCCTGTCCATATCTCTATCCGTATCCCTCTCCCTCTCTATCCCTCCTTCACTCCCTCCATCTACAGATATGTCCTCCAAGGGAGACCTGGCTAGAACTATAGGATTCAAAAGAGAGCCACTTTCTCCTAGGATGCAGAATGAGTTCACATACATAGAGCCAGTAAGAGCTTTTGAAATCCTAATTTGAGTTTTCAGTGAACTGTTAGTAAAGCACAGAGATTCTTAAGAAGTCCTTTTCCTAGGGACCCTAATACATCTTGGGTACAATAGCAAACTGGTCTAAACATCCTGGAGAACAATTTGGAACTGTGCCCAAAGGGCTATAAAAATGCACATACCCTTTCACCCAATCAATACCACTACTAGGTCTGTATCACAAAGAGATTTTTAAAAAAAAAATAAAGGGAAAAGGGCCTATTTGTGCAAAAATATTTACAGTGACTCTTTCTGTGGTAGCAAAGAATGGGAGACTGAAAAGATGACCTTCAGTTGGGGAATGGCTGAACAAGTTGTGTTATATGGTTGTGATGAAATACTACTGTTCTGTAAGAAATGATCAGGGAGATGGTTTCAGAAAAAGCTTGGAAAGTCTTATATGAGCTGATGCAGAGGGAAGTGACCTGAACCAGAAGAACAAGATACATAGCAACAGGAATACTGTAAGCATGATGAACTGTAAAAGACTTAGCTGCCCTGATCCATGACAATTCAGAAGGAACCAAGATGAAAAAATGCCACCTATCTCCATGAGCTCTGAGGACAAACTGAAGTTTAATTTTTTTGCTTTCTTTATTCTTCTTGCCTTTTGGGGGGCAATGTGGCTAATTTGGAAGTATGTTTTGCAAGAGCTTACATGTGTAATTGATATATTACTAGTCTTTTCAAAGTGAGGGAGGAGCTGCTCAGGAGAGAAATTGGAACTCAGTTTTTTAAAAAAAGAATGTGTGTGTATACACACACACATATTTAAATGAAGGCCTTTTCCTTTTAGAGCAAGGTCTAATTCTTGTTGTTTTAAGATTCCTTTGTCAACTTGTTGATATCTATGGATGGACATCTTATCAGAATATTTTTAAATGAATAAAATAAAGTACCTAGAATTGTAAAGGAAACCAATTTTAAACTAAAAGAGTTTATCTATCTGTCTGTCTATCAATCTTAAAGGTACTGGAACCCAAGTTAAGAATGCTTGCTTTAAGATTAAAGCATAGGTTTTTTTTCCACTTTATTTTTTTCTCTCCCTCACCCTTCTACAACATGGCTAATATGGAAATGTTTTACAAGACTTTACATGTGTAAGTGATATCAATCACATTATTTACTTTCTCAATGGGTGGAGGAGGGGTTAGATGTAAAAAAAAAAGAACGTTAATAATGTATGTTAAAAAAAGAATAGTAACATGTAGTCAGAACTGCCAGATCAAGAAAGAAAATTGAAATTGATCCACCAATTTGGTTCCAAAAAAAAAAGAATACTTGCTGTAAAGGATAAGGGTGAAAGATGACATTCTTTGCAAAAATTCTCTTCAAAGTTTTATTTTATTGAACATAATTTAAATCATACAAAATGCAAAGGAACTTATTTGCTTAGTAAACATGTATAAATTAATCTATGTAGGGATATAACTTCTTTTCTGCTGTCCTTAAAATGCTGCCTAAAATACATCTAAAAAATTTTGGCCCTAGAGAAAATCACTTTGGAGCACATGTGCTCTTGAGTAGGAAAAGAGGAAATATTTAACTGAAAAATTGTTCCATCTTCCTCTGCATAGCTGCAGTCACCATGATTTTATAACTTTTCTTACCAGGAAATTCAGGCTATTTTCCCACTATTCATCTCAATTTTGAGTTTTTTAACCACATCTATAGCAAGGTTACTCCAAATTTAAACAGCTGCTGCTTAATTTCTTGATATCCAGACAACTTCTGTAGATCAGGGGATAAAAGAAGCATGGACAGAAGTCGGCATTTATCACAAAAGTGATACTAATGATTTACCGGTAACGTTTCAACAACCCTACAGAGAAGATCAAAGCCCTTTGCAGATGTACATCAATTTTAAAGTTATTTATATTGTAACCGTGACACTGACATTCAATAGCCACTGGAAGATCGTTTAAAGAAAAAAATGAAACAGACTAATAGCAGAAGAGGAATTTAGTGAAGATAGGCATTCCAACTATTTTGTAAATATCAGTAATGCTTACTTTCAGAGAGCAAACACCTACATGCCCAGATAGTTTAACTAAAGCTACCAATTTCTTGTCTTTTAAATTTTAGTACACATAAGTCTTAAAATCACATTTTGTTTTTTAGAAATTCTAGATACATAAGTAATCAATAAATGTCATCCCTTGCTATCTCTAATTTATCAGGGCTAATAAGTGTAAGAAACAGAAAAACTGGAAACTTTCCTGTAGCTCAGTTATCAACTCCGTATGATTGAGTGTAAACTAATAAAATATTTTGGCAATGCCTGAATTTTCTGATTTCAGTAATACAAAGGTTCAGAATTTTTTAAAATAAAATTTTAAAAATAACCCAAGTGAATTTAAATTATCATTTGGCAAATTGATGCTTGACTAATTCTGATGGACACTGGGACACTTCCCTTCCCAAAACAAATCAGATGCAAATGTATTGTAGGGAAGGTGAGGCTAGTTATGCTTCCTAATTTCTAGTTTCTACAGGTTTTCTTTAACTACACAGAGATTGTAAGGAACCCCATGCAAAAAGGGGCCCCTACATGCATCGTTTCAATTACAAACACACACACATTTTTATGCATATATAAACCCTTTTCTAAACTCCTGACCTTGAAGTCCCTGAGTGACTTTGATAAGTGACAGGCCTCCGAAAACTGAGTCATATTCCCTTCCCCCTCCCAGGTTTCTTTGTTCTAGTAAAGTGTCTAATTCAGGCCTGCAGGACCTTCATGCCCTTCATTGCATTCCTACATGACTTTAGATTTCTAGTATGGTGCATAGCACAAGGGAGGAATTAGTGAAATAATAAACATCTGCTCAAAGAATGAATGTATTCCTAAAGCACCAACAGTGGTTTACTTCTCTCCCCCCCCCCCACTTGCTGCCCCGTTTTTTTTTCACTCTTCTTTCTTTCAGATAATCAACTCCTTACACGAAATGTCTCCACTTTCAGTTTGACGTTGAAAATCACACACTTCAATCCAATTCACTCTAGCAGGAAGTAATGGGGGGGGAGAGGAGGGGAGGTGGGGCGAAGGAGTAGGTGCCCTTAACTGCCCTTATAAGGGTGCCGTACTGAAGTCTGATGGGGATGTGCCTGCCCTCGGACAAGGGATAAAAATGTCGCCCCCAACCCCTGCAGAGTCCTCTAGGGCGCCTCAGGGTGGTTTTTCTACAGGTTTAGAGAATGAGGAAGTGTGGAATGAGAGGGATGCCTGAGCTTCTGGAGCTGCTGCCCCGGGCTGGACAGCGCAGCGCAGCCTTGTCCATCCCTAAAATCTGGGAGGCGAGGAGTCAGCCTGCCCGAGGAGGATTTCCCACTTCTGCAATTGCATGGAGAGAAGGAGAAAGACGAAGAGAAGGAGAAAGAGAAAGGCAATTTCTTTCCAGGATGACGCACGAAGGCGGAATTAGGGAGGCCTGGCTGAGGATCACGTACACACGCGGGAAGGAGGGAGGAGCCTCCTTGTGCCTCCGCTACCCAGCTTGGGTCTCAGAGCCAGCCAGACTTCTCCCTTCCTCACCTCAGGCACGCAGAACCCAAAGACCCCCAAAACGCAAGCCCCTCCAAAGCCCCCTTCTCCATGCACTCTGGAGTCTTAGAAACCAAAGCAGAGACTACCTGTAGCTTGAGTGTGACAAAGTATACAATTCAGCACAGTGCAGAGAAGGAGGAGGATTGCACAGGGTTATTTGGTGGGTGTGAGGGGGTTTCAAGCAGGCGTCGTACAATTAACTAAAGCTGAAGTACTTTGGACAAGTCGTTTCCCCTCTTTGCCTTCAGTGTGCAAACCAGGAAGGTCGAATTCAATATTTTCTAAAAATATTTTTCAGCTTTAAGGATGCTATGATTCTAAGATGGCTGGTTCACCTTGATTGTGACGGTAGGGTTTACCAGATTAACCCTATTGGTTTGCAGCCATGGATTTACTGATGCCAGGGAGAGAGTGGGCGCAAAAGATCAAAGATCTCATTTCCAAAGATCAGAGGTAGTATTTGGAGAAAAGGGTCAGAGCCAGTCTAAGTAGGCATCACCCACAGGGTCTCTGTTTAGTAGCCTCTCCGTACGCTCAGACAAGGCATTAAGTTCTATAAAGAGGAAAGCTGGGAGAGGCTCCCTTGATGTTCTGGGAGGGAGGAGGATAGGAGTGGGGAAGGAGGTGGACAGGGCGCGACAACTTCTCTGCGGGCCAGGCGGCACAAGGAAATGTGGGCAGACACGAGGAACTTCCCGTACACCACTGCCTCCCTGCAATGCAGTAAAGACCAAGTACCAAGACATCCCACTTCTCACGCCTCAGACTCCACATCAGCACCCATCCACGGGAGAGAGGTCTCAAACCGATGGAAAGACTAGATGACAAACGGCAAAAGCTAGAGGGAACCCGGGGTGGGGGGCAAAGGGGGGGGTGTTCTTTCCACTCGAAAGGAAGAGAGCTACGACTAGATAGCATGGGTGGAAAACGCTTTTATCCTTCTTTAACCTTTACCCCTCCGGGCAGGCACAGTCCAGTCTACGTCCAGTCCCCCAGGGGTGTGCGTAGAAGAACACAGTGGGTGCCTGGCACACAGGTGACGCTTAACTGTGTAATTGACTGATCGCTTCCTAGAAGTTGCACCAAGCGCTAACCCTCTCTCGTAGCCAATACCAACCCCATCTGGGTTTATTCCGCCACCAAGACTCTGGATCGTACCCACATCCCCCTCCCCGTCTCCAGCTCGGTCGCCCTCCGAGGGTGGCGCGGGCGTGGGCGTTACCTTGGGCATCACCGCCGCTAGTGAGGACCCCTATGGCTTTGCCAGCACCGGAGAGATTCTCGAACAACTTCTTGTCTGTCTTCTCTGTCTCCTCATTTACCCCGGTGGGAGTGGGGCTCCTGCGGCCCTTCGGTTCCTGGAGCTTGCATGCTATGTCCTCGGAAGCCATGGCTTCAGCTTTACCGTGCCGGGCAGTCAGCGCATCCACAGAGGTCTAAGCCAGAAGCTGAGCACTCTCAATCTAGGCAGCTACCGGCCGCTGCACGCTCCACCCCTCGGTCAGCCCCGCCTCCTCCCGGGCAACGTCCCAAGCACCGATGGACGGCGGCACCAACCAATTCCCGCGCGCTACAGGAGGGCACTGCACCAATCCCGGCTTGAAAGCTCCCTGGCCCGGGAGGGTTCTGAGCCGGGTGGATGTGGAGGTGGAGGCGGAGGCGGAGGTGGAGGCAGGAGGGAAATCCGTGATGTGAGGTAGTGTGGGCATGGGAGTCCCTTTCAAGGTGCTAGTAGCGAGTGGAGGAGCAGAGGATATCATGAGCTACTCTCGGAAAAGAGCCCTGCTTTAGAGTAGTGTCGCCCATCTCCGCTATTTTCAGTAAGGGTCGGAGCGGGAGAGAGATGGGTGGAAAAGCCTAGAGTATGCTCGGGCATTTCCCCTATTTGGGAGGCGTCTGAGCTGCTGCGTGCCGAGATGCATGCCTCCACTGCCTCCTGGCGTCACTCAGTGCCTCGCCTGGGAGGCAAGGTTGAGGCCTTTATAAAGGTTGGGAAGGGATTCCATGGTTGAATGGAGCGAGGAGGAAGGACACTGCAAGGTCCTTCAGCAAGGATGTGCCCGGGGATAAACTCTGTTCCCTAGCTGGGTTACTACGCAGAAGTCCGCAGCGCAGTGAACTTCGCATTTTGAAGTATCCACTCAGTCTGTCAGTGTGTAGATGTAGATGAAGTGTAGATGAAGAAATGCCACTTCCCTCTGTGTGGACAGGCAAGTCTCTTTGCCTCAGTCCCTTCTTTTGTAAAGAGGGTTTGGGGCGGGCTAGATCATCTCCGAGGCCCTTTCCAGCTGCAAATCTGTGAGCCTGTGAAATTTAACTAGTGGAATAGAGACAGTGTCAGAATTTGAGAAGTGGGTGTTCACGTTTTCTGATTCTCCAGTTGGGTTTCATCTCCAGAGGTATACAGTCTAGCCTAGCCCAGCCTGATGGCACCCTCCCTGTAGCAAGGTGACCCTAGTGATAGAGCTTTGAGATTGCTTCCTATGCAACTTGTGTAAATAAATATTACATGCATAAAAGCCTCTAACAGCTTTCGGAAAACACCAGATCACAAATGAAGGTTCAGTTGTAGTGGGGGTGGGGGTGGGGGTGGGGAGAGAAGGTTTTATCGATGAGACAATAAGAATTTAGCAATGTTAACATCAGAAATTTTAAAAGATCATTTAAAATATTCCATTCATTATTTTTTTTAATAAATTCATGAGGTACCCCATGTATTTATTGTGCACTGGAAAATCCACATTTATGAATTACTTTATGCTTTCTACACACCACTGGAGGTAAATAGCAGAAACATTATTCTCATTGAAACAAATAATGAAATTGAGAACTGGAGAAAGAAAGCCATTTGACCAAGGTCACATCAAGGTCATTTTGGTTACCTCCTAGATTCCAAATTAACCTCCTGCTGTTCACTTTGTTGCTTCCATGCACACCATCTCCAAAGGGGCAGTCCTTGGTCAAAATCTCTACGCTGGAGAAAGTGCCTACATTACATTTGTTTTATCCTGTATGCCTAACCTTGAAAGTCATTTGCCTTATATACCATTGTCACAGGATGTAAGGCAACTACTTAAACACAAAGTTCTGAAGGCAAAAATAGATCTTCAGTGGCTCCTTATTGTCTGTTTTCCCCAAGTCCTCCCAACTCATTCCTCACAATGACTTTTCCAAACCTTTTCCTTTCTCTCCTTAATTGCATCCCCATGGTACATTGGTAAGTATTTACAGGAAGGCATCAGAGGACAATGAAAATAACTGATTCTGAAGTCAGAGGATGAGAATTCATTTCTGATGCTTACTACTTGTGTGTTGTTGGGCAAGTCATGTAACTTCTCTGGGCCTCAGTTTCCTCATATGTAAAATAAAGAGATTGGACTAGAAGGTTTTTAAGGTCCCTTCCAGATCAAAATTTATGTATGGTCTCTGAAAAAATGACCATGAGTAACCTACTTCACTGGCAAGCATGAGGCCATGGAAAGGGCGCTCCATAGTTCCTCAAAAGCTACTATTTATTTTCTCAGACTCCTTTCTTATCTTAGGTAATTCCTTTACCTGAACCTTTGATTCCATTCCTTTTCTCCTTCAGAACTTTGATGCAGAAGTCATCCCTTTTGCTCTCTCATACATCTCCAGTCTCTGTCTCCATTGGCTCCTTTTCATTTGGCCCCTAAGCATGTTCAAATCTCCTCAATCTTACAGCAACATTTTGACCCTTCTACTCAATCCAGTTACTTTTTTCTTTTTAAAAAATGATTAATTACTTTTTAGTTTTCAGCATTCACTTTTATAAGATTTTGAGTTCTAAATTTTCCCCCTTCCCTCCCCAAGATGGCATGTAATCTGATATGGGCAATACATGTACAGTCATTTTAACATATTTCCACATTAGTCATGTTGGCAAAGAAGAATCAGAACCAAAGGGAAAAAAACATAAGAAAGAAAAAAGAGAGAGAGAGAAAATACTATGCTTTTATCTGAATTCAGACTCCATAGTTCTTTCTCTGGATGTAGATAGCATTTTCCATCTTTAGTCTTTTGGAGTCATCTTAGATCATTGCATTGCTGAGAAGATCTAAGTCATCTTAATGTGACTATTACTGTGTATAATGTTCTCCTTGTTCTGCTTTCTTCGCTCAGCATGATTTCATATAATTCTTTCCAGGTTTCTCTGAAATCTGCCTGCTCATCATTTTTTATGGAACAATAGTATTCCACTACATTCATATGCCACAATTTGTTCCACCATTCCCCAATTGATAGGCGTTCCCTCAATTTCCAATTCTTTGTTACCACAAAAAAGAGCTGCTATAAATATTTTTGTACACGAGTCACTTTCCCATTTTTATGATTTCTTTGGGATACAGACCTAGAAGTGGTAGGGCTGTATTAAAGAGTATTCATAGTTTTATAGTCCTTTGGGCAGAGTTTGAAATTGCTCTCCAGAATGGTTAGATCAGTTCACAACTTCACCAACAATGCATTAGTGTTCCAATTTTCCCACATCTTCTCCAACCTTTATCATTTTCCTGTTTTGTCATGTCAGCCAATCTGGCAGGTGTGAAATGTACCTCAGAGCTGTTTTAATTTGCATTTCTCTAGTCAATAGTGATTTAGAGCATTTTTATATGATGATAGAAAGCTTTAATTTTTCATTTGAAAACCACTTATTCACATCCATTGACCATTTATCAACTGAGGAATTTCACTTATAAATTTGACTCAGTTCTCAATATGTTTTAGAAATGAGGCCTATGTCAGAGATTCTGTCTGTAAAAATTATTTCCCAGCTTTCTGCTTCCTTTCTAATCTTGGTTACATTGGCTTTGTTTGTGCAAAACCTTTTTAATTTAATGTAATCAAAATTATCCATTTTACATTTCATAATGTTCTCTATCTCTAGTCTGGTCATAAATTCTTCCCTTCTCCTTAGGTCTGACAAGTAAACTATCCCTTGCTTTCCTAATTTGTTTATAGTATCACTCTTTATGTCTAATATTTAGTTACTTTCCCATGTCTTTTCTCCCTTTCATTGATGAACTTCTTGAAAAGGTTGTCAATAAATCCTTGAGCACTTATCAAATACTTAAAGATGCTTAGGCTCTCTAAGTGAAGACCACATGTAGATATATAAATGTAGCAGGGATCATCCTCAAGATTTTCTTCCAAAATACAAAATAAGTAGGACAGAGCTTAGGGAGGAAGAGCACTAGAAGTTAGGTCTTCAAGGTTTCCCATAGAAGGTAGGGGTTGAACTGAGTCTTGAAGATAGCAGGGCTTTTACATTCAATGCTTTCACTTCCTTATCACCTATTTTTTCTTAACAAAGTATAATAACGTCTTCAATGTATATCATATAGCTGCAGCTACCTTGTTAAAGGTTGCCAATGACTAAGTCATCAACCCCAGTGACTAAATCCTTATCCTTCTTGACCAAATGTCCTTGATGTTGACCATCCCCTCATCCTGAATACTGTCAGCTCCTTTGGTTTCTAAAAGAATAAAGATTTCTGGTTCTTTTGCCTTTTCAACCATTGTCTGTCTCCGTTACTGACTTTTTATCCTCTTCTGAAGCCCTTCAGATAGATGATCCTGAAAGTTTTTTTTTTTTTAATCACTGACTCAGCTTTTTTTTGTACTCTTTATTTTGGCAGTCTCATTCACTCCCAACTCCTGGATTTATATATTCAACCATAACCTGCATTCAGAGCATTAGACCTGTCTTTCTAACTACCTTCTTAACTTTGCTTTCTAGGGTATCCCACTGGCACCTCAAATACAAAATGTATAAAACTGGGTCGATATTTCAACAGATTATAAATTCCCTGAGGGCAGGGGTTATTTCTGATTTTTCTTTTTGTTCCAGGGGTTAGTACTTGCCTGCTTTTGGCAGAAAGAAAATTCCAGCAGATGTCTGGATAATTGAAGTCCTTAATGACTACTTTAATCCCATGTCTTCTTCACAAGATGATGATCTAGCTCTCAAACTCATCATCTAGTTCTTTATGTCCATGTGGTTGGTAGTATACTCCAATGACAAAATCACTTCTATTTCTCCTTCCTTAGACCTTCACTGCAAAATTCACTTTTTGATCATCTGTCACGTTCCCCATTCTGGTTCTTTGGTTTCTTTACATGAGCATAATTCCTTAAAATAAAATTCTACCTCTCCTCACCTTCACCCCCCTTTTCTGAATGAGATATACCCATCTAGAATCATAGTGCAATTATGGATTTTTTCAAACCAAGTGTCAGTGAAAACTACACAATCAAATTTACCTGCTTGTATAAGAGCCTCTAGCTCCTTTGGTTTGTTTTCTAACTTTTCCATTTGAGTATAGGCATTTGAGTTCCTGGATTTAAAACCTTTCTTCAATTTCATTTCTTGTGTCTGGAGGTACTAATCTTCTTTCTTTGCAGTTACTCTAGCAGCAGCAGTTCTCAAAATTTTTGGTCTCAAACTTATTGGGAGACAGATCCTAAAAGCAAACAGTCTGTCCATTTTCCTTTGAGGAAGACATTCTAAATTATGGCGTGGAAGTAACCTCTTGAAAAATATACTCTGTTGTGTTCTGTCAAGCTAGACAGGCTTCAAGTCTAATGCTTGTGTTATATCATGTGCCTGTCATTGGAAGACTAGCATAGCTAAATTTATAGAGGCTCCTCATTAAGACTGCTTTAGGGAATAAACATTTTTGGCTATAGCAAAAGCCCCTATTTACAAAATCACAGATCCTTGAAATATTGACTGTGACAACTTGACATTCTAAAAGACAGATGCAGACTTCCGCGAGACAAGATGGTGGAGTGTTCTGTAAGTGCTCTCCCTCTCCCCTTGTTGACCTTGAAAAACCAAGAGAATATTTCCCCAGGAAAAATCCTAGAATAGTGGGATCACTCGAAGGAGTAAATACTCCCTTATCTCGAGAGGCAAGGAAAATCACAAAGAGGGTCCTTTTTGCTGTGGCTAAAGGGGACAAGTGCAGGACCAGAGTTATCCCAGACAGCCCCACCTCAGTGAACCAGGAGGAGATTTTGAGACCCTGGGGATAGAGCCCCTAAGCACCAACACCAGGACAATAGGCAGGCCTTATCATAGCCAGGGGAACTGGGAAGACACTAGCACAGATGAGGTTCACCAACCCTTGAGCCTGCCTGTGCTTTAGTTCAGGAGAGGAGATCTCCCTCGGCCAGATCACCACTCCCCCACATCTTGCTCAGCAAGCTCCAGGGTAACTCTGGAGAAAGTCAGAAAGACTTCACCTGGCCTCAGCTTTGGCACACCAGCCAACTCACCACCAGGTAAGCTGCAGCATTCTAGCTCTAAATGAAAGAAACAGAGGCCACAATACACAAAGCCTCAAGTTCTAAGTATAAGAACTGTAGGACAGAGCCCCCTATGCCCCAGAAGAAGAGATCCACTTTAAAAGCTAGAAAAAAGGCAATCATCATGAGCAGGAGGCAAACCAGAAAAGAAAAGATCATAGAATCTTACTGTGGGGACAAGGACCAAAACGCAAATACTGAAGAGGTCAGTATTGAGACTGTACTCTCATCTGAAACCTCAGAAGGGAATGTGAACTCATCTTAAGCCCAAAGAGCATTCTTGAAAGAGCTCAAGAAGGATTTCAAAAGCCAAGTTACAAAGGTAGAAGAAAAATTGGCCAATGACTTTTAAAATATGATAAAAGAATTCATGGAAGAATTTAAAAAGAAAATTGGACAAATGGATAAAGAGATGCAAAACTTAACTGGAATAACTGTACAAATGGAAAAGGAGATGCAAAAATTAACTGAAGAAAACAATCCATTAAAAATTAGAATTGGAAAAGTAAAAGCTAATGACTCTATGAGACATCTAGAATCAGTCAGACAGAATCTAAAGAATGAAAAAAAAAAAAAGAAGAAAATGTAAAACATCTCATTGGAAAAACAACTGACCTGGAAAATAGTTCCAGAGAGAAAATCTAAGAATTATTGGTCTACTGGAAAGCCATGATGAATTAAAGAGCCTCAACAATATCTTCCAAGAAATCATCAAGGAAAACTGCCCTGAGGTCCTAGATCCAGAGGGCAAAATAGTCATAGAAAGAATCTACCTATCACCTCCTGAAAGAAATCCCAAACTGAAAACACTAAGGAATATTGTTGCCAAATTCCAGAACTATCAAGTTAAGGAGAAAACACTGGAAGCAGCCAGAAAGAAACAATTCAAATATTGAGGAACTATAGTCAGGATCACACAGGTCCTTGCAGTTTCTAGATTAAAAGATTGGAGGGACTGGAATATGATATTTTGTAAGGCAAAGGAGCTTGGACTACCACCAAGGATCAAATGCCCAGTAAAACTGAGGATAATATTTCAGATGGACATTCAATGAAATAAGGGATTTCCAGACCTTCCTAATGAAAAGGCCAGAGCACAATAAAAAAATTTGATCTTCAAATACAAATCTCAACAGAGGCATAAAAGTGTGAACAGGGGAAAAAAAATAACTTGCTATTCAATATGGGCAAACCGTTTACATTCCTATTAGGAAAGATGATACTTTTAATCTTCAGAATTGTATATTTATTATGATATTTAAAAGGGATATATATGGAGATAGGGAGTGGGTATAAATTGATGATAAAACATGATTTAAGGGTGTGAAGGGATTGTAGCAGAAGATGTGAAAAGAACAAGTGAGAAAAAGGTAAATTACATCACAGCAAGAGGCACAAAAACCTATTATAGTAGAAGGAAAGAAGGGAGGGAGAGAGCACTGTTTGAGATTTACTCTGATTTGTTTCAAGGAGGGAACAATAAACTCAGTTAAGTATAGAAATCTAACTTTCCCTATAGGCAATGGGAGGGGAAAGGGAGAAGAAAAGGGAAGGGAAGCTTAAAGAGAGGGAAGAAGTAATAAGGGAAAAGGGGAATAAAAAGGAGGAGGGCTGATAGAAAGGAGGGAAGACTGAGGGAGGCATTGGTCAAAAATTAAGACTCTGTTGTGGAGGGGAAGAGAGAAGGGAGAACTAAAAGCATAAGTGAGGGGAAATAGGATAGAGAGAAAGACACAGATAGTAATCATAACTGTGAATGTGAATGGGATGAACTGTCCCATAAAATGGAGGCAGATAGAAGAATGGATTAAAACCATAATCCAACAATATGTTGTTGTATCAGTAAGCACCCCAACATAAAAAGGGGGGCCTACTATCCCAGATTCTTAAATCTGCATTTATAAAAGGAAAGGCAACTTTTGAGGGGTCAATAATCACTTAAATCAATTCAAGTGCTTCCAGACATACCTTTTTATCTTTTACATTCCCAAAGTTACCAAGCCTTCCATCTATTCAAAAAACAATCTTTTTATCTTTATCAAAACTGACAGACAGGTTACTGCCTGAATCAGAGCAATATTATTTTACAATTTATATACATCCCTGAATTGATAGAGCGTTTACATCTGAGTAGTTGGGGGGTCTGAACATATGGCCACTCAGAGTCCTGACCAGGTAATCACAAGATCCTTCTCATAAGTGAACCCCAAAGTAAAATACTAACATCCCAGTATATATAACGAAGACTTGGTTTCTGATTGGCTCAGAATCAGCAGGCACGAAACCCACATGACTCAGCACAGTTGTGAAACATTAGGGATCAAAGGGGACTGAACCCTAAGGTGCTCACAATCTAGTGCGAGCCTGGAAAACAACTCCAAACAAGCAAATCCCACCCTACTTGCTGCCACAATTATTTACAAGAAACACATTTGAAACAGGGAGATAATCACAGGGTAAAGATAAAAGGTTGGAGAAGAATATATTATGCTTCAGCTCATGTTAAAAAAAAGCAGAGGTAGCAGTCCTAATCTCAGACAAAGAAAAAGCAGAAATAGATCTAATCAAAAGAGATAAGGAAGGAAACTATATCCTGCTAAAAGGCACCATAGACAATGAAGCAATATCATTACTAAACATATATGCACCAAGTGGTATAGTATTCATATTCTTAGAGGAGAAGTTAAGGGAGTTACAGGAAGAAATAGAAAGCAAAACTATTCTAGTGGGGGACCTCAACTTCCCCCTCTCTGAACTTGATAAATGTAACCTCAAAATAAACAAGAAAGAAGTTGAGGAGGTGAATAAAACTCTGGATAAGGTAGATATGATAGCTCTCTGGAGAAAATTGAATGGGGATAGAAAGGAATATACCTTTTTCTCAGTGATACATGGCATATATGTAAAAACTGACCATGTACTAGGGCATAAAAACCTCACAATCCAGTGCAAAAAGGCAGAGATAGTCAATGCATCCTTCTCAGATCATAATGCAATAAAAGTTATATGTAATCAAAGGCTATGAAAAGATAGACCAAAAATTAATTGGAAACTAAATAATCTAATCCTAAAGAAAGAGTGGATTAAACAACAAATCATAAAAACAATTAATAACTTCATTGAAGAGAATGACAATAATGAGACAACCTACCACAACTTATGGGATGCTGTAAAAGCAGTTCTTAAGGAAAGTTTTGTATCACTGAATGCCTACATGAATAAAATAGAGAAAGAGGAGATCAATGAATTAGGCATGCAGCTTCAAAAGCTAGAAAAGAACAAATTGAAAATCCCCAACTAAATACCAAATTAGAAATACTGAAAACCAAATGAGAGATTAATAAAATTGAAATTCAGAAAACTATTGAACTAATAAATAAAACTAAGAGTTGGGTTTTTTTAAAAAAAAACAACAATAAAATTGATAAACCTTTGGTCAATTTGATTTTTAAAAAAGGAAGAAAACCAAATTACCAATATCAAAAATGAAGAGTGAAATCCCCTCCAATGAGGAGGAAATTAAAACAATAATTAGAAATTATTTTTCCCAGCTGTATGCCCATAAATTTGACAACCTAAGTGACATGAATGGATATTTAACACAATATAAATTGCCCAGATTAATAGAAGAGGAAGTTGAATACTTAAATGACCCCATCTCCGAACAAGAAATTGAACAAGCCATCAATGAACTCCCTAGGAAAAAATCTCCAGGGTCAGATGGATTTACAACTGAATTCTAGCAAACATTTAAAGAACAGTTAATTCCAATACTATATAGACTATTTGGTAAAATTGGTGAAGAAGGAGGGCTACCAAATTCTTTTTTTGATACAAATATGGTTCTGATACCTAAACCAAGAAGAGTCAAACCAGAGAAAGAAAATTATAGACCAATTTCTCTAATGAATATACATGCAAAAAATTTAAATAAGATATTAGCAAAAAGAAGACAGCAATCTATCATGAGAATAATACATTATGATCAGGTAGGATTTATGCCAGGAATGCAGGGTTTGATCCAGTATTAGGAAAACTATCAGCATAATTGCTCATATCAACAACAAAACTAACAGAAACCATATGATTATCTCAATAGATGCAGAAAAAGCTTTCAACAAAATACAACACCCATTCCTATTGAAAACACTGGAGAGCGTAGGAATAAATGGAACTTTCCATAAAATATGCAGTATCTACCTAAAACCATCAGCAAACATTATAAGCAATGGGAATAAGCTAGATGCATTTCCAGTAAGATCAGGGGTGAAACAAGGATGTCCATTATCACCACTGTTATTTAATATGGTACTAGAAATATTAGCTTTAGCAATAAAAGAAGAAAAAGAAATTGAAGGAATTAGAATAGGCAAAGAAGAAACTAAGTTATCACTCTTTGCAGATGATATGATGATATACTGAGAGAATCCTAGAGAATCAAGTAAAACACTACTTGAAATAATAAACAACTTTAGCAAAGCTGCAGGTTACAAAATAAACACACAAATCATATAGATTTCTATATATTAGTAACAAAGCCCAACAGCAAGAGATAGATAAATCCCATTTAAAGCTATAGTAGACAGTATAAAATATCTGGGAGTCTACATGCCCAAAACAAACCCAGGGTCTATATGAATACAATTACAAAACACTTTTTGTACAAATGAAGTCAGATCTAAGTAAGTGGAAAAAAATCAGTTGCTCATTGGTAGGCCAAGCTAATACAATAAAAATGACAATTTTACCTGAATTAATTAACTTATTAGGTACCATACCAATCAAACTACCAGAAAAATATTTTCTAGAGCTAGAAAAAATGTCAAAATTCATCTTGAAGAACAAAAGATCCGGAATATCAAGGGAATTAATGAAAAGAAATGCAAGGGAAAGTGACTTCATACTACCAAATCTCAAATTGTATTATAAAGGTGCAATCATCAAAACCACTTGGTACTGGCTAAGAAATAGAGAGGTAGACCAATGGAATAGGTTAGGTACTCAAGACACAGTAGTCAATGAATATAGCAATCTACTGTTTGTTAAACCCAAGGACTCCAGCTTCTAGGATAAGAACTCACTGATAGAAACTGCTGGGAAAACTGAATAACAGTGTGGCAGAAACTGGGCATAGACCAATGCCTGACACAGTACACAAGAATAAAGTCCAAATGGATACATGATCTAGGTATAAATACTGATACTATAAACAAATTAGGGGAGCAAGGAATAATGTATCTATTAGATTTATGAAGAATGGAGAAATTTATAACCAAACAAGAGATAGAGAACATTATAAAGTGCAAAATGGATAATTTTGGTTACATTAAATTGAAAAGTTTTTGCACAAACCCAATGCAAGCAAGATGAAGAGAGAAACAGAAAACTGGGAAAGAATTTTTGCAACTAGTATCTGTGATAAAGGCCTCATTTGTAAAATATATAGAATACTGAGTCAAATGTACAAGAATACAAGTCATTCCCCAATTAAGAAATGGTCAAGTTGTGGTATATGAATGTAATGGAATACTATTGTGCTATAAGAATTGATGAAGAGGAAGACTTCAGAGAGGCCTGGAAGGACTTATATGAATTGATGCTGACTGAAAGGAGCAGAACCAGGAGACTATTGTACACAAGTAACAGCCACAGTGTGTGAGGAATTTCTCTGGTAGACTTAGCCCTTCACAGCAATGCAAGGACCTAAAACATTCTCAATGGACTCTTGAGGGAAAATGTCATCCACATCCAGAGAAATATCTATGGAAGTGGAATGCAGAATGAAACAGAATATTTTCTCGTGTTATGTTTGGTTTGGTTTGCTTATTCTCATGGTTTCTCCCATTCATTTTAGTTCTTCTATGCAATATGACTAATGTGATAATGAGTCTAAATAAACAAATAAATTCAGATGTAGACAAGAGTTTTTTTTTTCTGAAATGTAAAGTAAAATTGTAGGGTTATGGAAGGGTCATTCAATGTCATCTAGTCCAACTCCTTAGAGACCCAGAGCAGAAAAAAAGATTTGGCTCAAGTCACATAGGAAATATGGAGACAAGATTCAAACAGGGTTAACTTACTACAACTCTAGTCACTTTCACTGACTGTCCCTCATACATGTAATGTTCTCCCTCCTCATTTCATTCCCCTGGCTTTCTCTAGCTTCCTTCAAGTTCCAGCCAAAATCCTACCTTCTTTTGGAAGCTTTTCCCAGTCCTCTTTGTTCTGGTGCCTTTACACTCTTATTTCCCATTTTTTCTGCATATGGCTTGTTACATTGCTGTTTCCATGTTGTCTTCCTCATTAGGTGGGCTCTTTGAGGGAAGGGACTGTTTTTTGCCTTTCTTTGTATCCCCAGTACTTAGCACAGTGCCTGGGATATAGTAAGCACATTATTGACTTACTACAGTACTAGAATTCTCACTATTACACATTTTTCCTTCTTTTTATATATTCTCAACTTTTCTGGAGTGGAGATTGAGAAAACCAGAGAACAGATGCAAGATTTTGCCCTAAAAAAGGCTTAAAGTCTTGAAGAAATAAGAGGATTGTGTTTGTCCTTTGCTGAAGAAGACCATGCCATCAGAGAAGTGATGACATGGCTTGCACTTGACTTTGTTTTGAGTGAGGGAGGGCTGTGCAGGTCACCAGTCTCACTTCTCTTCCAGAGCCATCTGAATTTAGTGACCTTATATTCCTCAGGATGAATGGAGATGACCAGGATGCACTGGAAGACGTTGGCCCCTTTAGGCCAAGGTCTTTGCAGGTGCTCACCTAGGGTGAGGTAATGCCCATTCATTGAATGGGCCTCTTTAAGAAGTAGTCAAGGCATGGCACAGAATGATAAATGAGGCACAGAAGAGAAAGACATCAGGCTGAGAGGGAGACAGCAACAGTTACTATTGATAATCCCTCTGAAAGCAGGGGGGTCCAGAAGACAGCCTTTAGGCAGGAGCAAGGGCCCCATGGTGTCTGAGCTACAGAGTACCTTAGGCTCCAATGAGAAACTGTGAAATGCGGGTAGATATGGCAGAGGACATACTGTAGAAAAAAAAAATCAACATGGGACATTCTCTAGCAAGTTTTGCAAAGGTCTATGAATAAAGGACTTTTAAGAAAAAAGTTGGAATTTGATAAAGATTTATAGGAAAAGAACATTTTATGTGGGGTTACAATATTATTTCAATATTTTCATCTAAGCTACCACAATCAAAATGAACTCAACCACAAGGATGGATAGTTATACTATCTTTGATCTCATCATCTTCCATTTTCTTCCCTATGCTTCATTTCTCCTAAACATATTTATAAATCATGTCTCAGGCTTCCCCTCCCCTCCCAAGACCCTGTGTTTTTAAAACACTAGGTTGAATCTGGGGGACTTACCCTCACAAAAAGTCAAATTCTTTCTTTGGCTCTTTGCCTCTATCTGAATATTTTTGGATTAACTTGAGAATAAAGTTCACATGCAAGTTCCCCGAATTCCCACTCTTATATTTAGGAGTATTGATTGGTTTCAGGATAGCCTTAATTTCACCACATAGAAAATTCATATGATGTTAAGGACTCATAGGAACACATGAACAAATACAGATGTGTTTCTTTCTTTAGGAGTTCCCTATATGCTATCAATTTCCTCTCAACAATGACCTAGGCGTCTCATCCAGTTGATGCAGCATCTCTCAAAATTGATCAGAGATTCCCTAGGTCTACCACCTTTCCCCACTTACTGTCCTCATCACAAGACTGCAGCACTCCATTTTTCCCTGCCTTTCAAGTCTCTATAACCCTGTTCTACTCTCTCTTTCCTCCATTCCTAATTTTTGCAGTTCAACTTGATGCCATCCTCTGACCTGTGAATCTCTTATCTTCGTATCTCCTTGCTTGTCTTCCTTTATTTCCAAACACCAACTCTGAATTACCCCTACCTATTGTTATAGTTCATTCAGTCAGTCATGTCTATGTGATCCCATGGACTATTGTCCATGAGGTTTTTTTGGCAAAAACACTAGAGTGGTATGCCATTTCCTTTTCCAGTGTACCCCCTTTTTACAGATGAGGAACTGAGACAAATAGGGGTTGACTTGCCCAGGGTCACACAGCTGGTAAGTGTCTAAGGTCCAGTTTGAACTCAGATCATCTTGACTCCAAATGTGGTACTCATCTACTGCATCATCAAGCTGTCCCTACCCCTACCTATCTTTTGCTGTTTCTGACCCTATTTTGTGTACTGTTGTATGTGTGCTGGAGGAAGTCATACAATCACAGACAGGCTACTACAAATTGATGTCATTTCATTTCAACTGGGCCCTCACTACTGAGAAGCAGTTCTTTTCTTCCTATTGTACTCTTCAAACTAGGGGCAGCTAGGTGGTACAGTGGATAGAGCACCAGTGCAGGAGTCAGGAGGACCTGAGTTCAAATCTCACCTCAGATATTTGACACTCACTAGTCATGTGACCTTGGGCCAGTCACTTAACCCCAATTGCCTCATCCTGGGTCATCTCCAGTCATTCTGATGAATACCTGGTCACTGGATTCAGATGACTCTGGAGGAGAAGTGAGGCTGGTGACCTGCACAGCCCTCCCTCACTCAAAACAAAGTCAAGTGCAGGTCATGTCATCATTTCTCTGATAGCATAGTCTTCTTCAGCAATGAAGGACGAACACACTCTACAAACTATGTGCTAACTTACCTGGCTCTCTTAGCAAAAAATGCATATGTGGCACACTTTTAAGTTTAATCTGCATTATTAGTGGTATCTCCATCATTTTACTAGTCTAGGCAATCAACAGATTTATTAAATCAAGACCTGATTTATAGCATTTGTTGATTTCTGGAGGGCAAGTACTTATACTGAAAATTTAACAATAAACTCATGAAAACTTAGTTTGAGCTGGCTCCACAACACCTCTGCTCCTCCCTACTCTTTCTCAGTTTAGGATATCTTATACTTTATTGACAAAATTGAAACCATCTTTCAGGACAGTTCCTCCTTAATTTTGTACCTCAAATCTGCTCAGCATCATCCTCCACTTACTTTCCCTTTGATCCAGCCTTGGAGGACAAAGTGGTCCTTTTTGCTTCCAAGGCCACCTCTCTCCTACCCGTCTCCCCCCAGCCCCTCACCACTTGTGACTTGAAGCAACTCTTTCTTTCTAGTCATTAATGTCTTTTATCCACTTAATCCTTTTCTGATACTTACAAACAAACCTACCCTTAAAAAACAAAACTGTACTTTATCTGAACCTAGTTCCTTCGCCCTTTCATTGTGAAATTCCTAGAAAAGGCTGTCTGTTGTTGCCTCAGCTTTTTCACGTGCCACTCACTTCTCTGCCCCTTGCAGTCAGGCACCCGACCTTTTGATTGAAACTGCAACTTTTAATACTCTAATAATCTCCCAATGACAATTCAGTAGCATATTTACAGTCCCCACCTTGGATCACTTGGCAGCATTCTACACTAATAATTAATGTCTCTTCCTGAATACTCTTTTCTCCCTGAGTTTTCATGACCCTGCTCTCTTTTGGTTTTCGTCCTACAATCTGGATACTCTCCAGTCTCCTCTGCTACGTAATTATTCATGTCCTACTCCTATCCGTGGGTGTATCCCAGGAGCCATTTGGTCCCCTTCCCTTCTACAGATTCTCTCTTTCAATTATCTCATTAGTTTCCATTAGTTTTAATCATAATCTGCATGCAAATGATTCCCAAATCTCCATATCTAGTCTTCAGTTCTTTGCTAGACTGCCATCCTCCATTTGGAATCTACACTTTGGTATCTTAAACTCAAAGTGTTCAAAATGGAACTCATCTCTACCCCTCCCCCCAAATCATCCCTTTTCCTGACTTCTCTTTTTATGTCAAGGATACACCATATTTCTCATCTTTGATTCCTCCCTGATACTCCATGATCAAATGTCAAGTTTTGCTCATTCCACCTTCATTCATAGCCTCTCTCCTATTAATCTCTCCATTCATTGGTTTCTACCCTAATTCAAGCCTTTATCACCACTTGCCTGGACTGTTATTATAATCTCTCTTATTCCAGCCTCTCCCAGCTGTCTTTCAAAATTTATATTCCTACAGCACAGGTCTGATCATGTCATTCTCACATTAAGAACCATTATTAGCTCCCTATGGCCACCATAATAAAAATTTATTGTTGTTGCTCAGTTGTATCTGACTCTTTGTGACCTCATTTGGAATTTTCTTGGCAAAGATTTTAGAGTGGTTTACTATTTGCTTCTCTAGCTCATTTGAAAGATGAGGAAACTGAGGCAAACAGGGTTAAGTGACTTGCCCAGAGTCACACAACTAGTAAATGTATGAAGCTGTCTTTAAACTCAGGAAGGTGAGTTTTTCTGACTCTTGGCCTCACCTAACTCAATCTTCCTATCTGGCATTTGTAGCAATTTATAGTATGTCTCTCCAGTATGCCTTCCTAGCCTGATTTGGCAATAGGCCCCTTCATACACTATACATTCCAGCCAAACTGACCTATGTACTATGTTATTCTTCCTCCGTGACGTATCCTCTTCTGCCTCTATATCTTTGCTGAGACCATCTCTCATGCCTGGAATGTTCTCCCTCATCTATACCATTTGGAACAAAAGCAGTCACAGCAGCAGCAGCAATCATAGGTAGCATTTATACAATGCTTTAAGGTTTAAGATGCTCTTTATGTGTGCCATTTAATTTGCACTCACAGCAACACCAGGAAGTAGGTGCTATTATTAGCCCCATTGTACAGATGAGAAAATTGAGTCTGAGAGAGATTAATTAAGTGACTTGCCCAGGATCAAACAGGTAAGCCATATCGGAGGTAGAATTTGAACTCAGGTTTCCTGATTCCAAATCCAATATCCTATCCACTATTAGTAGGCCACCTGGTTGCCTATTGTAGGGCTTTACTTCCTTCCAAAGCTCTTTTCAAAGCCTGTGGAAAGCCATCTTCCTCTCCCTAGTCTTCCTGCCCCCCAGACTAATATGATGCTCTCTCTATTTTGCATTTTCTCACTTCCTTTCACATTGCATCTCCCCTAACTCCACAGCAGAATGTAAACTCCTTGAAGGCAGGACAGTTTGCTTTGTCTTTGCATCCTTAGCAGCTTGCACAGTGCCTGAAACACAGTTGTCTGAGCTATTATCGTGACAATAAATGACAGTTTTGTGATTTTTAACAGTATAGGAAACTCCTGTTTTGGGATCCTGTGCTAGATTTACTGCCTAAGTCCTAAGGAGTTGCTTTAGGCTTACAGAGTCACTTACTAAGTTTCTGAAGGGATTTGAACTCCAAGCTGAGAATTCTGTGCACCATGCCAAACTGTTGTTCTGCTTTTACTATTATTATTTAGAAGTGCAGTATAGGTGAGGATTCTGGAAAGATGGTGGCATGGGTCAGAAAATTCCAAGCCCTTAAGATTTTCCTGTCCAAAAGAGATAAAACAGTGCCTTAGGGCAAACATAGAGTGCTAAAAATAAATAAGAGAAGGGACAGAACAGAAGTCCTCCAGGGGACAATCCGAGAAGATCTGAAGAAAGATCACAGGAGGTTGGCTCCCTGTGCAGAGTGAATACCTCCAGACTAGGGTAAGCTTAACCTGCAAGCAGCAAACCTTGGGGTTAGCTGGATTGGGAGGCTGCCTTGGCTCCAACCACAGGAACTTTTACCCCTCAAACAGTGAGGAGAATTGGGTGTCTGAGCCTGGGAAAATCAAGGGAACCTTTGCTGACAAGGAATGCCAGACCCAGCTGTTCTGTTTCCAGGAGGCCAGGTGAGAAGGAAGCAGCACAGGCCTGGTGAGTACAGAAGTATTAGGGCAGGCACACGGCTGACTGTGGGCACTTACAGGAGACTGGAGGTCTTGGTTTGGGATTAAGGTAGCAAGGAGAACTGAAGGAGGATCTGAGGCCAGAGGTACCATCCCCCACGCCCCAGGACTAGAGGTGATTACAAAAATTAAGCTATTACCAAAAAGAAAATTGCACAGGCAAAGGAGAAAAAAATCCATCTATAGAGAGACGCTATGGGAATAGAGAAACCTGGGGTTCATCTTCAGAGGAGGATAGTGAAGCAAGGAAACCCTCTTGTGTCTCAAATGGTTACCTGTCCAAAAAAATTTATAGACAAACTTAAAAAAAGATTTTAAAAATCAAATGAGAGAGATAAAGAACTAAAAAAAAAAAAATCCAAGAAAAACAAGATTATGAAAAGAAAGTCAATTAATTAGAAAATGAGATCCAGAATCTCAAGGAAGAAAATGACTCCTTGAAAATCAAGAATTGGGCAAAGGGAAGCCAGTAAAGTCACAAGAGACTAAAAAATAATAAAACAAAATATGAAGAATGAAAAAATAGAAGAGAATGTGAAACATCTCATAAGAAAAACAGCTTATCTGGAGAACAGATCAAGAAGAGAAAACATAAGATAATCAGACTACCTGAAAGTTGTGATCAAAAAAAGAATCTTGATACAATAATACAAGAAATAATTAAAGAAAATTGTCCTGAAGCATTAGAACAAGAGGGAGAAGTAGAAATAGAAAGAATCAACTGATCACCACCTGAAAGAGATCCTATGAGGAAAATGCATAGGAATATTGTGGTCAAATTCCAAAATCTCCAGCTCAAGGACAAAATATTAAGAGTGACAAGAAAAAAAATTACATATAGTGATACCACAATTAAAATCACACAAGAGCTAGCAGTGGTAATACTAAAAGACTCCAGATCTTGGAACAGCATGTATTAAAGAACAAAAGAACTGGGCTTCCAGCCGAAAATCTCATACTCAGCAAAGCTAAGTATAATTTAAAATAAAAAAAAAATAAATTTTAAGAAAAGCTAAGCATAATCCTGAATGAAAAAAAAATGGATATTTAATGACTTATCAGACTTTCAGGACTTTATTTAAAAAAAAAAACAAACCTGAACTTAATAAAAGATTTGACATATAAGAGCCAAGAGAAATATGAGGTACATACCAAAGACCAGTTACAGTAGCATCAATAAGGACAGACTGTTTACTTTTTATATGTGTAGAATGTATGTCTAAGATTGTTGTTAGCAATTGGATAGTTCATAAGAAAGACTGGGGTAGATCTGAGCATGACATGACTTCAAAAAGTAAAACCATTCATTAACAACTAAAAAGAATAATTATCTTGTACAAATGAGGTGCAAGAGGAAGAACAGACACAGAGAAATTAGATGGGGGTGGAGGTCTGGTAGTTCTGGAAACCTACTTTCATTGGTAATGGGTTCAAGAAGGCACAGTACCTATATATCTAGAAGAGTATAAAAGTCTTCTAAATTTAGAAAGAAATAAAATGATAAGGGGATAGGAAAGGTGGAGAGGAAAAGGGAGGGTTCTTTAGAGGGGAGAATGAGAGAGTAGGTCAAAGGGACATATAAAAGGACATTTAGATTTACAGAAATGGGAGGATAAAAGAGAAATCTTTGGGGGAGGGATAGGTTAAGTAATAGGAGAAGAAGGTATCTGGTAGAAGTAAAGTAGAGAAGCGAGGAGGGACAGGAAGTAAGAGATATACACAAACATAAAAATAAAGATTAGAAGTAGAATCTGTTAGGGAAAATATATGTTTATATATTATGTATTCATGTATATGTATATATATGCATATGTATGTATCTATATGTAAATATATCCATACTTAATTGTAGCTTGGGGGGGAGGAAGGGGAAAAAACAACAAAGTAAAAGGTGTACAGCAGAGAACAAAAGAAAACCTACAAGGAAGCAAAGACAGTGTTTAACACAACATGAAGTATTTAACATGTAGGCTTTATTGAAATGAAAATCAATTGCTATGTATTTTTAATCCTCTCATGTTCTGTACATGGCATCTTTTTTCTTTTCTTATTTTATATTTGTTTTAATATTTAAATTTATGATGTTTCTTTTTCTTTTCTTATTATATATTTAATATATAATATATATTGCATATATATAATATACATTAAGTTTTAGGGTTCAAGTCTAAAATTTAAAAAGATTTTTAAAAAAGGTACAGTGCAGGAAAACAATTTGTCACACTATTCATAGATCATGGCACTCTTTCCCTTCCTTGATAACAAACTCAAACTCCCTCTTGGCACATATCATAATCCTTCCCCTGGAAGGAAAAGCTGTGGACCTATCTTCCTATATGTGATTATCTAACCTCTGGTGCAAAATTCCTTCTTCTCTTCACAGTGCTATTCTTCACCAAAAAATGCATTTTTTCACATTTTAATAACTGTATTTTAGCATGATTGTTTTCTTTTGTAATCTTATATATTTTATGCATTTAAAAACATTATACTGAGAAGGGATCTGTCCAAGGTGACACATAAAAGGTTCTAGTCTAACCTGTTTTACTTCCTTTTCAGATACCACTAGTTCATGGGTCTCCTAGCAGAACAGTTTCAAAGACTACCTAAAACATAGACACAATTCCTTGGGGGTGTGTGATTTATTTGTCACAGCTCTATAGCACATGCCTGATCTCATCCTCGCTGTCCTTTGGATAATTCACCCTTCTCCACCTCTTTGCCCAAGCTAGTATTTTTCTCAATCTGTAAAAACTGCTTTGTTTCTCTAGGTTAGATAACAAATAAGTGAAATTTGTCTCTGGAAAGCTGTAATTAAAAGGAATTAGCCCTTCTGTCTCATTCTACCTTAAGGCACTAATATCATTGGGTTATCAAATTATCCAATTTGTCTCTGATGGGGGGCAGGTGAATTATGAAATTCAAATTCATAAAAGATGAAAGTACTGAGAAACAGGCTTATGTAAAAAATAAGATAAAAGGAGTGTGTGTATGTGGGGGAGGTGAGCTAGTGCTAAAGCCTAAATATAAACTTTGGTTATTTCACAATATTTCTTAGGACAGGCATTGGTTCTTAATTTGGAATTAGCTCCAAACATTGTCAATTAGCACTCTGAGTGGCTAGACAGATTTATGTACCTGTTAGGAAATACTCTTTTCTCCTTTGACTTCTGAATTCCATGGTTCAAGGTTCAATCGTCTTTCATTTCCCCTTATTTTATTTAGCTGACTTCTGGTCAGCATTTTTAAAAAGTCTTCAGTCCTTTGGCTTATTACATATGGATAGTTGTAGGTATTTTGGTACTGAGTGGACAAGAGAGAGTGGGTGTTGAAAAGTCCTTCTTGCCCCACCATGACCTTACTTTCTCTCTGCATTTGTCTAGTTTGCTGCTCAAAGAAGTTCTTGTCCCTGAGCAGTACTTTAAAATTTTAAGACCTTCAGAGGTCTCTGCATACTATGGTTGGCTTTCTTCATCCTCATCATGGAATCTTCTCTTCTTATGTGCTAGTGTCCATCTGTGCTCCTTTCCTTCCCTCTTATTCTCACTATTACTCAGGACATGTATTACTTGACCTTTCTTTATAACCTAAGGCTTCTCTGCCTTATGAGAGTATACTTTTATCTAGTTGTCTTCTTCTTGTCCCTGGTTCCAGTTTTGGTTCAGATTCTTTTTACTGGACCATGTTCCTGGTTCTCCTCTGGATCTATCTGACCTAGATCCGGCTGTACTGAGCCCCTCCAGTGGCTATAATCCTCCTTCGGGTCCTAACCCTGTAGTAAACCCTCTAGTTCTGCTATTTCTCCATTTTCAAAATGAGAGGGAAAAGATTCCAAACGGAAAAGGTGAGGATTGCCTTGACCCCACATCTAATGTCTCTGTGAAGGAGACTGGGGTGGAAATTGCTTCTGAGGGAAGTGGAGAGAAAGAAAACTCCTGTTACTTGCTGGAATATAATAGGATCTGCATTATTTATCTAGATCAGCAGTTCTCCCAAAGTGGGAGTTTGGCTTGGGCAGAAGAGTATGAATTTGCTTAGTCAGAAGAAAGATGGATGTGTCCCATTTTGATTAGTTAGTCATGAGGCTTGTATCCAACCTAGCCACACCTACCTTTATTGCCTATTATTTCCCCACTCTTCTTTCTCTCTCACTTAGGCAAGATCCCAAGTTCCCATCTTCTGATCTGGCTCCTCAGGGCAAATAACCTAACCTCATTAGGTTTTCTTTCCAACCTCACTGAATTTCTTTCCAACCTCCCCCCGTTATTTCACCAGTTCTCAAAGGGTGGTTCTATGCTCCTTGGCAGAGACTTGTAGGAGCCTCTTCCCTCTTTTCACTGGGTGTAATAGTGTCTCTCTCAAAGGATGAGCAGACAGGGATGGCTTATGATTTGTTCCATAGATCTCAGTACCTTATTGTTTCCTCCAAACCTCCTCCATTCACAGACTTGCTTACTTCTCTTGAGGGAACCCCTATGCTTCCAGGCACCCAGGTTCACAACCTCTGTAATGTTTAATCTTTTTTGATCTAATGGTGAGAAGTGCTCACTAGATCCATCACAGAGAGGCAAATTTTAGCTGTGTGAAAGAGCTGAAAAGCAATGACTACAATCAATCATCCACAAATGGAATGAATAAGGTAGTGAACTCCATAGAACTGAAGTTTTTCAAATATAAATTGGATGATTTATGCAAGAAGTTTCTGGATTGAATAAGGGGATAGACTGGATGATCCTCAAGACCCCTCCTAATGAGTGATAGATTGAGAGAGTAGCAAGTTAGACTTCTTTAGATGAGTAGTATCATAGAGTTTGAGGCAGCTGTATTAGATTGGCAATACCCTTAACTTGTCTTGTAAATAAAGTCTTTGTATAATAAATTGCATGCGAAGTTCTGCCTGGTTTGCTTTTTCCTTCTTTATTTCTGATTCTCTCCATCTTCACCCTGCCCTACCCGTCATTCCTCTATCACCATGCCAAGGACAGGATAATAAAAATTTAAGGCATAAGTACTTCAACTTTTTTTTTTATTACAAGCATTGTGTGTGTGTGTGTGTGTGTGTGCACTCATATCATGAAAAGTAGGAGACAATATAAAATAATTAAAGGAGGAGAGTAAACATGGACCTAAGTGTCTGTGTGTTTATGATGTTAGATGCCAATTTAATCTCCATCTCCCTTAGCCCATTGATCCTGGACAGAATTTATTGAGTACTAAATGGAAAATATGAGGCTTTGATGAATCAAATCCTCCTATGTCCACTTATATGCAAGTACTCCTGAGGGTAGAAAGTTAACAAGGGGATCAGTTAGGTGACATAGTAGATAGAGAGCCAGACCTGAGTTCAAATCCAGCCTCAGACACTTACTAGCTGTGTGTCCCTGGGCAAGTCAATTAACTCTGATTGCCTCAAGAAAAAGAAATAAGTTGGAAAAAAAAAGAAAATTAACCAAGGAAAGATACCAGGACCTAAAAAGACTGAAATCCCAGAAAAAAGACCTCATCCTACTTGGGTCATCAATTTATGATTGCAGATCTCACAATCTGCAGCTTCATTCTACTTTTGTTGCCTATAAAGATGGTCACATCTTAGGTCTTGCTTGATAATCCATAACTGTGACACTTACATGATTTTTGAACTATAAAATTCTCCTCCCTGTTCAAAATGTACTGCCCATCTATCCATCCATCTATCCATCCCCCCAGTTTGTCCTCTGCTTTACTACTTATTTCTTTTCCTTTCCTTACTTTAATCTCTAGTTTCTGCATTTTTCTAATTTCTTAGTCCATCATGCCTCCTGTAGACTTTCTTCCTTTAAGAGCAATGACACTGCATTCTCTTGCTAAAAACCATAGGAAGAAGTCACACCACCACTCTTTTTGGGTCAATAACATACATCATAATTTATGTAATTTAATCTCAGGTAAATCCTCAGTGTTATATAACCATCTGTTTTATTCATCTCTTATTTGGCTTTCTAGTCTTCTCTAAGTTGTTCTTTAAATCTTTTCCTTTCTCCTAAAGCCTTGAGTGCCATCCCCAGCCCCTTCTTAGCAGATATCCTTGCCTATTTACTGAGAAAATTGAAATCATTCTCTCTTATTTCACTTATTTATTCTATACCTTGAAATTCTTCCATATTTTTACTCATAGGTATTTTCCTCCCATCTCTTAGCAAGAGTTGGACCACTTCTTTGCAAAGGCAAGCTTTCCTACTTGTACTCTTGAATTCCTCTTCTATGTACTCCAGGACCTTATCTTGTTGATCAATTCTCTCTTGGGCTCCTTCCCTATATGTATACTAACATCTTCCATTCAGTGGATAGCATAGTGGGGTCCTTCTTCCCTCCCTCCCTTCCTTCTTTCTTTCCTTCCTTCACTACTTCCAACCTTAAAAAACCCTTTACTTGACCCTGCCATTTCCTTGGACTAGCATCTTGTATATCTCCTTGCCTTTCCCATTCTTTACGGTTGTGAGTGTTTTCTCTCCCCCCTCAACTTAACCTTGATTTGTGTTTAGTTGTGTACACATATCTCTCTTTAGTATGATGTAATTCTCTGAAGACAGAGACTCTTTTCATCTTTGTATACTTAGCACTGTGCCTGGGATATAGTAGGTTAGGTTAGGTTAGGTACTTGTTGAATTGAGTTGGTTGAAGGTATGATGGAAGAAATAGTTTCATGAAAGAAGTTATATTTGGTTTAGACATTGAAAGGATAGTTGCAAATGATCACTAGGAAAGAACTCATAAAAAAGGAAGCAAAACTACAATGAAAAACTTCTTTGCATAGCATTTAGGACATTGGGTATAAAGGAAACTCTTGTCTTTGAAGAAATGTTCATTAATTCCAGTCACATCTGACTCTTTATGGCCCTATTTAGTGTTTTCTTGGCAAAGAACCTTCTCCAGCAAACAAGGTTAAGTGGTTTGCCCAGAGGCACACAACTAGTAAGTGTCTGAGATCACATTTGAACTCAAGTCTTCCTGACTCCAAGCCCAACACTCTATCCACTGCACCACCAAACAAAAATAAAGTTGATCAAGGGAATTCCCTTGTTAATATGAAGAACCTACCTGGACATGAGACTTTATTTCAAACCTTGATTGTCCATACTTCTCTCCACAGAGAATGTGAACATACCCATTGGCACCTTGCTAAGAGGACACCAGATAATTTTTGACTAAGTGTAAGTGACAGGGCCTGCCTCAAGATGAAACGGTTGATTAGAGCTACCCCTTGGTGCATCTTAGCAGCTGGGTTTCAGAGACTGTGGTTGCTTCCAAGATGAATTTCCTTGTAGGAATCATCCTTGTGTTTTGTCCTACAGAAGAGTTGTCACTGAGGACTCTGGGCTGTTTTTAAACCTTTCTTCTACAGATAACATAGAAAGTGCATGGTGAGAGAAGGGATATTAGCTGTTACTATCTGCGTTGGGAGTGCTCACTAAAGCCCAAGGAGATAGTTCCTGTCCACCATTTCTCCCCCTCCATTCTGAACCATTCAGACAACAGAAACCTAAAATTGTACTTTTTCAGTCCATAGGATGGGAGCAGCCAGGACTACTTTGGAACATCCTAGAGAAGCATATAAAAGCCAAGTGCCCTTGGTTGAATAAACTGAGAGGGAATTTTGTGGGTAATAATTTCCTGAACTTCTGTCTCCTAATTTATGGGAAGGATCATAAATTAAGAGCTGAAAGGGCCCTTAGCGGTCATTGAGTTCACCCCCTCATATTACAGATGAGGAAAGTGAAGCACAAAGAGATTAACTTAATTTGCAAAGGGTCTGTTCACATAGTATACAGACTTTCTGGGTGATGGATCCATTTTGGAAACCAATTATAGATTTGAAATTGGTTTGGTGAATATTGAATCAGCATCTTAACCGTTGAAGGATAATTTTTTATTAAGCTATTGAAAAATGATGAATTGCCCTTGTCTTAGGGATCATTTCCCCCTTAAAGCTTGGAATTAGTTATCAAGAATCAGAAGACTGTTCCCTGAATCAATGCTACAAAAATACTAAGGAATCCTTCCATTCTCTTTTATAAGCTCAGTAACTATGGTCATTCTTCTGTTGGTAATTGTCATTATGGCATGTTAATATACTTTATGTTAATATATTTGAGAAATATCATAGCTCCTATGGTTATAATTTATTTACATTTGTCTTAAGTTAATATAGAAATGTTATTTTAATAAGTTAGTGAAGAATTCAGTTTTGAACTTTTGCAGTTTGAGGTAAGAACAGCAGTGGGATCTAGACCTAGAAGGAAACTTAGAGGACTCTAGGAGTATTACCATGGTACAGTAGAAAGAATGCTTGGTTTAGCATCAGAAGTTTTTGCCTCTTACTGAAGAAAAAATGAAGGTCATTCATTGGTAATTCTTAGTTTTTGTCTATTCATCTCACATCATTTAGACATTTTTCTCTACTATTCACTCCTTCATTCCTGTCTCTTTGCTAAGGCAAATACATCTAAATATACCTTTGATCTTAATTCCACCCCTCTCCCCATTTTTCAGCAGATTGACCACACTATGATTCCCATAGTAAAATTTTCCATCTCTTCATACCTACTGTCTCCTTCCCTGATGCCTATAAACATACTTATATTTATCTGATCCTTAAACCCTCACTTGGTCCTAGTAGCACTCATCCTCTATCTTTTTTTCCCTGTCTCCACTAAACTAATTGAGAAAACCATCTCTCCTGGGTGCTTCTGCTTCCTGCTCTCTCAGTTGCTTTAAACCTTCTGGCTTCAGACCTCATCATTCAAATGAAACTGCTCTCTGCAAAGTTAACCAGTGACCTTTCAATAGACAACTCTAATGATTTTTAAAAAATACTCATCCCTTGGTTTCCGAAAAACCTGGGAAAATTTTTATGAACTGATACAAAGTGAAGTATGAAGAACAGGAGAACTTTGTACATAGTGACAGCAACATTGTATGATGATCAACTGTGAATGACTTAGCTATCCTCAGCCATACAATGATCCAAGACAATTCCAATGGACTTATGATGAAAAATGCTATCCACCTCCAGAGAGAAAACAGATGGACTCTGAGTGCAGACTGAAGCTTTCCTTTTTAAACTTTGGTTCTATTGGTTTGTATGTATTTTCTTTTGCAACGTACTTAATTTGGAAATATATTTTACATGATTTCATATATGTAATTGATATATTCTTTGCCTTCCCCAAGAAGTAGGAAGTAGCAGGAGGGAGAGAATTTAAGAACTTAAAATTCTAAAAAATGAATGTTAAACATTTTCACATGTAATTGGGAAATATTTAATGAAATACCTAGAAACATTTTTAAAAATAAAATACCCATCTTTCTTACCCTCTCTGAAGACTTCACCTCCTCCTGGATGTTCTCTCCTTTCCAGGTTTTCATGATATTGTTTTTTCCTGGTTTTTCTCTTACCCCTTTAACCACTCCTTCTTAGTGTCCTTTGCTAGCTCTTCATACAGGTCATATTTGCTAACCATATCTATTCTCTTTCCCCCAAAGACCTCTTCTGGGCCCTCATCTTTCTCTACACTATCTTGCTTGTTAACATTATCAGTGACTATGGATTCAAATATCCTATCTATGCAGACGATTTCCAGATCTAACCCTTATCTCTTTTCTGAGCTCCTTGAAGTATATGCCCCACAGATATCTCAAATTCAGTATATACAAAATTAAGTGTTATATTTTCTCCCCAAATTACCTCCTCTTCCCAACTTTCCTATTAGTGTGAAGGGTTCCATTATATACTCTGTCTGTTACTTAAAGCCTTTCTTTTAAAACCTGGCCCCTTCCTACCTTTCCAGTCTTCTTATGCCCATTTCTCCTCCCCCATCCTGCCCTTAAACTCTGGGTTCTTTACACAGTATATGATTCAGCTATAATAGTCTAATAGCTATTCCTTGTATATAAAACTCCAGCTTCCAATTCTGACTTAGTACTGGATGTTTCCCATGTTTGGAATACTCTTCCTCTTCACCTCTACCTCTTAGCTTATTGGGTTTCCTTCTTTACCCAGCTCAAGTCCTATTATCTACAAGAAGCCTTTCTCAATCTTATTTCCCTTCCCTCATATCTTCTCTTTAATTACCTTCCATCTTCTCTTATCACAGTGCATGGCACATAGTAGGCATTAATAAATCTTTGTTGATTTGACCTGACTCTGTATACACCTTGTAGGAACCTAATTATTTATGCAGCCTCCCCTCATTAGAAAGTGAGTTCCTTGAAGATAGGGGCTAGTTTTCCTTTCTTTTGTGGTAGTATATTAGAAACTTCTAATTTCAACTAGAAATATTAAAAAATAAATATTTCTCTGATCTAAGAATCTTTTCCATACTTATCCTCTTAGGAAGCTGAGTTAGGTGAAGAACAAAAAGTCTTTTTTTTTTTAATCCTTGAATTGTGATTTATTGGGTGAAAGTAGAATGTGACAGACTCCTCTATAATTATCATACACATGGTGAGAAGCGTAGGGAATAGTAATGTATGTGATGATTTCCAAATGCCAAACCCACACCAATGATTGAATAACCCATTTAGCCTTGGAAAGACTTGCCTTCCCCTCCCATTTTCTTTTCTTTTTAAATTTTAATTAATTAATTTGTTTTCAGTTTTCAGCAATCACTTCCATAAGTCTTCAATTTTCTCCTTCTTCCTCCTCCCTCCCTTCCTGAGATGGCATGGAATCTTATATGGGTTCTACACATACATTCTTATTAAACACATTTTCATATTAGTCATGCTGCATACAAGAATTAAAATGAATAGGAGAAATCATGAGAAAAGCCATACCAAACCAAAACATAACACAAGAGAAAATAGTCTGTTTCATTCTGCTTTCTGATTCCATAGTTCTTTCTCTGGATATGGATGGCATTTTGCCTCAAGAGTCCATTGGGAATTTTTTAGGTCCTTGCATTGCTGGGAAGGGCTAAGTCTACCAGAAAAATTCTTCACACACTGTGCGCTTCCTGCGTACAAAGTTCTCCTGGTTCTGCTCCTTTCCTCAGCATCAGTTCATATAATTCTTTCCAGGCCTCTGTGAAGTCCTCCTGTCCATCATTTCTTATAGCACAACAGTATTCCATTACATTCATATACCACAATTTGTTCTACCATTCCCCAGTTGATGGGCATCCCCTGGATTTCCAGTTCTTGGCCACCACAAAGACAGCTGCTATAAATATTTTAAGGAAATTAGAAGAGAGGTAGAAACCAAACCTTGAATAAAGAGTGATTTTTGTTTTTCTAAAATCATTGCCTTCCTTATCTCTTGATCTTCAACTTCCCTTAGGGAAGAAAGAATCCTCTTTTCCATTTAGAAAGAAGTGTCCTATTTCTCTTCTGGAAAGGATTATGATAATGATCTCAGGGATCCTTTTTCTCCTTCAGGGGAGTGGTCAAGGAAGGAACTGAATAATTATTATTATATTTGTTAATTTTGACATATGCTGCTTTCACTTTTCAAGAGTCCTCTAATGGAACCTCAAATCTTTATCTTTGGGGATTAGCTTTGAAGAGAGAACTATGGGAATGTATCAATTGGGACTTTCCTCTTGCTAAGCTAGAAATATTTAAATACTTGATTAGTGTTAAACTAATATAAGTTGTTTCCAGAAGATGTGTCTACAACAGAGTATAGTATTTGTACGTGTATGCATATTTATACATACTACACCCTAGTACTTAACACATAGTAAGTACTTAACAAATACTTGTTCACTGACTGGATAAAAATCCTGACTCTTCTTATGTGACTTTGGTCAGGTTGTTTCACTTTTTTAGTTCTCTAATCTTGAAATTAGGAGTGGGACTAAGTTACCTATATAATTCTATCTAGCTCTAAAATATGACTGTGATTTCAATCTATTTTAACCTCTTTTCACTGGAGAAAATTGTCGATTAAAAAGTTGTCAGTCAACAAGCATTTATTAAGTGCCTTCTATGTGTCAGGCTCTATACAAGGTACAAAAGATACAAATATAGTGAATACAGTGCCTTCCATTGAGGCACTTGTATTCTATTAGGCTGTAGTATCAAGGATGATACATGTTCAAGGACAGATACAGGATATATAGAAAATAAATGCCCAGTGATTTAGGGGTGGGACATTGACATGAGGGACAATCAGCAAAACTCTCTTAAAGGAAGTAGTAATTGAGCTGACCCTTGAAGGAGGAGCTAGGGACTCCAACAGAGGGATTATCAATAGTTACTGTTGCTGTTTCCCTCTCAGCCTGATGTCTTTCTCTTCTGTACCTCATTAAAGGGGCTACCTTTTAAAGAGGCCTATTCAATGAATGGACATTACCTCACCCTAAGTGAGCACCTGCAAAGACCTTGGCCTAAAGGGGCCAAGGAATTCCTGAGGAATATCAGGTCACTGGATTCAGATGGCTCTGGAGGAGAAGTGAGACTGGTGACCTGCACAGCCCTCCCTCACTCAAAACAAAGTCAAGTGCAAGTCATGTCATCACTTCTCTGATGGCATGGTCTTCTTCAGCAAAGAAGGACGAACACAAACCTCTTATTCCTTCAAGACTTTAAGCCTTTTTTTAAGGCATAATCTTGCATCTGTTCTCTGGTCTTCTCAATCCCTACTCCAGAAAAGTTGAGAATATATAAAAAGAAGGAAAAATGTGTAATAGTGAGAATTCTAGTACTGTAGTAAGTCATTAAGCATTTGTTAAGTGCCTACTATATCCCAGGCACTGTGCTAAGTACTGGGGATACAAAGAAAGTCCCTTCCTTCAAAGAGCCCACCTAATGAGGAAGACAGCATGGAAACAGCTATGTAACAAGCCATATACAAGAAAAATGGGAAATAAGAGTGAAAAAGCACCAGAATGAATAAGATTGGGAAAGGCTTCCAAAAGAAGGTGGGACAATTTGAAGGAAGTGAAGAAGATTGGGAAAGGCTTGAATTTGAAGGAAATTTGAAGGAAACTAGAGAAAGCCAGGGGAATGAAATGAGGAGGGAGAACATTACATGTATGGGGGCCAATCAGTGAAAGTGACTAGAGTTGTAGTAAGTTAACTCTATTTGAATCTTGTCTCTGTATTTCCTGTGTCACTTGAGCCAAATCTTTTTTTCTGCTCTGGGTCTCTAAGGTGTTGGACATGGTCTTCTTCGGCAACGAAGGACAAATACAACAAAGAGCTCCAAGAAGTAGAGGTGAAGAGAGAGAGTTTTTGTGAATGAGGACAGCCTATACAAAGTCGAGGCAAGTGAGGTAACCTGACCAGACCTACAGATTTGCCAACATTATGAAGTCTGTATGCAGGATGGAATGAAGAAGGAAGAAACTGGACATAAGGAGATCACTATAAGTCAGGGGTCACACAGGTAATAAGTGTCAGGGCTGGAATTACAACCCAGGTGCACCAACTTCATTGTCTTTGTTTTCCATCTTCCCCTAGGACATCCAGGGAAAGAATTTAGCAGACAGATGGAACTATGGATGAGAGGTTGGGTCTCAATTTCCACTTAGAGTTAGGCATGTTTCCACTGTTTCAAATTATGTGTAGTTATTCTTATAAAATTTATAAAGTCTTAGAAAAGGCAAGATAATGGTTCCAGGATTTTTTGAGGTGAATTAAAATTACCCTGGCACATAGTAGGCATTTAAAATGCTTGTTGACTGATTGATTGACCTTCAATCAGTGATCTCAATCACTGAGCACTATTTCTTAGTAAAATTCATTCTGCATCAGAGGATACTTATTAAGCTAACCTAGCCCTTTGACTCCATTTTTAAACTTGGAACTAAGGGAATTTAATCTACTAAATCAAAATCAGACCACAACACTAAATATCTCTAGTTTATTTACAATAGAACCATATATTTAAACAGTTGTGTAGTCATAATGACTCCCACAATGACAAAGTTTTTGCATGGACTTTACTGTACAGAGTGAAACAAACTTTCTTTAAAGGTATTACTTGGGAGGAAGTGAGCAGAAAACTAAAGGTACAAAATACTAATTTCTAGTCTTCTTGTGGGAATATCTCCTACAGTGATCTCATGTCTTCTAACGTTTCTGTAAGTTGTCTTACTCTTATCTCTCCTGCTTCCGTCAGATAATGCCTGATTCTCAGAAAGGAACTATTTAGCACAGTGCGTGCATTAACAAAGAGACAGCGTTCTACCCCTGAAAACTTCACATATATAAAAATAATTAAAAAATGAACTTTGACAATTGTGGCAACAATCCTAACTTTTTTCTTGATGAGGAAGAAATATTTTGTTCTTTCCTTGTTCTCTTTTCTATCATAGAGTGTTATTTGTATCTGGACACTATATTTTCATGTTTCCATCATGGTTTTTTGTTTTGTTTTACTCATTTGGAGGCAATTCACTTTGGACTAGATCTCTATGCATAGACTTCTGAGGTTCTATTGTGATATTTTCCCGTGAGGACTGATATTTTAAAAGGAAAGTCTTGAGGGGAGTGGTAATAAATGAGAGGTATGAGAGAAATGTAAAAAAAGAAATGACAGCTAATATCCATATCAAGACCATACAGAAGGTGCTGATGTACGTTGCAGAGGAAAGTGAGGGTAGGAAGCAGTAAGATGGAGGCAAGAGGCCTTTTCCTCCTCATTTGACAAGGGATGTCAATAGTGTTCCCAGGACTGATGCTATTTCTAATAGAAATTACATCTTCTAGTTCTGTGCTGAAACGCCAGTAGTTCTAATCCTTCTGCCCTAATACAAGAGAAGCCTAGATCAGAGCTGATTAGCTGAGCAGAAGAAGTAGGAGAGAAGATGGTCTCTGAAAGGTCACTATTCTTAGTGGAGAGAGAGGAAGCAGAATATATGGTAAGATGTTTGGCTGGGTAGGACCTTGTGTCTTAGCTGATGAGATCGATGAGAGTGAGGACTGAGAATTTATCCATAAAGAACCCACTGACAAACTTGAGGTGAGCAGTTTTACCAGTTAAATGGTAGTAACAAGTATAGACAGTTCTTTCTTTTTTTTTAATTTTTTTTAAATTTTTTAATGTTTAACAATCACTGCCAAACAATTGAGATTTTATCCCCCCCACACCTACCCCCCACTACCCCCCTCCCTCCCCACGACTGCATATAATTCTGTATAGGTTCTACATATACTTTCCTATTGAGTATATTTTCACTATAGTCATGCTATGTAGTCAGACTAAAATAAATGAAAGAAATCATATAACAAATCAAAACATGATACACAAGAACACACACATACACAAACATGATCTGCTACATTTTGCGAATGACTTCCTGCCAGGCCTAGAGGCCTGTGTGGGCACCCGAGTCTTCTTACCTCACCTCCGAGGTCTTCGGTTGGCCAAAACTGGATGCTCATATGAGAGAAAGGACGTTCCAGAGTCGAACAAGGGTTGAGCTTTATTTCAGGGTCTAGGTTACAAGTGCAGGGGGTCTTCCTTAGGAGGAAGAGGGGGAGATTTCCTAAGGAGGCTAAGATCTTAAGGGATTGGAAGTAGAAGTACAAGCGGGGAGAGAGGGGGAGGGGAGAGAGGAAAGAAGAAAGCGGAGCCTACTGTCCTCTTGGCTCCTCACGTGCTAAGAGAGCTTTCAGGCTTCCTCAATCCTACTTAACCTTCAGCTGCATAGTTTGCATCTGAATACCGTGCTGTTAGGTAACTAGGTGTGCCCAGATCCGGGACCATCTCGAGGGCGGGGAGATCTCTCCCCCATCACGTTTCTCACGGGAAGAGGCAGAATTACTCGAGATAGCTTGGTTCACCTCGATCCCCTGCCGTTTCCTGGGGGGGTCTCGTGAGAGCTCTAAGATTTAGAAGCTCCCACCTTTACCCACCCGAGACTGTCCACACAGAACTGAGCTTCCAATCCCAACAACTTCCATATTTCTTTCTCTGAGTGTGGAAGGCATTTTGCCTTGAGAACCACCATTGGGATTTTTTTTTTTTTAAGAAGTTCTTGCGTTATTACGAAATTCCAAGTCTACCAGAAAAAACTCTCGCACACTGTGGTCGTTGCTGTGCACAAAGTTCTCCTGGTTCTGCTCCTTTCACTCAGCATCAGATCATATAAGTCCTTCCAGGCCTCTCTGAAGTCTTCTTGTTCATCATTTCTTATAGCACAATAGTACCCCATTACATTTGTATACCATAATTTATTCAGCCATTTCCCAATTGATGGACATCCCCTTGACTTCCAGTCTTTGGCAACTACAAAGAGTGCTGCTATAAATATTTTTGTACATGTGGGACCCTTTCCCATTTTTATGATCTCTTGGGGATACAGTCCTAGTAGCAATATTGCTGGGTCAAAGGGTATGCACATTTTTGTAGCCCTTTGGGCATAGTTCCAAATTGCTCTCCAGAATGGTTGGATGCGCTCGCAGCTCCACCAACAATGAATTAGTGTTCCAACTCTCCCACATCCTCTCCAGCATTTATCATTTTCTTGTTCTGTCATGTTTGCCAATCATATAGGTGTGATGTGGTACCTCAGAGTTGTTTTGATTTGCATCTCTCTAATCAATAGTGATTTAGAGCATTTTTTCATATGATTATAGATATCTTTAATTTCTTCTTCCGAAAACTGCCTGTTCATATCCTTTGACCATTTATCAATTGGGGAATGACTTGTATGATTATACATTTGAGTCAGTTCTCTATATATTCTAGAAATGAGGCCTTTATCCCCGAAGCTTAGCTGTAAAAATTCTTTCCCAATTTACTACATCCCTCCGGATTTTGGTTGCATTGGGTTTGGTTGTGCAAAAACTTCTCAGTTTAATGTAATCAAAGTTATCCATTTTGCATTTCATAATGCTTTCTATCTCTTCTTTAGTAAAAAATTCTTCCCTTCTCCATAAATCTGATAAATACACTCTTCCTTGCTTCTCCAGTTTATTCATGGTATCAATCTTTATACCTAAATCATGTACCCATTTGGACTTTATTCTTGTGTACGGTGTCAGGTATGGGTCTATGCCTAATTTCCACCACACTGTTATCCAGTTTTCCCAGCAATTTTTGTCAAACAGTGAGTTCTTATCCCAGAAGCTGGGGTAGACAGTTCTTTCTAGGAGTTTGACTCATTCAGAGCTGGTCAAGCAAATGAGCCAATGGAGGAAATCCTGGAGTAGTTGTTATTTCTTCTCTAGTGAGGGGATGGGATGTAGATGATCTAGGAAGAGTCAGTTATGTAGGAAGAGAAACAAGAATGAGGAGAAAGGTAAAAAAGAGTGGTCAGTAGTGTTGAATGCTAGAAAGCTCGAACAGGATAAAGATGGAGATAAGACCATTGAGCTTGGCAATCAAGGGAGAGGTCATTTTGGACAGGGTAATATCAATTGAATGAGGTCAGTCACTAGTTGGCAAGTTATTGAAAAATGAGAGAAGAGGTTGAAGTAAAGAAGGAACTAAAGAAATAAAGAATGTACAGAGTTTTTTCTAGGCATTTAGCTATGAAATGGAGGAGCAATAGAGGATAATAGGTTGAGGATAGCAGGTGAGTTTTTGGGTGGCAGATGGAAAGAAATTGAGGATTAGAGGGTTAGGGGTTTATCTAACCTCAGTTATATTGACAGATGGCACGTACAACCAAGGTAAATATAAGCCTTTGAAGATCCAAGATAAATTTTTGATGTAGCCAACCTAAAAGGAGAAGAGATACTAAATGATTATGTGTGATGGAGGTTCTAGAAATGGTGGGGATGGAAAAATATAAGTATTCTTCCTTTTGATTCAATGTATTGGCACATGGATGAAGGACTTCCTTTCATTAAAGGGTAGGTAGAGACTCCCAAGAGCATGAAATGGTAGAAAAATATGAATGAGAATTCTAGAATTCTAAGCTAATAACCGACTAGAAATTCCAGAGGGTTCAAATGGAGAAAGAGCAGAGGAGAAGGATTAAGAGAGAGCTGAGCTAATCAGACAGCTGTAGCAGGGGAAAGATATTCTTAACTTGGCTGACAGTGATGTTGAATCATAAGAATTAGGGAAATAAAGAGTAGGAGTTTAGTAGCCACAGGATGGAGGAAATAGCAGTTGACCAGGGCCTCTACTCTCCAAGGTGACACAGAGTAGCATGTATTTTTTAACAGTCAGGTGGATAACCACTAAGGTGATCTTATTCAGCCTCACATTTACCTTGGTGACTTCTGCATATCCTACTGGTTTGAAGTGCTGAGTAAATGTCATGTTTTCTGTTTCTTAGATTCAGTGAGTGGTCTTCTATTCCTCAGTTCTTACCCTATGGTTTTGTGCCAAAGCATTGTAAAGGAGTGTGTATTTGGGAATTTACTAGATCAGAAATTTGTTCTGTACTCTAACCTATTCTTTGAACTAAGCCTTCATGTTGAACTAGCTAAATTCATTGGGTCATCCTTTGTTTGTGAAGAGGAACTATGATACCATGGGGTGATGTCTTGACTTGCACATGAATTGGATTTAAGTGAGGCAGAAAGACAAAGTCATCAACTCTGTTCCAGAGTCCAGGGGTAAGACAAAGACTGGCAATGGCCTAGTTTGTAATGGATGACTTTGGCATCTTTATGTCTGACCAAGTTCTAAGCACTCCACAGCACCCGTTTCAGCTGCCTTTATGGTGATTGGAACAAATTGTTCTCATCTAAACATTCTGCTAGGGACGTCTTCACGTACTTGGGGTAGACATTCCCCTAACTCACCATCAGGCCTGAGGTCCATGGATTATCCTCAACCTGGGTTAGCCCATCTGTGCAGATGGTCTTATTGGGCTGTGGCTGCTGCACATGCTATAGCTCTTTGGGACCACAAGTGAGAGTTGGAAGAAAGATGAATACCAAAGATGGATGAATAGCCCTGAAAAGGGCTCAGCCAGCCCTCCCACCAGTCCTCCATGTACTAGTCCTCCATGAACATCTCATATAACTATATACAAAAAGAAGATGAAAAAGGGGTGGGGAGGGGTGGGAAATGAAGGTATCACTGGAGAGAAAGCTGGCTTTTGAAGTCTGGAAGACAAGAATAGGTCTAGGAAGGAAAGGATGACCAGTTAGGGCTCCTCCATAGTACAAAAGCGCCAGTACCAACTCTTCAGTGAGAGAAAGGGACAGGACTTACAAGGGGATATTCAAGTTTGAGAAAGTCACAGGATGATGGATGTTTGGGTTGAGGATGTCCCAGACACTGAAGGAAATTTAGGGTGAGATAATAGGAGAGGCATGATTTTAAATTCTAGAAGCAAGAAACAGGGTTGAGAGGGAATGCTAGCTCATTTTCTTTAGGCTTCCTAAAAGCATCTTTGGAACAACTCCATAGCAGATAAGACAATAGTGGTAAAAAAGACTTCATTCTAATCTGCATTATTTATATTTTTATATTATTTTTATTTTGAAAGCTTTTGGAGAAGCATAGCCAAGATGATGAAACAGCTGAAAAAGGCATAGTGAGGTCCCTCCTTCCAAAAAATTTTTACAAAACACATCTAGAAAATGTACCATATTGAATCCTGATGGGGAAATCCAAGAAAAAAAAAATCAGTCATTTTCTTAGAACCAGAACTCAAGATGGAAATAGAAGTCCCAAAATAAAAACTCCTAGGAATATTATAATCAAAATCCAGAGCATCAAGGTTAAAGAAAAGGTACTGCAAGCAACCAGAAAGATTTTAAGTACCAAGGAGCCACAAATCACAATCACATGATTTAGCAGCCATCATTATAAAGGAGCAGAAAACTCAGAATGCAATATTCTGGAAGGCAAAGGATATAGGCTTACCAATCAAGAATAACTTGCCCAGAAAATCTGACTTTATGTATAATTCCACAGAGGAAAAAATGAATCTTTCATGAAATAGAGGATTTCCAAGCATTGAAATGATCAATGAAATGACCAGAGCTTTGTAGAAAATTCTGAAGTTCAAACACAGGTGTTAATAGAAACACAAAAAGGTAAATGAAGATGAATACTCACAAACACTAAACAAAGATAAGCTGTTTACCTTCTAATATGGGGAGACAGTACACACGTGTATCTCCTATGAACCCTATCATTATTAGGGATTATAAAAGGAGTCTTATTATACAAGACCTAGAAGTGGCTGTGTTGTGTTTTAATGATCTTAAGAGAAAAATGGAAAGAGAGGGAATACTCAAGGAGTGAGTGAGGGGAAAGAATATTAGGGAAAATCATGTCACTTTAAATTGAGTCCTAATCATGAAATACTGACAAGAAGGATTCAGTCCTTCATAGGAGCAGACTAACATGCTTACAAGCCATGCAGTTTTTTTTTTTTTTATTCTCATCCTAGAAACAAGAGCAATAAACATTAAAGCAACTACCAAGGGCTAAAAGTCTACAAAGATCCATGGCCCAGATATCCTCAGCCAAAGGATCAGGTAGACCCAGCAGTTCTAGGAAATGCAGACATCACAGGATGGATGGTGAGGGTGGTAAGAAACTATAAAAGCAAGGACTCCGACATACACAGGAGGACCTGCTATGCAGGTTTTTTGATCTGCTTTCTAAAAGGAAAGCAACTTTTGAGGGGTCAACAATCACTTTAATCAAGCACGTGTATCATTCACTTAGTTCTGGGGAAAAAGTCAGCTCCCTGAACTTCAGAGAAAATGCAGAGAAATCAAAATCAATAGACATGGCTTTCAACTATCTGACATAAGCAATACATAAATCATAGATCAATAGACAGATCCAACTGTCTGACCATTATGTGCATACATAGTTACCAGAGACAGAAACACCAACATTTGAGTTTTCAAAGCAGGGGTCAGGAGAGGCTCCTTAGTGGCTGCCCTGAGTCTTATCTGGCCAACTAAACACTTCCAAAGAGTAAGCCCCAAAGTAAAACCTCACCTCTAAGTACTTAAACATTTTTCAGAGCCCGAAGGCATCATAACCCTTGAGAATCAGTGCTTATTAACAAAAAGTGTGGGACTTTCTACAAATCTTCCATAATCAAACTCCCCTTAATTGGCAGGCCCCTTAATGGGTGGGGAAGATCTCATTAAGAAGCAAAATTATCTTAACAATAAGCAAAAATGCATCATCAATACAGAGACTGAACTATGTATCTGTACATGAGAAGTAAAGCAAGAAATGTCTAAAGTAACTCAAAGGTGACCTTTATCAACAATGAGAAGGTGGTCTAAATGGATTGTATGTAATTGAAGAGATATGAGTTTGAAGGGAAGGGGTAGAAGGATAATTTGAAAGTGACAGGTGAAGTGAGGAATGAGGCGTGTGTGTGTGTGTGTGTGTGTGAGAGAGAGAGAGAGAGAGAGAGAGAGAGAGAGAGAGAGAGAGAGAGAGAGAGAGAGAGAGAGAGAGAGAGAGGTTTCACTGGAGAAACTAATTTGATATGGTATCCTCAAGGAAGAGTTATGTTTTGGGTTGAATGAGGGTGTGGAAAGAATGTTAGAAAATTTTAGGTGATCTGGGGAAAAAATTAGGGACTTCTTAAGGGCACAATGGAGAAATGGGTGAACATTTCTAAAATAGGACTTTGGAATATAATATATATATATAATTATATAATCTATATAGAATTGATATATAATTAATATATCAATTAATAATAATGTTCTTTCCCCTCACTCACTCCTAGTGTATTCCCTCTCTTTCTATTTTTCTCTTAAGATCATTAAAACACAACAGAGCCATTCCTAGTGTCACTTCCTAGTATATCTCCTAGAAGTTATACTGTCATTAAACTCTTGAGCTTAAAAGAAAAAACAACAAACTTGTGTTTGTTGACTCCTTGTGTCACTTCCTAGTATATCTCCTAGAAGTTATACTGTCACTAAACTCTTGGGCTAAAAAAAAAAAAAAAAAACCGCAACAAACTTCAGCTATCTAAATTTAAAACAAATTAAATGAACATACCTATATGAAACAGAATATTACAGATATATAACATTGTACAATAACTAGCATAGTGTTTTCATTTTTCTAGGCACTTCTCTACTTTTGGCTTCTAAATGCCCTTAAAGTCTTTTCCCATGACTAATTTATCCAATAGCTCTAGATATCCAATAACTACAGTCAGTATTCTGTTACCTTTTTTCAGCCACATGATGGCTCTACTTTCACATTTATCTCCTTATTTCTCCAAAGGCTAAAATTCACATTCCATGGTAGTCTTCTTTTGACACCAGATGGCTCCACTTGCACAACTGAAAACAAGCATTTTACAAAGCTACACAAGTTCTCAAATCCCACTGAAATCTCTTGGTACTCATCCGCAACTTTCCCATACCAGATAGTCATGCTGTTTTGGGTCAGTTTTCCATGTTATCTTGTACATAGTACATAACTGAATAAATACTTGTTGAATCGAAATACATACTTAAAAAAATTCAAGCTCTGCTCCATTGTTATATGTATCAGGCAGATGGATGTTTTGCTTTATTACAAGGAAGGGTTAAATTTGTAGGAGTCAGAGAATGGAAATCTTTCAAGTTTTCTTTTTTTAATTAAATATTGATAAACATCAATAAACTTGAGAATTACATAAAAACAGAAAAGGAGTTTGCATTTGAAATAGTGAACTTTTATTTGCATATAGTTTATTATTGTGCCTATTACATTTAACACATGAATAATGAAAGAGGGTTTTTCCAGAAATGACTAATATAAGGACAAAATATCAATTAAACTTCTAAAAAAAAATGTGTCCTATACAGCAGTGAGACTATAATATTTTAAACCTGAAGGGACACTAGAGATAATACAGCCCTGTCAACTTTTACATATATGGAAACTGAGGTCCAGAGAGGCTACACAGATAGCAGAATAGAATTTTATTGTGGAACATTGGACTCTATGTCAGTAGTATCCCACTACACCAGGTTCGTTCTTAACCTTTACCAGATCAACTTTTGGGAATTTATACTTTGGTTTAATGACTTTTGTGTCACTTCCTAAATGTTATTAGTAGCTTTTTTTTTTCTTTTTAGGTTGGTGAATTTATGAATGGAAAAAAGTGGACTGGTTATGAGGTGAGAAGGAAGGAAGCAATGACTAACACAGAGCTTGTTTCACTGGTATCCTCATGATACCAAAAGAAAGTGAAGGAAGCCTTTAACACATTGGATGTAGCCTCATGGTGAACATATGGGAGGAAACAGATAAATCAAAATGGGAAGATCAGGTACAAATGGGTTGAAATCCATTTCACTGGAGAGAATATTCACATTGATGAGATCATAGTCATTTGGTTATGAGTAAGGTGGTACATTTTCTCAAGTTTCTTTTGAAAATTTTCATGTCTCAAGATAATTTTGAGCTCTTCCATGGCCTGAGACCATTGAATATTTATTTTTGATGTTTGGGATACAAAAGGTGTCTTTCCCTGATTGTAAGCATTGTTCTTCCTCATCCAAAAGGATGAGAGAAGATATCTGTTCACCAAGAAAGTACCCTTCTATAGTCTTATTTTTTTTCCCCTTTTTTGGGCATTTTCCCAACCAGTTACTTGACTTTTGGGTCCTTTGTCAAGAGTAGGGTATACTCTGGGGGTCTGTAAGATCTTAGTTCCTCCACGGTGGCACAATCAAGCATGTACACTGGTCTGGGAGATTTTTGTGCCCAGAATCTTAGCAGTTTCCTCTCCACAGCCACCTGGCCTCCAGTTCCAGCAAGCCAGCACTGGGGGCTGAGATTCAGATAAGCTGCATGGGCAGGGCCACCATTCAGTGTGAGATAAAGATCAGATGCTGCAGGGCCTCTACACAGGGCTGAGGTAAGAATAGGGGAACTACTGCTGCCTGCCTGATGTGGCCTCTGTGGCTGCTGGCTAAGGCCGGAACTATGAGAAGGCCCTTCTCTCTTCCCTGCCAGCTGAAAAAGCCCTGTCACTGATCTTTGTCCCCTGTGGGTTGAGGGATCTGTGAACTGCTGCTGCAACTGGAGATTCTGCCCCCAAGGGCTGTTTGGGAACCACATGCTGCTGCCAAGGCTGGGCTGGGCTCAGCTCTGCGTCTGGTGCAACAGATGTTTCCTGTGGGCCTTTCAGGTCACCCTGGGCTGGAAATCTCCTCCACTCTGTTGTTCTCCACTTCTGCTGCTCCAGAATTTGTTGAGAGTCCCTCTTTACAGGTATTTTATGGGCTGTGTTGGGAGAGTCAGCATATGTGTGTCTTTCTACTCCGCTGTCTTGGCTCTGCCCCCCACTTTTTTCTTTTCTAAATCACTATTTTGAAATGAATGCTAATTTTGCAGCAGAAACTCCTACCTAGTTTGCATGTCCTGCCTTTTAATTGTCTTTTGGGTGATCCTTTGCCCAGGTCCTTATTGTTAGTACATTCTTATAGATACATGGAGAATGTAGAGGACGGTTGGATAACGTAAACAAAATAACTTCAACATATGCCAAGCAACTGATTGGAATTTCCAACAATGGTAGATCTTTATCTAATTCTTTTCTGATACAAAGTTTCATTTTACCCAGCTGCCTTTGGGTCTGGTTTTCAGTACTAAACTGTCAACCAGATTTACCATAACAAGAAATAATTTTTATTTGAAAAGCAGTATGCTCATAGGACCAGAATGTGGAAATAGACTTCAAGAGGTCTAAATTTGGATTTGGATAAATGGCTTTCTTATTATGTGATTTTATTCTACCATATTCATTTCATTAATTTAATATGTTTGCCTAAACAGAGAGCTTAGAGACAGTGTGGTGGACTGGGTTCTAGTTTTGAAAACAAGAAGACCGGGTTCAAACTCTGATGTGTATTGAGCATGTAACCCTGGAAAACTCTCTAAGACTGTGTTTTTAAGCAGATCTTAATCTGCATTGGATGAGGGCATTTCCTGACTGGGAGTTTCTCATACCAATAAAATCATCTATCTGGCTGAAAAAACAAAACAAAACATAAACCTCCCTATCAAGTAACAAAATTATCGTGCTTTCAAAAAATAGAGTGTAGCCCTAGGTGACTGGTTGAGGACTTTTTTTTTTTTTAAGAGTTTTAGAGTTCTAATAAGTGCTGTGTTATTAAAGAAGACTTCTATTTTGGGCTATAGATAGACAAATTGATACATAGTAAGAATTTTAAAAATCATATTCTTTTGAAAAGTTTCAAAGTACTGAAGTAGAGAGGGAAAACCCTTAGCTCTTCTTGAACAATGTGGCTGTATATGAACAGGTGTGTGAGAAAAATTCCAGCCTAGAAGGCAGAAAGATATGAAATCTAAGAAATAAATGTGTGGGAAGTATTCAAAGAATGTAAGAAAGTCTCCAAATTGCAGTCAAGGCAATGAACCATCCTAATTAAAGAAGGAAAAGTAAAGCTAGGGAGAAAGAAACTTCTCAATTTGTATATGACAAAGGTAAAACTGAAAATGAAATCTTGCAGCCAAAAGAACAAAATCAAATTGAATCTTCACAGGTTACTACTTGCAGAAGCTTAATGTTCCAAAGAGAGTGAAATAATGGGAACTGGGAGAAACTTGCAAATGACAATTCAATTCTGGTATATTATTCACCTTAAGGGAATGTCCAGCTTGGAAGAAGAAATCCTTCATGACCTTTAGCCAGTCACTCAAACCCAATTCTATACACAGAAGGTCTCATCTCTGATATAGGAGTAATTATTAAAATCAGGTGATTTTTAGAGCAAGAAGAGAACTTGAAAACCACTATGTCTAACACATTGCTTTTAAAAATGAGGATACTGAGGCCTAAGGAAGACAAAAAGGTTTCCTTAGATCTCCCATATAGGGTGGCAGACTTGGGATGAGAACCCAGGTTTTCTAAATTCCATATCAGGGTTCTTTCTTTTATTTTATAAGTCCCTTAACTTTGACCCCTGCAAAGTAACTTTGGTTTCCCATATAACTTACAGCCAATGTCCTTTCTATTTTTTTGAGGTAATGAGTAAAAATATATGTTTCACAAGGAACAGACCATGAAGACAACATACATGTAGAGAGTTTAAAGTTTTAAATTAAATATAATTTACACCTAAGAAGTTAATCTTATTTAAATGTGATAAAGCACCCAATGTGTGTGGAAGTGGCATAATATAATAATATAATATATAATCATGTAATATATAATATAATAACAATAATATACTATTGGTGGAGCTGTGATTTGGTTCAAATAGTCTAGAAAACAATTATGATAAAATAAAAGTGAACAAACTGTTCCTATTCTTTTGTCTGATGATCCTACTACGAAGCATGTACTCTAAGGTGGTCAAGGACATAAAAGATTCAGTATATAACAAAACATTTATAGCATTTTAAATAGCAAAGGATGGTAAATAAAGAAGGTGCCCATTCACTGAAAAGTGGCTAAATAAACTAGAATACTTTTATAAAGGATTGTAGAAATGACCACTATGAAGTCAGACAAACATGGGAAGATTCATATGCATGAATGGATTGAAAGAAGCAGAACCAAGCTTTCTACTGAAATTCTCTTTTTTGTATGCTGTACATAGTTAGGTTAGAATTAACCAAAAAGAGCTTACCAGCAACAGAGGATTTCTTTGTTGAAAACCTGACTACTATTCCTTGTCTACCTTTATTATCCCCAGAATAGCACACATATATGTACAAATACATATCATACTAACAGTTATAGATTACTTGAAATGCTCAAAGAGTAATATTGAAAGCACAGCAAAATCTCTTAAGTTATGGGTTACCCAAAGGGTAATAGAGAACCCTGTGGTGAATGGGAATAGGCTGTGAATGTCGTGCCACTTCTTTCATGAGGTTCTTGGTTGGCAAAGGGCACTATATGACAGGTGAGTACATAAAGATGAGAAAATATGATGAGGGAAAATAGTAAGAGATGGGAGCTCCCATGATTTACTGGTATCCATACAAGATTAAGAAAAATAGGAGTCCTTCTGTGGAGGATTTATAAGAGGATGTAGACATAAGTTACAGAGGAGGAGAGGATATGGATGAATCGCATTTTTCTTCATTGGAGGCAGTAGTACAGACATCAGTGAAATCAGATTTCTTTTATTTTACTTTTTTTTTTAAAGCTCATCTTTAAAATGCTTGATTTCAGAAATATGAACAAATTTCATTTGTATCAAAGCAATTATGGCATCATATTCAGACAGGGTATTGGTAGCTTTGCATATTTTGTGGGCAAATGCAGAGATGTAGAATGCAGAGATATAGAATATCAGAGTTGGAAGGGACCTTCGAAGTTAATCCATCTTTTTTACTTGATGCCTAAAACCACTCTACTATATGTCCAACAAGTTAGTCAGCAAGCATTTATAAAGTGCTTATTATGTGCCAAGCACTGTGCTGAGCTCAGAGGTTACAGAGAAAGGCAACATACAAATAAGTATGTAAATTCAAGAAACATAGTGTAAATAGGAGGTAATAACAGAGGGAAGATATGACTGGGGGTGGGTGCGATCCGTGTAGAAACTCTTCATGTAGACGTGGGTTAGTGATGAGTTTTGAAGGAAGCCATAAGTTGGACGTAAGCAGAGAAAGTTTTTCCACCAAGGGGAACAGCCAGTGAAAAGGCCCCAAATTGGGAGGTGGAGTGTCTTTAATAGCCTTTGAAAGGATAGGCATAGTTGTATATAGTGCTATACAGAATACAGCAATGGCTGATGTCCAAGTTGTTACCATTGATGAACACTGTGTTCTTGATACTAATGTCACTGAATTTTGTAAAGGAATAGATATAGCTGTGGTTCCCAGGAATGATGACATTGTTGGCCACAATATTGGTACAGAACATTAGACTATCCTAGCTGTAAGGATCCTTAGAACAGAGAATTGGCCATCTGGACACTCAGTTACTAGTTATACATCCTTGGGCAAGCTGACTTTGCTTCTCTAATTCCCAATTTCCTTATCTGTAAAACAGGAGGGACTATTTTAACTAGATTACACATTTATTAAAATAATTGAAGGAGGTATTGTGGCATAACAGTGCTATGTAAACGTAACAGCTTAAATTCGTGTGCTTACAATCAATTTAGAATTTACAGTTTACAATATAATACAAATACAGTAGAATTTACAGTCAGGCAGGGGGAAGGGTAGAGCTATTAAACATCATTGGGTTGCTTCTGGTCTATATTGCTGTTTCTTGAGTGATAGAATCCTGAATTCTTTCTCTTTGAATAATTCATTGTGAATGTCTTTGTATTAAACCTTTGCATAAAACCAAGAAGCCGCCAGAGGGAGACATAATGCTTTGTACCCATCTTCCCAAGACTGCTTATTAGTCCCAGGTGTCCTTAATAGACTACCTTACTCTCTTCTAAGCCTCTGACCTCTCAAGCTGTGCTCAGTTTGAAACACTAATAACAAAAATGCTAAATGAATCGCTGAAAAAGATGGCAGGATCATGAGGCTGGTGGTGTACCTTGTGGCAGATGGAAAGCAGGCTCAGACACGTTCTTTAGAATGACAGCAGATGATTTCTCCCTGTTTAAATGGTTTCTTAAGAATTTTCATTTCCAAAGATGCAACCATAACTAAAATGCGGTAGAAACATGCCAAGTGTAAGCAAAGCCATCGGCTTTTTGCTGAGGCCAAGCCCTTGGGGCTTTAATGCAAACGACTGAAATAGGTCTTGATTTTCTTTGTGCATCACACGGATTTGACTAGGCTGAATTTTGAGGATGTGAAGACTTTGTTTCTTTAACTTCTCTGTATTTTTTCTGACAGCTTTGTTAAGGTGTACCTTCTGGATGTTAGGTTGGGTGTCTTTGCTTGTGATGACCCTGATACAATATCCCAGAAAGGAGAAAGGAAGGGAATTAGCATCTACTACATATGAGGCACTAACTAGGCTAATGTGCTTTACAAACATAATGGTTGTGTTTGGTCCTCAAAACAGCCCTGCTACATAGGTGTTGTTATTATCCCCATTTCACAGATGAGGAAAATGAGGCACAAGGAAGTTAAGTGACTTGCCCAGGGTCACTCATCCAGTAAGTGTAGGAGTCCAGATTTGAACTCAGGTCTTTCTGACTCATGCAACTTTCTATCCACTCTATCACCAAGGGGCCATGCTTCTGTTCTGAGTGAACTTAGGTTGCTCTATAACCATTCTGAGCATCTTAAGCAAGGTAGAAAGCTGGGAATGTGGTTAAACTTTAAGGTAGAGGGAGTACTTAGCTATCATATTCAGTAGTGTGATTTTAGAGGTCCCAGAAAGATTCTTTCCCCACAGTGTTATGCTTAGTATGCCCCAGAGTTACAGTGGGAAGATCATTCATTCGGGAACGAGAGAACTTGGGTTCAAATCTTGCCCCTGATGTTCACTACTATGTGACATTGTGCTAGGCACTTAACCTCCTTGGGTCTCAGCTTCCTCATCCATAAAATGAGGAAGTTGAATTAGATGTCCTCTGAGGATTCCTTCTGGCTGGAGAGCTCTGATTCTATCAGTTAGATAATGATTTATTGGTTCACCTTCAGTAAAATAAAGACACTCCATTGCAGTAAGCCTCATCAGCCATTTATATCTTAGTACAGATAAGTTTATAATTTGTTTTTATAATGGAGTTTAGGAAAGGGTAGAACCAGAGCATTAGGCAGCTGACCAGGAGGGGAAAGGATGCTAAAAAGGAAGGATGGGGGCATTAGAGCTAGCCAGTTTCACACTTTTTGCCCAGGGCCTGGTCTGGAAGCTTGTTTTGTTTCTCCCTTCTCCCAGAAAGGGCAAATAAAGTTCTGCTTATGATACCCTTTTCCTCAGGTGTGGGGAAGGAAATTGAATTTAATAGTTTGGTTTAAAGAAATATTTACAGGCTCCCTTCCTCTATGGGAGGGAAGGCTCAAAGGAGAATTTGTGGATTAGTTGGTGGCCTGGGAGGAATGCTGGGAAATATCTATGGAAATAGGAATCAAAAGGAAATCTGAGTCCTGAGGAGCAGGTCTGTCATTAGCTCTGGGCAGATCACTAAGCTTTTCTTTGACTCAATTACCTTATCTATCAAAGGGGACAATGATATTTGCTATTCCTAAATTACAGGATTTTTCATTGGGGTAACTATCAAATACGGATGAAAGTTCTTGGAAAAGTATATTGCTATACAAATGCATGGTAATATTAATGGGGAAATACAACTTTTTCATAATGTATATCACAATCATCATTATCTAAGTGTAGATTATGATTCAAAATCAGCACTATTGTTGACAGTATGAGAACTGCTATGCCAGTTGCAGATGACCCTAGTGTTTAATATCAGAGTCATTTAATTTTTAATGTCAGACTTAAATAGATTACTGAATATGAATATGCTATGAGTGCCATGGTTTATCCTCCTAGTGCTTCTGCTTTTTTGCATGTAAGGGACACTTAAATAATCATCTCAGTTCCTGGGGGACATCAGCAAGGCCTCTGTTGTTATGTCCCACTCTTTATGGCTCAGTTTTTTTGTTGTTGCCAAAGATGCTGCAGTGGTTTGCCATTTCTTTCTCCAGCTCATTTTACAGATGAGGAAACTGAGGCAAACAGGATTAAGTGACTTGGCTAGGGTCACCAAGTTAGTAAGTTTCTTAGGCCAGATTTGAATTCAGGAAGACAAGTCTTCCTGACTCCAAGTGCAGCACTTTATCCACTATGCCACTTAGCTGCCCCAATAAGGCTTTTGCACCTAGCTTCTTCCCAGTGTCATCCATTGAAAAGCAAATGGAGGAAGTATGCATATGGGTTAGCTGGATCCAAATCAAACTAGCTCATAAGAACCAATTGTTAAATTTTCAGTATACAAACTACACAAATAAGGGATTGATTTGTTGTTTTGTTGATTGTTTGGACTTAAGAAAATAATGGAGAAAATGTTAGTAATGTAGATTTTAAAGTTAAAAATATGTCATGTGTACACTGATCTGAGTTCAAATCTAGCCGCAGACACTAGCTGTGTGACCCTGGACCAATCACTTAACCCCGTTTGCCTCAGTTTCCTCATTTATAAAATAATCTGGAGCAGGAAATGAAAAAACCACTCCAGTATCTTTGTCAAGAAAACCCCACATGTGGTCACAAAGAGATGAACATGACTGAAAAACAACGAATAGCAGGTCATCCCAATGAAGCTCTGTTCCCTTATCTGTAAAATGGCAAAGCTGGGCAAGACGATCACTGAAGTCCCCTCTAACTCTAACATTTTAATGATTTGAATTATCATAGCTATCAGTTCTATAATGAGATTTTTGAGTGTGCTGTACCATGGATCCAGGTAGTAAGAAGTAGAGACATAATTAATATAGGGCAAATGGGGCTTTGCCTCCTGACCTTGAAATCTGGGGAGTGGAAGGGAATGAGTTTTCTCCTCATGGTGATGAAAATCTCCATACCTCACTGTTACCTCTCCACCAGAACCAGAGCACTTTTAGGGCTCTGTTCCCATGGTGTCCCTCTTCCTGGGCTGTCTCAGAGGGGTGAGGCAGTGGTGTGTTGCTGAATGTTTAACAACCAACTCTTTGAAAAAAAAGTATGCAGGATACACTCAACTTTAAAATGCAATATTAACATTTTCTCTAGCACTTTCTTAACTCTAGATAAGCAGCACAACAATTAATCAGATCTTGAGTTGTAGTGTTTGCTGAGGTGTAAATGTTCATGCTGTGAATTTAACAATTGTCCTGAGCACACCACCGTGTGAGGGCTCTATTACACCCTCACTGCCCGCCCCCCTCCCCCCCCCCCCCGTTTTTTCCCACATGAAAAGAATGTGTCTCGACAACTCTAGTTTTAAGGGAGCTGATGTTCTCTGTCTAGCCACAAGGTGCCTTGCTTTTAGAAACGAAGGTACTCCACAGAGAGATGGAATAGATACTTAAACAATGAGAGGGAAGATTAACAAGGTAGGACAGATCGAAGGTGGTAAAACTGCACAGTCAGCTAGGTAAGAAGCAAAGGAGGAATCAGTAGCAATTTCCAAAATGCTTCACAGGTGAAAATGCCAAGAAGGAAGAGGAATGGTGTAGCTGGGAATAAGTCAAGGTAATGGGATAAAAATAAATAGGAAATCAACTCAGTGGTCATGTGCTTCTGATCTCAGGCTAATAAAATGTGATTGATTACACATGGAGAAGGCACAGTTCTGCTTCATCTAAGCAATGATTGTGGCAGGCAGAATTCCCTGCCCATCTTCCTCCTACACTGTAGACTGTCTTTGAAGTTCCTTTTTCCTGGAATTATTTGGCTCATGTCTTTTCCTACACATTGACTCTCTTGTAAGTTTGGCTCAGCCAGGCTTAGCAGTACTGTTGTTTCCTATATATGCAAATAAATGTTCGTTAGAAGGTTGTTTCTAGAAGATATCAGATCTGGGATTCATTCTGGCTCGTAAGCATAGGGAAAAAAGGGATCAAGAACTGGGTTCTCATTGGAAGTTGGAGAAGTCATTGTGGTAGGTGTAAAATAATAAGTTAACTAGCTATTTTATTAGCAGGGATTAAATTATATGATTAATCTAGCTCAGGATTCTTAATTTAGGGTCTGTGAACTTAAAATATATTTTGTTAACAATATTTCATTATAATTGATTTCTTTGATAATTTGGTATATTTTATGGATTTCAGAACATTATTCTGAGCTGGTGTTCATAGGGCTATGCCAGATTGACAAATGAGTCTATGACATTGAAAAGGTCAAGAATTCCAAACCTGTGCTACTCATTGTTATAAGACAGAAAGTAGTGCCATGATGTTTGGGATGCAGTACAGGAAAGTGATAATTGACACAGTTTGCTCACAGTGAGCTTCTGCAGTGGCAACTGCTACTCATGGCCTCTAAGTATTCAATGCCAAAGGAATGATAAAGTGGGTACCAGAGAATTAGACAGGGGGACAAAACTTTGTTTAATTCAGTCCAAGTAGGGCTTCCACTGAGTCAGTGATGGCTTTTTATAAGATAAATGGTTACCTTGTTCCTATAATTTGCACTCTTGGGATAACAAGGACTGTTTGGAAGTAGCAACAGATTGATTTGAGTAGTATCTAACCTTTAAAATCATATTTCAAAAATGCTTACATCACATCTCCTCATTAAAAGCTTTTCTACATATTGTGAGATGGTCAGCGGCACTGCCGGGGAAAATGATAGGAAGGGGACAAATAAATCTTAGCTATTTTCTTAACAAAGTTATTATTTTAACTAATAACAAATGAATATTAAGTATCTAGGCACTGTACTAAGTGGGGGGAGCATAAGGATGAAAAGGAACAGAATTCTTGCCCTTTTGTTGTTGTTATAAGATACAGATATAGGATAAAAGGTAAAATGTGATCAGCACAAAGGAGAGATCCAGAAAAAAAACCACTATAAGATTTTGAGTAGGGGGAGATGAATGGGAGGAAATCAATGAGGAGAGCCTACATTGGTACATCCAGCATTTGATGTAGGGGAATATTTAAGTAACGTTCAGTAGGTAGTTGAAAATATGGGATTAAAGCTCACGGGTTGTTTGTCCTTTCTTCTCGAAGAGGACCATGACATTAGGAAAATGATGCCATGACTTGCAAGTGAATTGGATTTAAGTGAGGGAGGTTTGTGCAAAGTTACCAGCCTCATTCTCTCCTATAGAGTCATCTGGGTCCAGTGGCCAGATATAGATTAAGATGACTGGAAATGGTCCCCAAGATTTAAAGCTAAAGGGAGAAGCCAGGGTCAGAGTTAGATATTTGGAAATTAAGCCCAGGAAGTTATAGAATTGAATAAACTTGCCAGTGGAAAGAATATAGAGGGAAGATATCCAAGGATAGGGTCATGAAAAATATCTAAACTTAGTGACCAGAAGACATACGATGAACTAGTGAAGAAGATGGAGAAAATTCTGTTGCAGAATTAGGAAGAAAATCAGGAATAATTTTCTAGATTTGATCTTCAACAATGCACAATCTGTTTGCTTTTGAAGGAGGATTTTCTGAAATGTAACATATAATTCTATGCCTTACTAGAGTGTAATATTGGAATGCCTTTGGGGTGAATGAGGTGTGCATAGTAGTTTCTTGAACTTTCTTATCAATTCCCATAGTCAGTTATCATCTTTATGCTGATGATTTGCATGTCTGGTTATCCCATTCTTGTTCTTGAGTTTGTCCTTCCTTCTTGAAGAGGACCATGACATCAAGATGATGACATAACTTGCAGTTGACTTTGATTTGAGTGAGGGAGGGCTGTGCAAGGTCACCAACCTCACTTTCTTCTCCTGAGCCATCTGGGGCTAGTGGCCTGATATTCATCAGGATGACTGGAGATGGCCCAGTTATCCTATTCTAAAATTTCTCCAATCTTGGATCTCTAACTGTATAGCATCTCAAACTGGATGTCCTGTGGCTGTCATAAATTCAACATGTCCGAAATTGAACTCTTTATCTCTACCCTCTTCCCTTCTTTCTAATTTTCCTACTACTGTGAAAGGGACCATGGTTATCCCAATCACCCAGGTTTATAGCCAGGGTATTATCTTCAATTCCTCACTCTCTCAACCCTTCACCCCATTTCCAATCTATTGCTAAGACATTTGGATTTCATCTTTATAACATCTTGGACTTGTTCCCCTTCTTTTCTCTGGAACTGTCACCACTCTGGTTCAGACTCTCATCCCTTTCTGCCTGACATATTGTAATATGCCGCTCATTGATTTGCTCTGCCTCAAGTTTCTCTGAACTCCAGTCCATAATTCATTGAGTTGCCAGAGTGATCTTCCTAAAACTCAGGTCTAATCATGCCACCTCCCTACTCAATAAACTGTAGTGCCTCACATTCACCTCCAAGATCAAATATAAAACCCTCTTTCTGCCTTTGAAAGTTCTTCATAACCCTCCTCAACTCCCCACCCTCTAGTCTTCTTACAACTTGTAACAGTAAGCACCCCAACACACATGAGGGGTCTGCTATCACAGGTTCTTTGATCTGCATTCATAAAAGGAAAGACAATTTTTGAGGGGTTAACAGTCACTTTAACCAAGCACATATATCAGTCACCTAGTTCAGGGGAGTCAGTACCTTGAATTTCAAAGAAAATACAGAGAAATCAAAAGATCAACAGATATGGCTTCCTCTGCTTGAATTCGACAGACAGTTGGACCCCAACTGTCTGACCATAGTTACCAGAGAGGGAAGCACTGACATCTGGGTTTTCAAAGTGGGGGTGGAGTGGGGGGGTGGTCCTTAAAAGGGTTTCCCAGAGTCCTCATCTGGCCAAGAAAACACTTCCAGTCAGTAAGTCCCAAAGTAAAAGCTCACCCTCAGAGTCTTCATACACCTTTTAGAGCTAGAAGGCATCACATTCTCAGAGAACCAGTGCCTCATTAACAAAAGGCATGGACCTTCCTACAAATCTCTCCAGGCCCAACAATGGGTGGGAAAGATCCTCCTTAGTCACATTCAAATAGAAGCATTATACTTCTTGATTATACTAAAACAACAAAACATCCTATTTTACTTATCACTACATCTGTACCCTCTCATGCCTGTGGCCCTGGTCTCCTTCCTAATCCTCAAATAAGACTGTCTCCAGACTGGACATTCTGGGTCCCCCATGTCTAAAATGCTTTCCCCCAATCTCTGTTTCTAGACTCCCTTCATGGACCAACTAAAATCCCAACTTCTTTAGGAAGCCTTTTCTGATCCTTAATTCTAGTATCTTCTCTCTGTAGATTATTTCCTATTTCTCCTGTTTCTTAGCTTGTTTGCAAATAAGTGTTTGGATATTGTCTCTCTAGTTAGACTACTGACTCTTTAAAAATATGATTTACCTTTTACTATTTTTGTGTCACCATTGATTAGTAAGTAGAACACCAGGCACAAAAGGTGCATGTTTAACAAAAATTTGTTGGCTAACTGGGTGATGGGTATGAGGTAGAGCCTCATCATTGTAGTAAATTTCATTTATTTTAATATTAGTGATTTGAATCATATTTTCTCTCTAATGTGGTTGTTAACTTGATTTTTTCACTTGAAAACTGCCTCTTTATGTCCTTTGAACAAATATTTATTAGAGAAAAGACTCTTGTATATTTTTATCAGTTCTTTCTTGGACATATAGGTAGCACAGAACCTGGACTCAAGATGACTGAGTTCAAATCTGGCCTCAGACACTTACTAGCTGTGTGACCCTGGGCAAGTCACTAAATCCTGTTTGCCTCAGTTTCCTCATCTGTAAAATGAGTTGGAGAAGGAAATGGCAAACCACTCCAATATCTTTGTCAAGACGACCCCAAATGGAGTCATGAAGAGCTGCACACAACTGAAAAACAACATCAATTTTTCTATATCTTGGATATTGGACCTTAATCAGAGAAATTCGCTGTGATTTTTTTTCTCCAGTTGTTTCCTTTCTGATTCTGAATGCAATTGTTTGTTTATTTATGAAGTAGAACAAAACAAGCCTTATGAACCATGAGGGTACTATCTAGTCTTTGCACATAGTTTTCAGTTTCCCAGCATGTCCTCTGTGACCTTAAAAGAACTAACAGAACAATGTTTTCTAATTGGTGCAAATTATGTAACTTACCTGTGAAGACCTCTGCATGTGAAACTCATGGGCTAAAGGAAGAAGTAGTTATACCATGTGAATTAAGAATAGGATTTAAAAATTTATATGGAAAAAAGAAGAGCAGTGGGTTAAATTCCAAATCAATCTGACTACCATCTAAATAGCTTCAAATGACTGGCTATAAACCTCAGGGAGGATAAAGTAGCATCAGTAGAACAATAGATATGACTTGCACGGCTGGAACATAACAATGTCAGGTATTTATAACAAGCATGGTGAGCAATGAGAATCATGAAAAGACTCAAATGCAAACTGAAAAATGATGGCTGCTACCTTCTCCACTTTCAGCTCTCCTCAAAGGAGTCTGGATGACATATGAAATCATCTTTTATGATACCGTGAGGTAATGCTGGTGAAACAGGAACACATATAGATCAAGGTAATGAACGAGTGGCCAAATAGCCTTAATGATTTCCATTTCTAATCAATCCTCATATTAGAAAAAAAACAGTTTTGAAATATATTTCTCTCCCTTCCTTTGAGGAAGAAAAAAAAAATCCCACCAAGGGTTTTTTTTTTTTCCTCTTGGTTTCCTTGTACGTGGGTCCAAAAAAAAAACCTGAAGGATAGGAACATGTCACTTGTTTAGTGTTTATACACTATACACAATGAGTGTTTAAACACTCATTAGTGTTTATAATGTACCTTTGATCACAAAGCATTATATTTTACAGGAGAACGTGCCCTTGAGGACCTATTTACTTTAATTTTATGCTTAATCTTCTTCTTATAGGCAATATTTTTCCTTAATTTCTAGGACTTGGGGGATGACTATATAAAGCATATTTATCATCAGGCAACTTGGGCAAATAACTTTTAATGCAAAAAATGATACATAGGTTTTTAAAAGGTCTCTTTAGTATGAATAGATATATTTTCTTGATGATTTGAGATGATGTGGTTTTTGACTTATATATTTGCACATAGAATGTTCCTTAAGCTATCTACATAGTATTTAGACTAAGTAAACCAATTACACATGTCAAGATGTTTAACATACATTATAATCAAATATGAACTCGGTTGTTCTATGCAATGTGAAAAGAGGTTCATTTGATCTAAAAGCTGTTCATAAATAAATATAACTCAGTCTTAACTTTAAAGTATGCACAATGGATTACTTGATCTAATATACAGTAGCTGATATATAACTTAGTCAATGAACATTTATTAAGCACCTACTATGTGCCAGACAGTGTGGATACAAATCTGAAAAAACAGTCCTTGACCTGAAAGACCTTAAAATCTAATGGGGGAAGACAAAACATAAAAAGAAACTGAAAGGAGGTGAGGGAGTCTGAGAAGATACTCATTGTGGGGCCATGGTGGAGAAGTCATTCTCAAAGTAATATAGCCAGGTGAGAAATGAGGAGATGTCTGAGCTGAGCTCTCTTCTTAAATGCAGGTTTGGAGTTCATGGCCCCATCATAAAACATAGGGATGATGAGATCTTATAGAATGATGTTATTGTTCAATGGTATCCAACTCTTTGTGACCCCATCTGGAGTTTTCTTGGCAAAGATACTGGAGTGCTTTGCCATTTCCTTCTCCAGTTCATTTTACAGATGAGGAAACTGAGGATAACAGGGTGAAGTGATTTGACCTGGACCACACAGCTAGCAAGTGTCTGAATGTGGACTTGAACTCAGGAGGAAGAGTCCTCTTGACTCCATACCTAGAATTCTATCCCTTGTGCCATCTAGCAGTGTTACAGAATGATGAAGTTATCCCAGTAATGAATTTTCTGGGGGCATGGAGGAGACATCAGTTAGAAAAGTTCCAAGGAGGGGGCGGAGCCAAGATGGCGAAGTAGAAAGACGCACATACACATAGCTCCAAACCCACAAACCACAGAACGGCTAGAGGGGACTAACCCAGGGCGAATTCTGCACCCAGAGACCACGGAATATTGGAGCGAGGGAGATTTCTGTTCCGGAGAGACCTGCAAACCTCTCGAGGGGGGGTCCTTCGCGCCGTGGACTGGGCGCCGGGACAGGAGCAGAGGGCAGCCCTGCCACGGCCACGACATCGTGAGGAAAAGATCCAAGCGGGCTACGGGGATGGGATCTCCAGCAGCCACGCGGGTCCCCCCACCCACAGAGGGACCTGCAAACCTCTCGCAAAAGGTCCGTCACGCTGCAGATGCGGAGCCCAGCCCGGACCTGTGGTGGCAGCGGCGGCAGCGGCGGCTCCGAGAGGTACAGATCCGAGAAGGCTCCAGAGACAGGATCTCCAGCGGTGGCACTAGCCCCCCCACCAACAGGTGACTGACGGGGATAGGTGAGAGAGTGTCTTTGGCGGGTCGAGAGGGGAGTGGGGTGCCCCCATGGCTTGGGCCCCCCCAGGAGATAGAAGCTGAGAGGCAGCTACAGACAGGGGCTCCCCAAATGGGCGGGAGCCTGGATCCATTGTGGATGGTCTGTGCATAAACCCCCTGAGGGAACTGAGCCAGAGAGGCGGCCCTGCCCCTGACCACCTGGACTTAATTCTCACACTGAATAGCAGCCCTGCCCCCGCCAAAAACCCTAAGGCGGGAAGCAGCATTTGAATCTCAGTCCCCAAACGCTGGCTGGGAGGACCAGGAGGCGAGGTGGGTGTGAGGAGAACATTCAGAAGTCAGGTCACTGGTTGGGGAGAATGCCAAGAAAAGGGAAAAGAAATAAAACCATTGAAGGGTATTTTCTCGGAGAAAAGACACTTCCTCCCTTCCTTTCTGATGGGGAGGAACAATGCTTGCCATCAGGCAAAGACACAGAAATCGAGGATTCTGTGTCCCAGCCCACCCAATGGGCTCGGGCCATGGAAGAGCTCAAGAGGAATTTTGAAAATCAAGTTAGAGAGGTGGAGGAAAGACTGGGAAGGGAAATGAGAGGGATGAGGGAGAAGCATGAAAAGCAGATCAGCTCCCTGCTAAAGGAGAACCAAAAAAATCTTGAAGAAATTGGCACCCTGAGAACTAGCCTAACTCAGTTGGCAAGGGAGGTGCAAGGGGCCAATGAGGAGAAGAATGCTTTCAAAAGCAGAATTAACCAAATAGAAAAGGAGATTCAAAAGCTCACTGAAGAAAATAGATCTTTCAAAACTGGAATGGTACAGATGGACGCTAAGGACTTTATGAGAAAGACAGATATCTCAGAACATACCGCGCAGATTTGAAAAATGGAAGATAATGTGAAATATCTTATTGGAAAAACAACTGACCTGGAAAATAGAATCAGGAGAGACAATGTAAAAATTCTGGGACTACCTGAAAACCATGATCAAAAGAAGAGCCTAGACATCATCTTCCATGAAATTATCAAGGAAAACTGCCCTGAGATTCTAGAACCAGAAGGCAAAATAAATATTCAAGGAATCCGCAGAACACCGCATGAAAGAGATCCAAAAAGAGAAACTCCTAGGAGCATTGTGGCCAAATTCCAGAATTCCCAGGTGAAAGAGAAAATATTTCAAGCAGCTAGAAAGAAACAATTCAAGTATTGTGGAAATACAATCAGGATAGCACAAGATCTGGCACCCTCTACATTGAGGGATAGAAGGGAATGGAATAGGATATTCCAGAAGTCAAAGGAACTAGGACTGAAGCCAAGAATCACCTACCCAGCAAAACTGAGTATAATACTTCAGGAGAAAAAATGGTCTTTCAATGAAATAGAGGACTTTCAAATTTTCCTGATGAAAAGACCAGAGCTGGAAAGAAAATTTGACTTTCTAACACAAGAATGAAGAGAACCATGAAAAGGTGAACAGCAAAGAGAAGTCATAAGGGACTTACTAAAGTTGAACTGTTTACATTCCTACCTGCAAAGACAATATTTGTAACTCTTGAAACATTTCAGTATCTGGGTATTGGGTGGGAGCACACACACACACACATGCACACACGCACACATACATAGAGACAGAGTGCACAGAGTGAATTGAAGAGGATGGGATCATATCTTAAAAAAAAAAAATGAAATCAAGCAGTGAGAGAGAAATATTGGGAGGAGGAAGGCAGAAGTTATATGGGGCAAATTATCTCTCATAAAAGAGGCAAGCAAAAGACTCATTAGTGGTTGGATAAAGAGGGGAGGCAAGAGAAAAACATGAGGTCTACTCTCATCACATTCCACTAAAGGAAAGAATATAATGCACACTCATTTTGATAGGAAAACCTATCTCATAATACAGGAGAGTGGGAGACAGGGGCACAAGCAGGGTGGGGGGGTGGATAGAGGGGAGGGCATGGGGAGGAGAATGCAATCCGAGGTCGACACTCATGGGGAGGGAAAGGACCATAAGAAAATAGAAGTAATGGGGGACAGGATAGGATAGAGGGAAATATAGTTAGTCCTATACAACACAACTAGTATGGAAATCATTTGCAAAACTAAACAGATATGGCCTATATTGAATTGCCTGTCTTCCAAGGGGAAGGGTTGGAGAGGGAGGGAGCTAAAGAAGTTGGAACTCAAAGTGTTAGGACCAAAAGTAATGTTCTTACCACTGGGTAACAAGAAATACAGGTTAAGGGGTCAAGAAAGCTATCTGGTCCTACAGGACAAAAGAGAAGATGGAGACAAGGGCAGGGAGGGAGGATAGAGGAGAGAGCAGATAGGTCACAGGGGCAATTAGAAAGCTTGGGTCTGGGGCGGGGAGGGGATAAAAGGGGAGAAAATTTGTAACCCAAATTGTGTGAAAATAAATGTTAAAAGTTAAATAAAAAAAAAAAAAAGAAAAGTTCCAAGGAGCACAACCAGGTAAATAAGGAGGAGCCTAACTAGCATTTTCAGGCATAAAAAGAGTGCTTTCCATACATTACCTTAACTAATCCTTAGGAGAACTTCAAAAAATAGATACTTCATTTATCATTAGCCCCATTTTGCAGGTGAATAAAAAAGAATTCTAGATCCTAAGTGATTTGCTTAGAGTTACACAACCAGTGAGTGACACTTAACTGTGTCAGAAAAGGGGGTTTAAATCCCTATCTTTCCAGGTAGGCCAATGCCCTTTCTACCAAACCATAGTAATTCTCTAAATATCTGCTTTGTACAGAAAATTGTTGATGAAAGATACAAATGATTTTAGAAGACATAATTTCTGCCCATTGATAAACGCAGCATTTTATAGAAGAGATAAGACCAATGCATGATGAGGTAAAGCTGAGTAGAGATTTGTCTGTCCATGCTAAGGAATTACTGTGGTGATTGAAGTGACCAGTCACGTAACATTAGGTTTGGATGGTTTTATGAGCAAGTTTCGAGGAACAGAATCATATAAAGTTATTTAGGCTTATCCACAGAGGATTGTAATTTTTTTTTTTTTTTTTTGCCATTGCAATTCATGAAACTATTTGCTAAGGTATGGAGGTATTACATTCTGCATGAGTCTGGGGAGTACCCACACAAATTAAATAATAGAACTGAAGTAATAAGTATTAAGGTACCTTGTCTGTAGAATCCTAGGGACCTTAGAGGACACGTGATCCAATTCCCCTACCTAATTTTGGTCTCCTCCATAGCAATCATAACAAGGAGTCATCCAGCCAGAAACATTAACTCAGGAAGTGCCCCATTCCATTTTTAGCTCTGATTGTTGAACTCTGCTGAACTCTGCCTCCCTCTAACATCTACTCTATGGTTCTAGTCCTGTCCTCTGGGAGGCTAGTCTCTCTTGGACATAATATCCCTTTAAATATTTGCAGACATTGATCAGTATGTAAGTCATCCAAAAGTAAGGCATGTTCCGTTCCATCAATTCTTCATATGACTACTTTTCTAGATTCTAATCCTCATCCTTTTCCTCATTTGGAGGTTTTTTTTTTACTGTTATTAAATTGGCTTCCCAAACTGAATGTAATATATTTTTTTAAAGCTTTTACTTAGTATTTTTTTTCCCTAGTTACATGTAAAATAATTTTTCATATTCATTTTTAAAACTTTGAGTTCCACATTCTCTCCCTCCCTTCCTTTCTATCCCAACCTTCCCCCATTGAGAAGGCAAGCAATTTGATGTAGGTTATACATGTGTAATCATGTAAAACATATTCATAATAGTCATGTTGTGAAAGAAACTATCGACAAGAAAAAAACTCAAGAATATGAAGTTAAAAAAAAACAAGTATGCTTTAATCTGTATTGAGACACTCAGTTCTTTTTCTGAGGATGGATAGCATTTCTTTCACAAGTCTTTCAGAGCTGGATCGTTGTATTGCTGAGAATGGTTAAGTCATTCAAGGCTGATCATCTTACAGTATTGCTATTACTTTGTACACAGTAATACATTTCACATTGCATCAGCCCATGCAAGTCTTTCCATGTTTTTCCAAGATCATCCTGCTTATCATTTCTTATTCTACAATAGTATTCCATCATAATCACATACCACAACTTGTTCAGCCATTCCCCAATTGATGCACATCCCCTCAGTTTCTAATTCTTTACCTCCAGAAAAGAGCTGCTATATTTTCTACATATTTCCTACTTTTCTGTTTTGTTTTTTAATCTCTTTTGGGATATAGACCTAGTAGTGATATTGCTAGGTCAAATGGTATGCCTGGTTTTTATAGCCCTTTGGGCATAGTTCCAAATTGCTTTACAGAATGGTTGAATCAGCTCACAACTTCAGCAACAGTGAATTAATGTCTCACAGAATGTAATAGTCTTAATATAGGGTGGCATGCATCACCAGAGCTCCTGTTTCTCTTGTTCTGTGCACTAGACATCAGTTAATACAGTCTAAGATAGTATAAGATCCTTTTTGGGGGAGAGGAGAGGGAACTGCTTCACACTGCTAACATACTGAAACTTCTCTTAACTATAGTTACTAAATCTTTTTTCATGTGGACTGCTATTAAATCAGATCTGCTGTATCCAATAGAGGCTTTCTGTTCTAGCCTGTCAAGCTCTTTTTTGACCCTAGTTCTTTAATCTAGAATAGTAGCTATTGTTTCTGGATTTATGCCATTTGCATATTTTATGAGCATGTCAGCTACATCTTCATCTAAGCAATTAAGGCAAATGTTTAATGGGATAGGACACATCTCTAATGACCTTGTTTCAATCTGGTAATAATCCATTACTTAACATTTTTGGGGTATAGTCAACCAACCAGCTATGGATTCTGCCAAATACCATCCACCTCACATTTATTAGTTTTGTCCACCAGGATATCAGAAAGACTTAAGAAATGTTTATTAATTACCTATAGAATTAAAACATTGTACTAGGGACTGGGGATTAAAAAGCAAAAATGAAATAGTCTTTGCCCTCAACAACATAATTTTCTACTAGAGAGAAAAAAAATACATTAAATGACTTTTTGAAAATCAGATCTACTTAATGTAAACTGTTCATTTAATAGCCTAATAATTCTGACCAAAAAAAAAAAAAAAAGAAATGTGCTTTATCTGGCATGATTGGTTTCCTATACTATCTCCCCTGCCCCCAGCATGTTAATAATTCAACTTGTTAATAATCCATTATAGAATTCTGTTGGGACTTGACAACAAGCCTGCTAAACTAGTTTGGAAACTACCTTCAACATTTTGAAAATTGTTCAACCTGCTCAACTCTTAGTAAAATGTAAACCATTTTAAGGTGGGGACTAGTTTTTATTTTGTCTTTGTATCCCTTGTATGCAGCAAGTGCCTAATAAACGTGTTTCAGATTGGATGGGAAAGTGTAGTTAAAGGTGATCAAGACTGTCGAGTGTGAACAAATCTGATAGTGGAAGCCATTTCTCACCTCCCTACCCCACATCATGAGCCACAAACAAGGAAACAATTATCTCTAGGATGGATTGGCTCTACAGTGAGGTTGTTCTAATTCTCCATATGGCTTCAAAAAGTATTTGATGAAAGCTTTCAGGTGGGAAAGTTGATTCATTCAAGCATGTGATGTTAGTTACTCTGTATAGGCATCTCACTGAAGCTAACATTATGAATATTGCCTGACATACCCTTTGGTAACATAAGTCCCTGTGTACCACAGCAGTGGGGGTCATCTTATTTCTAGGCCCCCAAAAGCAGGTCTAGGAAGAGTTGGGTCCAAATTTTCTTGGAAATGATTTCTTGAAAATCACATAGCTGTCATTCTGGCAGGTTCTTATTAAATACACAAATTAAGTCAATAATGTATAAATGCTAATACAATAAAAGACAAGTCTCAGACAAGAGAAGCAGAGAAGAGAAGTGGAAGAAAATATTCTTCCAGATGACTTTTTGCTAGAAGGAGAGAGAATAAACAGTTGGGGAAATCTTGCCTCCTATGCTCTCTCTGGTAAACCTGTTTGGAGCCGAAAAAGGAGAGCACAGCTAAACTTCCTGAGGTAGGAAAGCAAATTAAAGCTACCACAATAGAAAACTGGGCAGCCACACTGGAGGGTGAAAGACATATGGAACTCAGAAGCTTAGGAACAAATGAAAAAGGTGACTGCTGCCATCTGAGAGTACCCTAAAGGAAATATTCTATGAGGTTTTGCTGATACTAGATCTGGAAATCTGGAAATGAGGAACGTAGGAGTAACTTCAGTGTAGGGGAGTGTCTTTCCTCTTTTGAATGAAGTCCTTTCCTGTAACTAACACTAAATAATGAAATCTCTAATGGCTTTTTAAAGAGAGATATCTCCTCTACCTATTAGTTGCTCAGAGGAAAGCTTTGCTATATATAGAAAGAGCTGGGATTTTCAAACCCCAAAGCTCCTGCATCATGAGTCAGGAAAAGGACTGTTGCTCCTCCTTCCCCCAACCAACCAAAAAAAAAAAAAAAGAGGAAAATAATTGGAAACTCAAGCATTCCAAGGATGCCAAGGAAATTTCCCTTCTTTGCTTATTGGTTCATCGTTGCATTACAAAAATTGAAGAATTTATTGTGTACTGAATCTGTTTATAAAGGGACACATCACAATCTTTTTCTATTAGCCTCAGAAAGAGGAATTTACCCTTGAAAATGCATTGAAGCTTCACAGAAGAGAATAAAAAAAAAATACCATAAGAAAAGAGAAAATCATAAAAGACTAAAACTAGAGGAGAGACTAGCAGGAAGAAAACCAATATTAGGAACGTGAAGCAGTAGGAACAGACAGGCCTTTCATGAATGGTTTACATTCCCTGAGAGTCAGCCAGATAAGAAAAATCAATTGTAAGATTGAAAGGTGAGGAGGACAAATATGAGAGTATCTGGGGACCTTATTTACTATATTACAAGAATCAAGCCTTTCCTCCCCTTTCCTTACCTCTTTTCCCATGTTTTAGCTTTTAAGAGAATAACTGAAACACATTTTTTTTTGTGGTGCAAGAAGTCCTTTCCCTTCCTCTTGAATTTTATGATACATATTTCTTTTTTGACCATTTTATTTGTCTTTTTTTTTCAAGTGTCTTTATATTCTGTAGAAATGATGCATGGGATTGTGGGCCAAAGACCAGTCCTGAAGTCAGAAAGAACTGGCAAGACTTGAGTCAGTCTTCAAGCTCTGCTTCCAACCCACATAAGCTGGTGATCCTGGGCAAGTCACTTAATCCTTAAATGTCCTGGGCAACTCTCTGACAAGATCAGTTACAGAGGAGCTGCCTAATGGGCCAAAGGCTGGTATTATGAATTCCTCACCTGTGAAACTAGCATGCTTTATACTATGACTGATGATGGAGAAACTATAGGTTTAAAGGAAGGTTGTAGAGACAATGAACAGGTAAAATGAGTTTTTGTTTTTTATAGAACTTTTGTATTGTGGTTATTATTCATTCATATCGTAGGACTATATATTTAGAGGGACTATATAGTAAGGGACTGTAGAAGTCATCTGATCCAACCCCTTCATTTGACAGATGAAAAAACTGAAGCCCAGACAGTTGGCTTGCCTATGTTCACAAAGGGAGTGAGTAGCAGAGCTAGAATTCAAACTCAAGACCTTTGACTCCAAATGATAATTTGTATGATTGCAAAATGATAAGGATTTTATAGAGTCGTGAGCCTAGTGTGGACTATAAATTAGTTCTGAAGTCAGAGAAGAGAAAAATCAAGGCGATATAATATGTTTTTGTGTAATGCCTTAATTTTCAAACAGATTGGATTGGTAAATAATTATATATGAGACTTTTCTTCCTCCGAAATGATGAATTTCCAGGCCATCTGACATTTGACAGACATTCATAGCTTTTTTTGGAAGGCAGTATGATTACACTGCTTACAAAATTATGCAAATGTCCTAGATTTTCCTTCCCTGAAACCATCTTCCTTTGCCCTTATGGACTGAATAATGACACACAATAAGACAGTTTTCCCCCTTTCCCACACCTGTTCCATAAATCTGGCCCCTCTTGGTTTGGCCTCAATTGGTTGATAGAAGCCTGAATGGCAAAGGCACAAAGTGACAGGACAGAGTCATTCTCCAGAACTGAGACCCTCAAGCTAAAAGCCCTACATGATATGAACTCACCAGGTTGGACACACAGGAGGCTGAATTCAAAGACAACAGAAACCTCCTCTGGCTCATGCTGCTTCAAAGCCCATTGCTGAATAAATTAAAATCTTTGACCCACTTCCCTCAGGTGGTGCTCCAGTTGCAATGTACACAGAAGGCCCGGCACTTTATTCAAGCATTGCATCTTTGTAAATAAATAATTATCAGGAAGACTATATATTCTATACTTAGATGCCATAATACAGGAAGCATCCCCAAGCACGCTCTCTCTTTATTGGAGCAAACAGGGGAATTGAAAAGGAGTGGGATAATAAAGTGGGTGGAATTAAAAGTATTGGTAGCTTATTCCCAAATAAATAAAAAAAAAACTTAAGATGTTATTATTTTTCTAATTGTGAGGAAAACATTATGGCTTGTTAAATGTCTCTAGAACTCCTTAACTTGCCAGACTAGAGATATTTCTGCTGTTTGAATATGGTATTCATTACTACAGGCTTTAGGCATTGGGATGTACAGTCATTGTATAATTACTAAGTCACAGTGATTGGATGGTGAATTATTAGTAGGAGGCAATGTGGTATAATGGAAAGAGAACAAGACTCAGAGTCAGGAGAGACCTCAGTTCAAATCCGTCCTCTGACACTAGCTGTGGGACTGAGGGATCTCTCTCAATCTTTCAGTGTTCTCATCTATATAATGGGGATAATATTATAAAGTATTTACCTCACAGGGTTATTGTGACAGTTCAATGAAATAAGGTGTGTAAAAGTGTCTCATAAACCCTGAAGCCCTTTATAAATATCAACTCTTATTATCCAAGGTAATTCTAAGTCCTTTTGTGTTTAAACCAAATGGTAGCTTGAACACATGTGAAACATGTCAGTTTCCTATAAGGAATAAATTCTGATGTTAAGTGTAGAAAGTTTTTCAGTCAGTTGACCTTCTGCCCAAATCATCTGTTTTGTTTTTTTTTTTTCCTAAATGTCCAAAATGAAATCAATACTTGGGGAAAACACTTCTTATTATAATGTTTTCTACATGAGCATGGGCTACTAGTTAGTATCCTCAAGAGAACTCCTTACAATTTGTTACACAATAAAACTGGTAGGGTCTGAAGTCAATTACTAAACAATACGATGTCTTATTCTTACTTTAAACAAAATAAGATGGTCCATTAGTGTAGTTATTGTGCTGGGGCTGGAAATATAAAGACAGTAATTATAAGAAAAAACCCCAAACAGTCCTTGCCCTTAAGAAACTTAGCATCTTCTAAGAACAGGACATATGCATATCAGTAAACAATGCCAAAGTGAGAAGAGGGTAAAATTCTGGGAGGATCAGGGGAGACTTCAAGTAGGCGGCAATGCCTGAACTGAACCTTGAATTAAATGGAGGCATGAGTAATATACAAAGGTGGGAGATGGCACTTTGAGTTTGGGGAACTCCTAGTAATGCAGTTTGGACCTTGCACACAAATACACTGTAAAGGGGAGTAATGTGAAATAAATCTGTAGAGATAAGTTGGAATCACGTTGTGGATGGGCTTAAAAGTTTGTATTTTATTCTATTTAACAGGAAGCCAATGAAGATTTTTGATCAGGGGCATAACATGCTTAAAGCTATGCCTTAAAACCAATTATTTTGGCAGCTGGTAGAGGATGGATTTGAGCCGTGAGAAGCTGGCATCAGAGAGATCAGCTTAGGGGCTATTAACAATACTCCAGGGAAAAGATGATGAGTACTTGAACCAACGTGATGGCAGTGTGAATGGAAATAATGGGATGAATATAGGATATGTTGTGGAAGTAAAATTTACAGTATTTAGCAACTGGATATGGCATTGTATGAGGAGGAAGATTCTAGAATGATTGCATTTGTGAACCTGGGGGACCAGGAAGATAGTTATTCTCTCAGCTGAGGTAGGGAAATTAGATAAGAGGATGGATTTCCAAAGCTGATTTATATAAATCGTTTATATGGTGTTTTAATTGTTTGTAAAGTGTCTTAATACATTGTTCATTTGCTCGTCATAGCAATATGAGGTAGGTGCTAGTATTACCCCTATATGACAGGTGAGGAAACAGTCTAAGAAGTTAAATAGCTTGTTCAGGGTTGAACAGCTAGGAGCTAAGTGTTTGAGGGAAGATTTGAACTGGGGTTTTCTCCCAGACACTAAATCTAGTGTTCTGTTCACTTACTTGCCAGAGTGTTGGCATATTAATTTTGAGTAAACGAATGAATGAAAGCTTACTGTGTGGAAAGTACTGGGGATACTAATATGGGGATACTAATAGAAAAAATATGACAGTCCCTGCTTTCAAAGAGCTCATATGGGAGGAGACAGTACATATGATTTAGCTTTAGGTAAGATAGAAAGGTCTAGTGATACTTAGGGTGTAGTGGCAAGCCAAATGGTATTGTGTTTTCTATCAGACTATTTCTACTGATAGGTGATTTTGATATTGAAACATTTGATTGTGCCAGGGACTTTTGTGATATGAACTCTCTTTTATGGGGCTGTGGTATCTGTGGCTGCTCAGGAGGTACATTTAGGTGGAGCTGTTCAGTAGGTGATGGTCTCTGGAGGTCTAGTGGGAGATCAGGCTTTCTCTGGATAGGTACAAGAAGAAAGGTTTGTAACGTGAGGTTACATTCAGCTTCTCTTGGAGGATGTGCACCATGTATATAATTGACATAGGGTAAGGACTGAGTCCATGTCTCAGTTGCCTTTGTAGCTTCCTAAACACCATGAGCAATACTTTGCATACAGAAGGACCTAAATAAAGTTTTGTTGAGTAACCAATGTGCTTGTTGAATGCCTGAGGCTGGACCCTGTAAAACACAGTGAATACAATTTGTGGAGACTAACTTGGTTGTCTTGTTTAGCTCTTACCCTTTAGGTGGAAATTACCCCTGAAAATGACTTCACCATTAGATAAAAATGACCCAGTCAGCATAGACTGAAAATCACCGAAAAGAGCAAAATGTTAATAGTATATAACTGGAAGAGGTGTTAGAGACCACACAGTCTAATAATTCAGAAGATGAGGAAACTGAGACTCAAAGAGGTTAATTGATCTATAAGTTTTACATCTATATTGTAGATCTATAAGTGGCCAAAATGAGATCAAATGCAGATCTTCTGACTTCAGATGCATCATTTTACATGTGTTACTGAGAAAAATAGAAAATGAGCTTAAATTGAATATTCTCTCACTTATTCCCCCCTCCCTTTTGTTTTGAGGCAATTGAGGTTGTGACTTTTCCAGGGTCACACAGCTAATAAGTATCTGAGGCTGGACTTTGATCCTTCTGACTCCAGGGCCAATGCTCTATCCACTGCACCACCTAACTACCCTCATTTCATCTTAGCCATCCACCTCACAGGATTATTGTGAGGGTCAAATGAGATAATGTTTGTAAAGCATGTAATACAGCGTTTGGCCCATAGTAGATGCTTAATAAATGCTTATTTTTCCCTCCTCACTCCCCTTCCTTAGGCTTTCATAGTACCTGATAGGATCAATTTAGCAACAGGGACTCTTTGGGCTGTCAGCTATAAAGAGTATAATAGATTTTTTTTTTATAAGGTCCTAAGGGACCTTAGGAGTTGTGTCCTCATTTGATAGATGAGAAAACAGGTTCATAAGGATTAAATCACCTAGGTCATAGAACTAACAAACAGCAGAATCAGAATTTGAACCCAGGTGATTTAAATCTACATCCAGGACTCTTCCCAGTCTCCTGAATGCTTGTCAATAGAAGACTGGAAAAGGAAAACCTATTCACTCAGCAGGGCAGGTGACCCCTATTCAAATTGTATTACCTAGGAAGTTAAAGGTCCCCACTCAGATGTGACCTGAACGTATAATTAGCACATCACTGTCAGAGGCAGATTTTTGAACCTGGAGGCCTGTTTGACTTCAGAGCCAGATGCTCTCTACCCCTCTAGACGGCCTTTCTCTCTACCAGTAATGGCTTGCTAATATGAGAACTGCTTGCCTACCTTAATGGGGAAGGGAAATGCCGGCCTTGTTATCCGCCCCTTTAAAAATGTGAAGAACAAAATTGAAATTCTCAAAACAGATTGTCTCTTTTGCTCAAATACTATTGTATACTTCTTGTACAAATGCCTGTGTAATCCTCTTCAGAATGTTGTTTGCATTTGAATATGGCACTTAGCACCAACCTTGTCAGAATCACTCACCTAAAAAATGATTTCAGCTTTTCTTTGATGAAAAGAACAAGATAGCTAACATTTTATTGATCTTTTTGCTTTGTCTGCTCGTTTGACAAGCCCAGAAGCCCTAAGCATGGAGTTGGAACATAGCTAACACATCGAGTACTGACAGCTAAAGAAGAGGAAAAAAATGGAAAGATTATAATTATTTGGTTAATAGTGAAATCTCATACAGGAGTTGTTGCCGAGCCTGAATTTTGCATCTTTTCTCCTTTGGCAATCTCCCATTCTACTGGGGGATGGAGGGGTAGAAGAGGGGAGAGTTAGGAAGACAGAAACAACCTAACCTTCATATACATATGTGTATGTGTATATATATATGTGTATGTATATATACACACATACATACATGTATATAACATATATGTCTGTATTTATATCTCTATTTTATATAATGCAATGGTACATCTACAGCTCTGTGGCATAGTGGATAGAATGGCAGATCTAGAGTCAGGAAGACTTATATTTCTGAGTTCAAATCTGACTTCAGATACTTATTACTTGTGTGACCCTGGGCAAGTCATTTAACCCTGTTTGCTTCAGTTTCCTCATCTTTAAAATGATCTGGAGAAGGCAATTGCAAATTACTTCAGTTTTTTGCCAAGAAAACCCCAAATGGAGTCATGAAGGGTTGGACACAGTTGAAAAATAACTAAACAAAATTAAAAACAAAAGCTCTTATGTTGCCCTTCACAGCATCATAGACTTAGGACAGAGAGGAATCTTTAAACTCATTTTGCCCAAAGGCCCTTAACCTAAAATCCATGATCTTGGAGGGAAAAAAAATAATCTTTTATTTTTACTAACCTCTAATGCTAATTGAACATTTCCTGCAATTGTTTAAAAACATGATTCTGAGAAGGGGTCACCAGACTGCAAAAGGGGTCCATGACACAAAGGTTTCAGAACTTTTGATCTAGTCTGATTCCTTCCTTTTCTAGATGAGCAAATAGCACTGGACATGAAGTGGCCTGTTGAATGTCCCTCAGGGATGTGTATGATAGAACCAGGCTGTGAACTGAGGTCCTTGAATTTCAAATACCACTGGCCTTTCCACTGGCCCTCATCTAATTTTCCTTGGTATTACTTCTTGCAAAGCTGATAACTGCAGTGCCCCTCTTCAGTTAGGTGGATGCAGCAGGAGCACAGGTTTCTGTTATGGTTTACTGTCATCTGGGGGGCCATTGCTTCTGAAATACAGTCTCTAGCTTTAAATATTCAATCTACAGTCGCCATTTGGTGCTTACTACTTTCAGAGGCAAGGAAAGGAATAACTGAAAAAGATTCAGATACCATTGCAGGAAAAAAGACTATATCTTAATGCATTACACTCTCTTTCCCAGCAGGCAAGCTATCTGGGTTGGGAAAATTAGTGGTTGTGTCTTATGTGTACTTTGCTTAGCTCTTCAGTTCCAGTTGCGGAAGAGTCCGTGAATATTACCTGGTTTGTGGTCCCAAACAACAACCAGGTTTCATATTTATAATCTTGTGAGTATTTTATAAGATATTTGTATGAGCCATTGTGGGTACTGGAAGTGGAGTCAAGAAAACCTGGTTTCAAGTATCACCACAGACACTTACTATGTGTGACTGTGGACACGTTATTTACCTTCCTTGTCATTTTCCTCTATAATATCAAAGGATTGAACTTGAATGCCTCAAAGGTCCCTTCTAGTTGTAAATCTATGGTCTTGTGATTAGGATAATGTCCCGCATTATGAGGACTTAGTAACAGTGAGATCTTATTATATCCCTGTGAGATTTGTCTTGATTATGGAAGGATGATTACAGAATACTGTATTCAATGACTGAGGTCCTCCGATTTTGGTTTGTTGCCTTCAAGTTCCAGTGACCCAATTAAGAGTTTCATGTTTTAGACACTAGAGGGAAGCATGTGACTGAGCTAAATTCCCCTCTAGCCTAGAAGGAAGAAACTTCCAATGCTGGCTCTCTAATAACAGTCTTTTTGAAGAGGGGGATGGAATTGAAATATTTAAACTAGTTTCACAGGGGAAAAACACTGGGGGATCAGGAAATGAACAAAGGTTTTGAGTTTTGTTCTCCCTGTAATGGATAGAGATATAATTCATACCATGGGTTATGGTTTGTTTCGTTGTTCAGTCGTGGCTGACCTTTTGTGACCCCATTTGGGGTTTTCTTGGCAAAAGTACTGGAGTAGAGTTTCCATTTTCTCCTCCAGCTCATTTTATAGATGAGGAAACTGAGGCAAATGGGGTTAAGTGACCAGCCAAGGGTCACACGGCTAATAAATGTTTGAGACTGGATTTGAACTCACAAAGCTGAGTCTTCCTGACTCCAAACCTGGCACACTATCCACTACATCACCTACCTGCTGTGTGGTTTGGGAACAACTGCTAAATTATCTATTAAACTAATCAAAAGATTCTTTTAGGGCACATTTTCCCTCCATGTGATATTTATTCAGCTAAATCTGTCTTGTCTATACTGTTAACTTTTAAGAAACATTCGTGAGAATGTTTTTCTCCGAGAGAAAAAATACCTCTGAATCTTATCAGACTTTTCCCTATTGTCTCTATGTCAGGATTTCAATTCTTTGAAAAGCAAGCAGTCTCTAACGTGATGCACTGTTACTTGGGCTTAGTCTTAATGAAAACAATATTCTGCCCAACACATTAGCAGTGATTTAACAACATGTACAGTATAGTATAGTGGCTTCCGTGATCTACCTTTTCTCCTGGATAAGAGACCATTGTTATGGCTACCAGTAAAGAGATAGTGAGACCACTCTTCACCTCTTCCTTCTGGATCTTAGGATCTTAGGTTTGATGTTAGAAGAAGATTTTAAAGATTATCTAAGTGAATTCCCTCCTTTTACTGATTAGGAAACCTAGGCCCTCCCAAAGATAAGTGACATGTCCAAGGTCATTCATTCTTGGAACCCTGCTCCTATTGGCTCCAAATCCAGAACTCTTGAGTTCCTAGGGGGCAAGAATTGGTGACTCCTTTTTGCTTGTATGCCTCCTGGTAAATTAGAAACGTTAAATGCATTTGTGTGTTTATAGTGACTTTACAAATCATCAGCAGAAAGATAAAGAGGTTCCATCTATTTAAATGTCTGGCCAAGTTGTGTTGCATCCCAGGATGAGAACAAGATAAATAGGAAGTACCTGCTGCTGTTTAAAATATGGTTTGTACTTGTACAGATGACCCCCTTTCGGCTTAACTAATTTTGGCTTGTTTTTTGTCTCATGGGAAAATCCAATATTACAACATTAATTATTGAAATAATATAGGCTAGCACTGTTCAGAGAATCTATACCTTCTAGATAGTATAAAATGACACTTTTTAGATTTAGTTCTTAAGTAACAATTACCAAGGTGGGGAGAGGGAAATAATGAAATAATGTATTTACGTAATTACCATACTACAGGGGACCTGTTCTATGATCCCCAGGATATCCTTTCAATGTGTTCCTCCTATTCATTGGGATGACCCTTGAACAATTTATCTTTGCAGAAATGTGACAGGCAAATCCTGCTTTTTTCTCTTGCTTTCTTCCAAGGAAATTGTGAATTTTAATCCGAGTTATCAGTAAATCCATCAAACCCGGACAAAGAGGAGTGTCAGATTCTATTTGCAAGATTTCCTCCATTCCTATTTCACTGCAGAATTTGTGTCAGTATATGATGGGTGCCCTGATCAAGGAGACACAGCAGCTGTTCATAGTTTGTCCTATTTATCCAACTGACAGTTCATTGAGATCTATGCCACTGAAAAATTTGGTCTCTTTTATGTTACACTGTTATTACACAGGGTATCACGATAATTTTTTTCTTCTCTTTAGGTAACCTCTTCTAGTATATCTGAAAAATTCAATTTTAAGAAATCTCAGTAATAAGGAATCAGACTTGATAACATGTAATGTTATACTTCTTGTTCCTCATATTCTATTTTAATTTGGTTAATGTTTTATATTGCTATCAACTTTTTAAAGATCAGAAGTAGTTTCTTCTTTTACCTATAGATCCTAAGCTTTTCCATTGGCTAAGTTTTTCTCTCCATCAGTTTGTTTGGTATTCTAATATGCTTTAGTCTATGTATTTTAATATATTTCTACCATACTATATTTTGTGGGAGGGGAGGGAACATTTGTTAAGCATTTCCAATGTGCCAGGTTCTGTGTTAATATTATTACAAATGCTATTTTATTTGATCCTTGTAACATCCCTGGGAGGTAGGTGCTATTATTGTCCTTATTTTACAGTTGAGGAAACTGAAGGATTAAGTGGCTTACCCAGGGTTACTCAGCTAATAAGTATCTGAAGCCAGATTTGAACTCAGGTCTTCCTGACTCCAGGTCCAGTGCTCTATCCACTGTGCCACCTAACTGCCTCTGTAATAGCCTGGGAAGCATTTTTATAATCGGCCTTGTGTGAAAGACACTTAAAAAAATTCAAAATAGTTGCTTGTATTTTTTTTCTAAGAAGGATGAATTTAACTTTCATATGTATGTTGAAAGCTTCTTTTCTATTGAGGAGAGTTTAGTGTCTTTTGCTGTAATACTATGTTGTTTTTTGTGCACCATAATTCATTTCTATAGCATGTGCGTATATATGCACACACACATATACACACATGCAAGGGTCACCCTATATAATAGTTGGTGGGTGTATACATCTCTTAAACCACAAATGAACTTTCAAGCTATTATTCCTATTATTTCATCACTTTGATTGTAGCAGGGTGGATTTACCTTTTTTTGTAGGGCTGGGTGCTATCAAATACTAATTGTGACGTAGTTGTTGATCAATATTAACCATCCAAGGTGGTATGAGCAACTGAATCAACTGTGCTAAAATATAGATGTTTAGAAATACACAGTCTGAATTTTGAAGAAGTCAATGGTCCACTTGCAATATGGTATAGTAGAAAGAACTTGAGACTTGGGGGCAGAAGACCTGGGGTCCAGGTTTGGCACTGTCACTTCACAACTTGTGCAAACTTCACGAGTCCCTTCCCTTCTTGGGGTCTGTTTCCTCATCTTTAAATGAGAGGTTTGGACTAGATCATGGGTTTTGTAACTTGAGGTCCATGGATTCATAAGGGATCCTTGGATAGAGGGTTCTATGAACTAGAACTAGTTATTTTTCCTGATTTCTAACAAAAATATGACATCTCTTTCAAAGAGTGTAGATGATAGACATTATTATGTTTATACAAATGTAGGCAACAAATATTTTTTGGAGAAAGGGTGGTTAATTTCATCAGATGGTCAAAGAACATATACCAAAAAACTTAAGATTGCTTGAGATAGCTCAAGAGATGTTACTCTTCAAGTGCTATCATTCTGTGATTCCAAATACTCATGAGCATTTTGGACCTCCACTCATGGCAGGACCAAAAGGGGCTCAGTGTTAGAGAAAGACTTAAGCAGTAGTCAGCCTCAAAGAAAGATTTTTTGGGTATTAAATATCCAATCAATATTTGCTGAATGAATGAACAAGTGTTTGCAAGAAGGAATGAATAATCGTGAATCAGCCTTTCCTGGCAAGATGCAGACTTCTGCATGGAGAGATTCCTTTCTTATTCTTTCACTGATCATTTTTTTTGGTGGTGTCTTAAATGCATGAATATATATGCCATTGCTTCAGTCTCTGAGAAGATATTTTTGCCTTTGCTTGAGTTCTTTGCTGGCAGCAAGGAATGAGGTAATGATTTGAGATTTGCCAGCAGTGGAATCCTTTGCTAATTTATAGCTATAATTTCACTGAGATTTTTCTCTGGAATATGTTAGTTATTCATATACTACTCCATTTACACAGAAAGATTGCATTATTTGTCTTATGAGAAACTAAACAAGAATATTTTGTCTGTGCAATAGAGACTTGTTAAGATCATAAGGTTATACCAACCTCTTCATAATTCAGGGAAATAGCGTGACATTCATATAAAAGCAGAGGACTAGAGATCAGAAAAGTTGTTTTCTGGAAACTTCTGTCTCTTACTTGCTATGTGACTGTGGCAAGTCATTAAACTTTCTGTGTCCTAGGATCTTCACTACAAGAAAAGGGTAATGGTTACCTTCCTCTTCTACCTCATAGAGTTGTTGGGAGGATAAAAGAAGAGATATCTTACAAAGCATTAAGTGCTATAGAAATGAATGTAAAGCATAATCATTATTAGAATGAAATAGGATATTAGAATTGGGAGGGGTCTTAGAGTTCACCCAGATTAATTCCATATTTGTTATATGAGAAAAATGAGACAGGGAGAAAAATGTCTTGTATAAGATCATACTGATGGTTTGTGTCAGGGCTTCAATTAGAACCCAGGTATTCTGACTACTTGTTTAGTGATCTTTCTGCTAAATATCACTTGCTGTCAATTTCTTGAAATCATACCTGAATGGACTATGATGGACCAAGTCATGGGAAATTCAACACTTCCACATTCACTATAAACTAGGAGTTGTTAACCTGGTGTTGGGTAGGTCTGATACCAATGCCCTGGCAGTTCACGTGCAATCTCAGGGTGAAATGAGACAGTCGTAAATCATTGAACAGTTAACAAAAGGGGGCTTACTTTGCTCTTGCAAAACAAGGATATGAAATAAAGATAGAGTAGGTACTTAGTTTCTATAAAAGCACTTTCCTCCACTGACGCTCTATTAAAATGAGTCTAGACAGCAGTACAATATGTGGTGACTCACATGGTCTTTAGGCATCCAACAAGTTTTCAGACATTCATCAAGTTGAGGGATCCTGCCTCTATGTGGGTGAAACTTTTTATGTTTTTAGGTGACTAGAAGGCTGCATTAGGGGAAGATGGGCCAATCAGGTCCTAGGGATAGCTTTGTTGTCTTTTGGGGAAAACTAATCCTGGTTGTGGAAAACTTTGACATTTTACAATTGGGGTCCATCAACTTTAAAAAATATTTTTTCTGTGATTCAATGTGATTGGCTTACTTTGCCATCCTATCAATTATATATAAACATATAATATATATATTTATATATATATGTGTGTGTGTATGTGTATGTGTGTGCATATTATTATGAGAAGTAATTCATTGGTTTCACCAGACTGCTAAGAAGGTCCCAGATACAAAAAAGGTTAAGAACCCTTGCTCTAAGCTATGTGTGAATAGGTTATAAAAAGCTAGGAAATGTCAAAACAAGATAACAAATAGCCTGCCCTTCTCTAATCTTTCTATAGCTGGCCATCCTCCCCCGTCTCTGCAGTGTGGGAGTTACACATCCCTTTCATCTCTCAGGCAGAAAAGTGTAAGCATTATCAGCCTAAAGCACTTTAAAAATAACATTGGAAAAAATAAAGCCCCTGATTGGCTTTGAATCAAATTTAGTAGTATCAGTTAATAAATCATTTACTACCAATTTCTGACTGAATTTGCTTTTCTGGGTTTACCATTTTTTAAGTTCCGTTCCTTAGCTAGTCAATTTTAACTGACTTCAGTGTGCTAATTAATGTCAGTAAATGAATTAAAACTCTAATTTAATTCTTTCTTCAGTCTCAAACACAGTCATTCCCTAAAGAAGTCTACAATACATTGCACAATACATATGTTTCAAGAAAGCTTTCCCTTTTATTGCACATATTCTAGCCAGAGGTTAGTTGATAGTATTTCTCAAGTGACTATGGGAAATGAGTATATATTCAAATGAATCTGGGATCTCATTGATTAAGGAGTTCCTTCCAATGATGCTGATTGGAACTCATACATTCTTCATGTTGACTCTCCTTCATGTTCTCCTAAAAGTTTACCATGGTGGTAGTGGGAGCAGGAATGGGAGTGGGGGGTTGTCTACCTTTACTTTCTCCCCTCTTGGGTACCAGGAGTGCACTCTGGTCATCTCCATGTCATCTCTCATTCTTGACATTTGACATCTTTCTTGCCACATATTCCTTGATTCCATCTTTAATTCTTGTTTTCCTTAAGATTCCCTTGTTACATGTTATGATCTTTCCTTTCCATTGACTTCTGTGTAATATTTAATCTTAGTTCTTTGGAAGCAGTGTTACTCCAAGTTTTGTTGATTTATAGTAATACTAATAAAATATTCATATTGAAAACATGGATCTTTGCTCTCATGGGAAACTTAGAGTCAAAAAAGAACTTTCCAACTTCTATAGTGTATCCACTCAAATGCATACTGACATCTGGGCAATAAGTATTCTTCACATACTATATTTGATACCTATATTTATTCTCATCTATTTCATTCTTGTTCTATCTTGACATTTGGTAGTGGACTATATCATTTATAAATAGATTAGGGTGGAGAATTACAAATAGCATTGCTTCATTAAGTAGAAACCAACAGTGGAAACAAATCTAAACAAAATTGGCATGAAACCTAAATGAGACATATTATCTCAAGAATATTCACATGTGAAATTCACAAGGAGAATAATAAATACACGGAAAATGAAATGAATTTTTTTCATCTATAATGATTTCTTTTCATCACTAGTGAGAGAGAAGTCATTACATTTTAACTCTAATGCATTTGTCCATGATATTGTCTATGGCACTTGAGAAGATAAAGTCAAAAAAAGTAGCTGGATCAGACCAATTATAAATTTTTTTATTTATAAGCTATCCCATAATGAACAAAAGATGCATGATTTTTGGTAATATTGCAGGTTACATGTAAACAATATTTGCAAAACAAGCTATATGTAAGATAAATAGGAAATAAGTAGCATCAGTAGAGGCTTCTTAGAGAAGATGGGATTTTAGTTGGGACTTGAAGGAAATTAGAGAAATGTAGAGGTAGAGATGAAGAGGGAGAGCATTCAAGGTTTGTTGGGCAGCCATTGAAAATGCCTGGAGTGGGAGATGGAGGGTCTTGTGTGAAGAAGAGCAAGAAGGCCAGCATCATTAGGTTGAAAAGTACATGGAAAGGAGACAAGATGGCAGAGCATAGACAGGAATACAGCTGAATTCTCTCAATATTTCCCTCCAAACAACTTTAAAATAATGCCTCAAATCAAATTTTGGAGTGAGAGTCAACATAAAATTGGGGTGAGACATTTTTCCAGCCTAATACAACTTAGGAGATTGGAAGGAGAGATCTGTGACACTGATATGGAGTCCTCTCTGGAGGGCACACACATGGCTACAGGTGACTTTGGAGGCATAGCCACAGCAACAGCACCTTTGGGAGCTCTCAGCCTAGAGGTGGTAGGGGGGGTCAGTCAGAAAGAGATTACGGAGGAACCTTTGCTGATACTAGTACGGCTGGCATTGATTGTCAACTATATTGTTCATAAGCAGTTATGATTCACAACGATGGAGAGGAATGCTTTGGTTGGTCAAAAGGGTGCAGAGGCCCTGGTCACAGTTTCAGGACCAAGAGGAGTGCCAGGGTTTGAGGGTGCAGGAGAACTGGGAACCTGATCACAATTCCAGGGGCAAGAGGAGTGCTAATGCTTCTACCTGCAGGGAAGGAAGAGCTATTCCTGGGTAAAGACCAGAGCAAAGACTAGGAAAACAATGAACACACTTCTCCTTATGTCACACCACCTTGGAAACACCAAAAACTTGTAGACCCTCAAACTATCCATGGAAACAGCAGCATGAAAAAGCCTGGAGTTTGACACAGTGCCCCTCTATTCCCTAGAGGGACAGAGCACAACTTTAACAAAAAGTTTAGTCAAGAAATAGGTTGGAAAATGAGCAAATATCAACAAAAAAAGAACTTGACCATAAAAAGCTACTATGGTGGCAGTGAAGGTCAGAATACAAACTTACAAGAAGATAACTATTTGTAAACAGCTACGATCAAAGCGTCAAAGAAAAATGCTAATTGTATCCAAGTCCAACAAAAGTTCCTGGAAGAATTAAAGAAAGAGTGATAGAAGAAAAAAAAGGAAACAAAATGAGAGTGATGCAAGAAAATTATGAAAAGAGAATTAACAGTTTGGTTAAAAGAGGCACAAAAAAATACTGAAGAAAATAATGCCTTAAAAATCAGAATTGGCCTAATGATAAAAAAGGCACAAAATCTGCTGAAGAAAAGAATTCCTTAAAAAAAGCAGAATAGATCAAATGGAAAACGACATACAGAAGCTCACCGAAGAAAATAATTCCTTAATAATTAGAATTGGGCATCTGGAAGCTAATGACTTCATGAGACATCAAGAAACAATAAAAGAAGTGAAAAGAAAGAAAAAAATAGAAGAAAATACTTAATATCTAGTCAGAAAAACAACTGACCTACAAAATAGATTGAGGAGAGATAACTTGGACTATCTGAAAGCCATGAACAAAAAAAAAAGAGCCTGGATATAATATTTCAAGACATCATCAAGGAAAAGTGCCTCCTCTATCTTAGATCCAGAGGGTAAAATAGAAATTGAAAGAACTCACCAATCACCTTCTGAAAGAGGTACCAAAATGAAAATTCCAAGGAATATTATGCCAAATTGCAGAGTTCTCAGGTCAAGGAGAAAATATTGGAAACAACAAGAAAGAAACAATTCAGATATTATAGAGCCACAGTCAGTCTCAAACAAATTTTAGTAGTTTCTATGTTAAAATAGAGGGGGGCTTGGAATATGATATTCCAAACAGCAAAGGAGCTAATATTACAACCAAGAACAACTTATTCTGCAAAGCCGAGCATCATCCTACAGGGGAAGATGAATATTTAATGAAATAGTGTACTTTCAAGTATTCCTGATGAAAAGACCAAAGCCTAATAGAAAATCTGACATGCAAAAACAAGATTTTAGAGAACCAAACAAAGATAAACATGAGAGAGAAATCATAAGGGACTTAATATGTTTAAACTGTTTACATTCCTATATGGGAAGATGATGCATATGGGAAGATGTAACTCCTAAGAACTCTGTCATTATTAGGGGTCTATATAGAGGGCATGAATGTGAGTTGATTATATTGGGATAATTCACCCTCCCCCCAAAAAAGGAATGAGAAAGAGGGATGTACCTGCAAAGGAGAAGGGAGAGGTACAATGGAGAAATATTTCTTTCATAAAAGGAATGCAAGGAAGTGCTTTTGCAGTGCAGGGGACTATGGGTGGGATGGGGTGGCAGACAATGCTTGAACCTCACTCTCATTGCATTTGGTTAAAAGAAGGAAGAATATGTACACATATTTAGTTGGATATAAAAAAAATCTGTCTGACTCAATAGAGAACAAGAGGGGAAGGAGATAAGAGATATGGGGGGGATGACAAAAGGGAAGAAGGGTTATAGGAGGCATTGGTCAGAAAGAAAAGACTTTTGAGGAAGGACAGGATAAAAAAAGAGAGAAGGATAAACAAAAGAAAACAGAATGGAGGGAAATACATAGTAATCATCATTGTGAATGTGATGGGATGGGAATGGGATGAACTCACCCATAAAATGGAAACAGATAGCAGAATGGATTAGAATCCAGAATCCAGTGCCACATTGTTTGCAAGAGAAACACCTGAAATAGAAAAGCGTGCACAGAGTTCACATAAAGGACTGGAGCAGAATGTGTTATGCTTTAGCTGAAGTAAAAAGGAAGGGGTAGAAATTATTTTCTCAGACGAAGCAAGGGGAAAAGTAGACTTAACTAAAAGATGCAATTAGGGGGACTATATTTTGCTGAAAGTGCTATAGACAATGAGTAATATTAAACATTTTTACAGGGCATTGAGTTCAAATTATAAAAATAAGACCATTCTCCAGTTGATAAATTATCAAAACTTATAAATTGAAAGTTTTCATAAGAAAAAAATTAAAGCTATCTAGTCATATAAAATGCTCTAAATCACTATTGATTAGAGAAATACAAATTAAAACAACTCTGGGGTACCACTTCATTCATACCTATTAGGAATGAAAAATGTTGGAAGGATTGAGGGAAAATAGATACACTAATAAACTGTTGGTGGAGTTATGAGCTGGTCTAATCATTCTGGAGAGTTTAGGACTATAAGGGGAACAATTTGGAACCAAAGGGCTATAAAACTGTACATGCTCTTTGACCCAGAAGTCCTCCTACTAGGTCTGTCTCCCAAAAAGATGAAGAAAAAGAAAGAGGACCCATATCACAAAAAATATTTATAGCAGTTTCTTTTGTGGTGGCAAAGAAATGGAAATTGAGGGGATATTCATCAACTGGGGAATGGCTGAATAAGTTATGGCATTTGATTGTGATGGAATACTATTGTGCTATGAAAAATGATGAGGGGAGTGGTTTCAGAAAAAAAAAAAAACATGACAAGATCTATATGAACTGATGCAAAATGAAGCCAGAAGAACCATGAGATGATTGTGCATAGTAACAGAAATGTTGTAATGATGATTGACTGTGAAAGACTTGGCTACTTCAATCAGCAAAATGATCCAAGACAATTCCAAAAGACTCATGATAAAAAAATGCTATCTACTTCCAGAGAGAGAACTGATGAACTGAGTATAAACTGAAGTATCGCTTTCTTATTTTCTTTATTTTTATGTTGCTTTGTTTTTGGATGTGTCTAATGTGGAAATGTTTTACACAAGTTTACATGTATAATTGATACAATTTTGCTTGCTTTTCAGTGGGAGGTGTGAGTGGGAGGGAGAGAATTTAGAACTCAAAATTTAAAGAGAAAAGAATGTTAAGAATAACTAAATAATAATTTTATTTATTAAATATTAAAGAGAAAAGTCCATGGAACCCCAATGGATTAAAAGGCATGATGAGTTATGACTTGCACCAGTAAAAGGCATATCTATATTAAAATCACAGCACCAGCACAGTTTTGAAGCATTGAAGGTTTATAAAGCCTTTGTCTAATTTGATCTTCATAGTAACTTTCCGAAGGAACTTTTATTTCCATTTTTACCAGTGTGGAAATGGAGACTGAGAAAGTTTCAGTGACATAATACTCTTGAAAAGGGGATGAAAATGGGTTATTTGAGACTTGTAGCCTCAGTGGGTCTGTTGTGATAAATAAAAGAGTACGCTGAAGTTTCCTGTGCCATCCACAAAAAGAAAAAGAGAAGCAGAGCTTATCCCTGCTTTTTTGTTCTGCAGGATGGAAAGGGAGCTAAACATCTATGTCTTTAAGGTCGACCTACCACTGCTTAGGTCATGTTTCTAGACATGGTTCTTTTTGTCTGCTCCTCAGTTCTACCTTACTGGGAGTGAGAAGCACTATCTTATCTTCTATGCTATCAACTCTTTCAGTACTAACCCTAACCCTTTTTAAGGAAGGATCCAGTTTTAAAATAAGGGGTCCTGTACTATCAATACATAGGAAACCATGAACACAATCCATTCCACTTGTCTCATTGGGATCAATATTTGGAGTGAGGAAGATCCTATCCTACTTAATAGAAACTAACACCCTCAATTTGGTCACCCTGAAACATTGGGTATGACTTTTTCCAGGCAGTTATTAGATTTTGGCTGAAGATATTGGTGGCGGTAGGGTTGGTGGAGAAGTGACTTAGTTCCAATTTAGTTTTTATGTATCTTATTTTGTACGTAATTGTTTGAACACAGGCTGCTCCTCGAAGGCAGAGACTGTACTTTTCTTTGTATCCCTAGTACTTAGCACAATGCCTGGCACACAGTAAGCTCTTAATAAATGTTTGACTTGACTTACTATCCCAACTGCTCTGGATCTTGATTTTTTTTTTATATTTAAAAAGAGGAAACTGGAGTAAGTGATCTATTAGAGGCCCTCCCAGTTCTAAATTTATGATCTTCTGACCCCTACCCCCCCAGTTCCAAACATTTAGGAAACAGATGGGTGTCTGTTGATAACATAAAATAATGCCAAAGATGGCTAAGCATTTAGCTTTAGCTAACAGAGAGATTAACTGGATAGGGAATATGTGTGAATTTTTGCATGATTAAGAGATCTACTGAGGGGAGCACTGGGAAGGCCATGGAAGGTCAGGTGCTGCATCAAGGCACACATGGCCTTTGA